>NW_028244578.1:0-305570 GCF_964263255.1 Lissotriton vulgaris
GAGCAAAACTCTGCGAATTTCTCCGCTAGAGCGGAATGTATCGCCCACCCCTGGTGAAAAGTTCTGGATCACCAGCTTTCTAAATACCTTCAAGAGCACCAGTTACTAGATGCAGCCAGATGAGTTTAAGGCCTGGTTGAGTCACTGGGACTGTAATTGTGGCTATATTGAATTACATCATGCAAGGTTACAGTGATGACACTTCCCTCTGCCTTACCCTGCTGCTGCAGTTGTGTCGTCCCTTTACTTCTAAATGAGCATCTTGGGAAAAAAAACGTTATTTTCTTATTGCTTGGGACTATAAAGTTTGTGAGGTTTTTCAGCCATCATTTCTAGATTGAAGTATGCCAAAGCTTGGTACATTGGCCTTCCAGACTTCGCTGTTTACAAGCTTCGACGCATTCAGACCATACCAGTGTGACATGTCATGAATTTTAGGAAATTCGATAGGTTCACCGTAAGCTGCGCTGCTTGCCAATTTCAAGAAGGATCCATCACAAGATGCTCTGCTTTGCCAAAAGGGCCTATTATAGAACGGGCTCCATACAGCTTATATCAGTGGTTCCCAAAATGTGTGCCGTGGCTCTCTGGGGAGCTGTGAAACCTAGCCAGGGGAGCCACGCACCGAGCACTTTAATGTATTTAATGTTGAAGGGTCTGTTGACTTCAGTTAAACTAATTAGTATTAAACGCATGATGTCAATTTGCAAGTGACATGCCTAAAGCTGTAAACGTGGTGCTTAATTGATGGCATGTCGAGGGAGATGACCTCCACATTTCACTGGATACCCACGTTCCAACGCTTCCAAAGTAAGCGGAAGAAGCCTGATTTATTTCGTTAGACTCGATAATAGTTTCATTTTTTTCCAAACGCATTTTACACCAATGCAAATTCTCAGGAAAGTACAGTTGTCCTGTCTATTAAACACACTAAGTATTATTAAATATTGACATTTATACTTGAACCATAGGTACTTCCAGAACACATTTATTTCAGTATACACACATTTCCAAACATGCCTGCTCTCTCCTCGAGCTTAGGAAAGTTAAACTCCATATGCAGCATAATGCCAACATTTGGAAGCAAGAAAGAGGGATGTTTTTAAAAAAAAATCTGAGGAATTTCTTTTTCTTGCATTGATTTGTAGGCAATTTTAGGGAGGGAAAAGCAAAAATAAAGTTGTATGTGGTTTAAAAAATCATGAGTGACCCTGCTGAGACAAGTATATTGGCACGTATGACATGGGTAGAAATGGAAGTGCATGCAAATATTCTTAAAGCACAGAAACACTTTAGCAATGGGACCTACATGCATAGGGATGCTATCTAGCACTTTAAGTGGAATAAAAAAGTTTGAGAGGGTACTCAGAAAAATTCAGGGGCAAAGAAGTTTAACTAGGAATATTTTATTAGAGGCGCCGGCTTAGTAATATTAAAAAAACACCCTGTGTATATGATTATAAAACCTTCATCCGCTTCATCCAAATTATTTTCAGAGAGAAAAACGCAAGCACTCCCGAGGACGTGCTTATATCCCCCCCAACCTCCATAAAAAGTAACAGTGGGGAGCCATGGGCAATGGCCAATGCTCAAGGGAGCTGCGAGTCGAAAAAATTTGGGAAGCACTGGCTTATGTGTTTGCGTCCAAGTCGAAGCAGCGATCCCTACATTTTGGCCCTTCTCTCCGGTGGTTAGTCCCCTGATTTAGAAGGGGCCGGTAGGGGGTAGGATGGGAAGTTCTTTCTCTTTTTTGATGCCTCCTCTATTGAAATGTACTCCCTCTTGGACTGTGCAAACTAGAGGCCCCTCTGTGTTCATGAAGGCTCTTAAAATCCATCGGTTTTGTTGATTATCATCTTCTTTGGTAACGGAGCATTGTCACTCGATGCGTAGCTCAGGTGTCAAGTGTCTGAGCTAGCGATAGGCTGAGAGATGGCCCACCTGTGTCACGTGAACATCTAATGTACTCCTAAACAGAGGCGTACCTTTGCTGCCTAATGCCTGACTTAGTGATTGGCTGTCGTCCTCAAATCGGGGGAACCGGGTTTGAGTCTCGGCAATGACGCTGAACATCCTGTGATTCTGGGCAAATCATATGTATCATCAACCTGATTTGTGATTCTCAAATAGCGATTTTTAAGAAATCGCTATTTGAGTATCGCAAATGGGTATGTATGTACAAAATTGCATTTTTTTTGCGATTTCTTAAAATTCCTTAATTGCGAATAGCAAATTGCGAATCGCAATTAAGGAATACTTTCCCATTCATTTCTATGGGCCAGGAGGCCCGTAGGAATGAATGGGAAGTTATTGTCAATTTGCGATTCGCAATTTGCTAATCGGAAATTGAGAATAATTTCAAGGGTGCAGGGGTGTCCAAAGGACACCCTGTTGCACCCCTGAAATATGCATGTGTGCACATGTGGCACACATACATGCCCTAAGGGCATGTATGTGCGTCACATGGCACTTTGAAAAATGCAAAAATGTGCATTTTTCAAGGAATTCGCAACTTACCACCAACTAGAAGTTGGTGGTAATTTGCGATTCCTTAAGGACATTTTGCACATTTTTTTTCCTTCATACATTGCATTTAAGGAATCGCAAAATTTGCGATTCCTTGTTTTGCACCAGATTTTGCTTAATACATACCATTTAGCAAATTCGCATTCGCAAAGGCGAATTTCAGCCTTTGCGAATGGGAATTTGCTTGATACATATGGCCCTATATCTCCCTGTGCCTAACAAAAAACAAAAAAAGAACATGTCCTCATGTAACGCAACTAGTGCTATGTAAAGCGCTCTGATACCCGAAAAAGGATCGCAGCAGGAAGGACCGGCATGCGGCCTAGTAAATTGCGCTGTGGCCCGGTGGAGGTGGGGTAGGTTTTAGGGGTGGGGGCTGGTTATAGAGATTAGGGCAGGTTTTAGAGCCTAGGGCGGTGGCTAGGGTCGGGTCATTTTTAGGGCAGGGGCGGATTTTAGGGCTCAGAGGAGGGGTGAAGGGGCAGTTTTCAGGGATGGGGCCATTTTTAATGCTTAGGGCATGGGTTCGGGAGTTGGGGAAAGTTTTAGGGCAGGCGGTCACATTTTAGGGCTCAGAGGGGAAGGGGCAGCTTTTAGAGCTGGGGGCAGGTTTTAAGACTCAGAGCAGGGGTGCTGGGGTCGGGGTAGTTTTTTAGAGCTAGGATGCTGGGTTTTAGGGTTCGAGGAATGGGACGTTTTTAGGGCTGGTGGTAGCTTTTAGGTCTCAGGACAGGGGTGCAGGGGTTAGGGTAGGTTTTAGGGCAGGGGTCAACATTTTAGGGCTCAAGGGGGGAAAGGAAAGTTTTGAGGGATGGAGGCAGTATTTTGGGCTCAAGGCGGGGGTGCTGGGATTAGGGTCGTTTTTTGGGGATACAGGCTGGGTTTTATGGCTCATTGTGGGGTGTTAGGGTAGTTAATAGGGCTGGGATGGGTAGATTGCAACACTGGAGGGCTCAGGTTTAGGGCTCATTGCAGAGCGGGCTGGTGTGGGATCTTTACCACACATAAACCTTTACCAGTCATGTGTTTCCAACAAGATTTGTTGTAAAGGCATGCGTGGTAAAGACGCGGTTGTTGTAAAGGCACGTGTGGTAAAGACGCGGTAGTTGTAAAGACGCATGGTTAAGGCATGCGTGGTTGTGACATACAAACCTGACCTAGTGATGGGCTGAGAGAATGTAATAAAGGTGGCGGGTTAAACACAGGAGGTCAATGGCGCACACTGAGTAACCCCCTGTACTTTATATAGCTATCTTTACGGTGCACAAGGTGAGGGAAAACCACAAAAAAACAATGAGAAGTGGCCCGAGGTCCCAGTAATTCACACAAAGCCTATGCACACTACATTATTCATTGACAGTTCAAGCGAGTACACATGAGAAAGCACAAGAAAATCTTGTGTGATGTTTCTCCTTGTTTATTCGAACGCAGGGTCCAGCCAACACGTGTTTTGTCCAAAGGGATGTGACCCTGGACTTCTTCAGGGGTGGAAGTGATACAAAAGGCTCTTTTACAGTAATGACAGAGAAATACCATGAGTGACATGGCTGCGAGAACATATAATAGTCTGTGACAAATGTGCGTTATTGTGTTGTATTGCAGGAGACTTGCGGGACCCTTATTTGCAAGGTCATTGGTCAATGGTGCATTAAAGGAGTGCCAAAGAATGGGCGGAAGGAGAAAAAGAAAGAGTTACACATATTTGTTTGCGTAAAACGGAAGTGGCACGAGGGCATGCAGTTATATTGTGTGCATGCTGGCAGGCCATTTGTACTACGAGATATGTGAAGTAGGGCGAGACCAGAGGTGCTCTAATCCAGGAAACAACATGCGAAGAGAGACAACAGGACTACATGGACACCAACTGGTAGGTCAGTTGATAAACTACAATACGTGCTTTGAAGGTGTTGGCACCAAAATCTGTTGATAAGAGGTAAGTCTCATCACCACTGATAATAGGCTGAGAGACGGTCCCGCTGTGTCAACCATGAACATCTAATACATTCATAACCAGAGGTGCACAAGCACAGGCGTTCGCACTGATCTGAGAGGTGCACAAGCACAGGCGTTCGCACTGGTCTGGGAGGTGCAGAAGCAAAGCTTTCGCACTGATTTGAGAGGTGCACAAGCACAGGCATTCGCACTGGTCTGGGAGGTGCAGAAGCACAAGCGTTCGCACTGGTCTGGAAGGTGCGCAAGCACAGGCGTTCGCACTGGTCTGACAGGTGCACAAGCACAGGCGTTTGCACTGGTTTGGGAGGTGCACAAGCAGAGGTGTTTGCATTGGTCTGGGAGGTGCACAAGCACAGGAGCTTACACTGGTCTGGGAGGTGCACAAGCACAGGCGTTCGCACTGGTCTGGGAGGTGCACAAGCAAAGCTTTCACACTGATCTGAGAGGTGCACAAGCACAGGCATTCGTACTGGTCTGGGAGGTGCACACGCACAGGAGTTCGCACTGGTCTGGGAGGTGCGCAAGCACAGACTTTCGCACTGGTCTGGGAGGTGCACAAGCACAGGCGTTTGCACTGGTCTGGGAGGTGCACAAGCACAGGATTTGCACTGGTCTGGGAGGTGCCCAGGCACAGGCGTTCACACTGGTCTAGGAGGTGCCCAGGCACAGCCGTTCGCACTGGTCTGGGAGGTGCACAAGCACATGCTTTTGCACTGGTATGAGAAGTGCATAAGCACAGGCGTTCGCACTGATCTTAGAAGTGCACAAGCACAGGCGTTCGCACTGGTCTGGGAGGTGCACAAGCACAGGCGTTCGCACTGATCTTATAGGTGCACAAGCACAGGCGTTCGCACTGGTCTGGGATGCACAAGCACAGGCGTTCGCACTGGTCTGGGATGCACAAGCACAGGAGTTTACACTGGTCTGGAGGTGTACAAGCACAGGCTTTCGCACTGGTCTGGGAGGTGCACAAGCACAGGCATTCGCACTGGTCTGGGAGGTGCACAAGCACAGGTGTTCGCGCTGGTCTGGGAGGTGCACAAGCACAGGCATTCGCACTGGTTTGGGAGGTGCAGAAGCACAGACGTTTGCACTGGTCTGGGAGGTGCACAAGTACAGGAGCTTGCACTGGTCTGGGATGCACAAGCACAGGAGTTTACACTGGTCTGGAGGTGCACAAGCACAGGAGTTCGCACCAGTCTTGGAGGTGCACAAGCAATCAATCAATCAATCAATGACATTTATAGAGCGCACTACATACCCGTGGGGTCTCAAGGTGCTGGGGGTGGGGGGGGTGCCGTTACTGCTCGAACAGCCAGGTCTTCAGCTTCTTCCTGAAGGAGAGGTGGTCTTGGGTCAGGCGCAGGTCGGTCGGGAGGGAGTTCCAGGTCTTGGCAGCCAGGTAGGAGAAGGACCTTCCTCCTGTAGTCGCTCTTCGGATGCGGGGGACGGCGGCGAGGGCGTGGTTGGCTGATCGGAGGTGGCGTTTGGGAGCGTAGAAGTTGATTCGGCTGTTGAGGTAGCTCGGGCCTTGGTCGTGTAGGGCTTTGTGTGCGTGGGTGAGGAGGCGGAAGGTGATTCTTTTGTTGACGGGGAGCCAGTGGAGGTCTCTCAGATGACCGGAGATGTGGCTGGTTCGTGGGATGTCGAGGATGAGTCTGGCTGAGGCGTTCTGGATCCGCTGGAGTCTCTTCTGGAGCTTGGCGGTGGTACCGGCGTAGAGGGCGTTGCCGTAGTCCAGACGGCTAGTGACGAGGGCCTGGGTGACGGTCTTCCTGGTCTCGGTGGGGATCCACCAGAAGATCTTCCGTAGCATGCGTAGGATGTTGAAGCACGCCGAGGAGACGTTGTTGACTTGCCTGGTCATGGAGAGGGAGGAGTCCAGGATGAAGCCCAGGTTGCGTGCATGGTCGGTCGGTTTGGGTGCGGTGCCCAGGGCGGGAGGCCACCAGGAGTCGTCCCAGGCGGAGGGTGAGGAGCCCAGGATGAGGACCTCCGTCTTGTCTGAGTTCAGTTTCAGGCGGCTGGTCGTCATCCACTCGGCTACCTCTTTCATCCCTTCGTGCAGGTTGGCTCTGGCGGCTGCGGGGTCGTTGGTCAGCGAGAGGATCAGCTGGGTGTCGTCGGCGTAGGAGATTATGCTGAGGTTGTGTTGGCGTGCGATGGCCGCGAGGGGGCTCATGTAGACGTTGAAGAGGGTGGGGCTCAGTGAGGATCCTTGAGGGACGCCGCAGATGACTTCGGTGGCCTCTGACTTGTACGGTGGTAGGCGGACTCTCTGTGTTCTTCCGTCGAGGAAGGAGATGATCCATTCCAGCGCCTTGTCCTGGATTCCGACGTTGCTGAGGCGCTGTACTAGGGTGCGGTGGCAGACAGTGTCGAATGCCGCGGAGAGGTCTAGGAGGATGAGGGCCGCTGTTTCCCCGTTGTCCATCAGGGCTCGGATGTCATCGGTGGCGGCGATGAGGGCGGTCTCGGTGCTGTGATTGGCTCGGAAGCCAGACTGTGAGGGGTCGAGGGATCCATTCGTCTCGAGGAAGGCGGCCAGCTGCTTGTTGACGGTCTTCTCGATGACTTTGGCTGGAAACGGGAGGAGCGAGATGGGGCGGTAATTCTTGAGTTCGGTGGGGTCCGCTGTGGGTTTCTTGAGTAGAGCGCTGAGTTCGGCGTGCTTCCAGCTCTCAGGGAAGGTGCCGGTGTCGAAGGATGTGTTGATGATGTCTCGCAGGTGGGGTGCGATGACAGCGTCGGCCTTGTTGAAGACGTGGTGAGGGCAGGGGTCGGTCGGAGATCCGGAGTGGATGGAGTTCATCGTGCGGATGGTGTCTTCGGTGCTGATCGGGGTCCAGGCGTGGAGGGTGGCGGTGGGGGGTGGTTGTTCCCTCTTGGTGTGCGTTGGTTGGTTGTTGAAGCTGTTGTGTATGTCCGCGATCTTGTTGTGGAAGTATGAAGCGAGGGAGTTGCAGAGGTCTTGCGATGGGGTGATGTCGTTGTTTCCTGCGCTGGGGTTGGATAGTTCTTTCACGATGTTGAAGAGTTCCTTGCAGTTGTGCGCGTTGTTGTCCAGCCGGTCCTTGAATGCAGTTTTCTTGGCGGCGCGGATCAGCTGGTGGTGCTTCCGGGTGGCCAGCTTGAAGGTGGTCCTGTTGTCCGGTGTAGGTTCCCTTCTCCAGACTTTCTCGAGGGCTCTGCAGTTCTTCTTGGAGCTCTTGAGTTCGTCGGTGAACCACAGGGCTTTCTTGCTGCCGGGTCTGCTGGGCGGGGTCCTCAGCTGGGCGAGCTCGTCCGCGCAGATGCTGATCCACTTCGTGAGGTTGACGGCGGCCTGGCTGGGGTTCGCTGAGCTGGCAGGAGGGTGCTGGCTCAGGGAGGTGGCGAGCTGGTCTGCTGTGATCTTGTTCCAGCTTCTGCGGGCGGCCTGTTGCTGGTGGTGGTGGGTCGTCGTTCTCTTGAAGGTGAAGTGGACGCAGCTGTGGTCCGTCCATTGAAGCTCTGTGGCGTGGCTGAAGTCGATGTCTGTGCTGGAAGAGAAGACTGCGTCGAGAGTGTGTCCGGCGAGGTGGGTGGGGGTGGACACCAGCTGCTTGAGTCCAAGATTGGCGAGGTTGTCGAGCAGGGTGCTGGTGTTGTGGTCGTTGTTGTTCTCCAGGCAAGCAAAGCTTTCGCACTGATTTGAGAGGTGCACAAGCACAGGCGTTCGCACTGGTCTGGGAGGTGCAGAAGCACAAGCGTTCGCACTGGTCTGGAAGGTGCACAAGCACAGGCGTTCGCACTGGTCTGAGAGGTGCACAAGCACAGGCGTTTGCACTGGTTTGGGAGGTGCACAAGCAGAGGTGTTTGCATTGGTCTGGGAGGTGCACAGGCACAGGAGCTTGCACTGGTCTGGGAGGTGCACAAGCACAGGCGTTCGCACTGGTCTGGGAGGTGCACAAGCAAAGCTTTCACACTGATCTGAGAGGTGCACAAGCACAGGCATTCGTACTGGTCTGGGAGGTGCACACGCACAGGAGTTCGCACTGGTCTGGGAGGTGCACAAGCACAGACTTTCGCACTGGTCTGGGAGGTGCACAAGCACAGGCGTTTGCACTGGTCTGGGAGGTGCACAAGCACAGGCTTTTGCACTGGTTTGGGAGGTGCCCAGGCACAGGCGTTCACACTGGTCTAGGAGGTGCCCAGGCACAGCCGTTCGCACTGGTCTGGGAGGTGCACAAGCACATGTTTTTGCACTGGTATGAGAGGTGCATAAGCACAGGCGTTCGCACTGATCTTAGAAGTGCACAAGCACAGGCGTTCGCACTGGTCTGGGAGGTGCACAAGCACAGGCGTTCGCACTGATCTTATAGGTGCACAAGCACAGGCGTTGGCACTGGTCTGGGAGGAGCACAAGCACAGGCGTTCGCACTGGTCTGGGATGCACAAGCACAGGAGTTTACACTGGTCTGGAGGTGTACAAGCACAGGCTTTCGCACTGGTCTGGGAGGTGCACAAGCACAGGCATTCGCACTGGTCTGGGAGGTGCACAAGCACAGGTGTTCGCACTGGTCTGGGAGGTGCACAAGCACAGGCATTCGCACTGGTTTGGGAGGTGCAGAAGCACGGACGTTTGCACTGGTCTGGGAGGTGCACAAGTACAGGAGCTTGCACTGGTCTGGGATGCGCAAGCACAGGAGTTCACACTGGTCTGGGAGGTGCACAAGCACAGGTGTTCGCACTGGTCTGGGGATGCACAAGCACAGGCTTTCGCACTTGTCTGGTAGGTGCAAAAGCACAGGAGTTTACACTGGTCTGGGGATGCACAAGCACAGGCGTTCATATTGGTCTGGGGATGCACAAGCACAGGCGTTCGCATTGGTCTGGGAGGGGCAGAAGCACAGGCGTTCGCACTGGTCTGGGAGGTGCAGAAGCACAGGTGTTCACACTGGTCTGGAGGTGCAAAAGCACGGACGTTCGCACTGGTCTGGGAGGTGCAGAAGCACAAGCGTTCACACTGGTATGGAGGTGCACAGGCATAGGCGTTCGCACTGATCTGGGAGGTGCACAAGCACAGGCGTTCGCACTGGTCTGGGAGGTGCACAGGCACAGGCGTTCGCACTGGTCTGGGAGGTGCACAAGCACAGGCACAGGCGTTCGCACTGGTTTGGGAGGTGCACAAGCACAGGCGTTCGCACTGGGCTGGGAGGTGCACAAGCACAGGAGTTTACACTGGTCTGGAGGTGCACAAGCACATGAGTTTTCACTGGTCTGGAGGTGCACAAGCACAGGAGTTTGCACTGGTCTGGGGATGCACAAGCACAGGCGTTCGCACTGGTCTGGGAGGTGCACAAGCACAGGAGTTTGCACTGGTCTGGAGGTGCAGAAACACAGCCATTCGCACTGGTCTGGAAGGCGTTCGCACTGGGGTCTGGGAGATGCCCAGGCACAGGCGTTCGCACTTTTCTGGGAGGTGCACAAGCACAGGCGTTCGCACTGGTCTGGGAGGTGCACAGGCACAGGTGTTCGCACTGGTCCAGGAGGTGCACAAGCTCAGGCGTTCGCACTGGTATGGGAGGTGCAGAAGCACAGGCAATCGCACTGGTCTGGAGGTGCACAAGCAGAGGCATTCACACTGGTCTGGGAGGTGCAGAAGCAAAGGTGTTCGCACTGGTCTGGAGGTGCACACTCACAGGCGTTCGCACTGATCTGGGAGGTGCACAAGCACAGGCGTTCGCACTGGTCTGGGAGGTGCACAGGCACAGGGGTTCGCACTGGTCTGGAAGGTGCACCAGCACAGGCACAGGCGTTCGCACTGGTTTGGGAGGTGCATAAGCACAGGCGTTCGCACTGGTCTGGGAGGTGCACAAGCACAGGAGTTTACACTTGTCTGGAGGTGCACAAGCACAGGAGTTTGCGCTGGTCTGGAGGTGCACAAGCACAGGATTTGGCACTGGTCTGGGGATGCACAAGCACAGGCGTTCGCACTGGTCTGGGAGGTGCACAAGCACAGGATTTTGCACTGGTCTGGAGGTGCAGAAGCACAAGCATTCGCACTGGTCTGGGAGGTGCACAAGCACAGGAGCTTGCACTGGTCTGGGAGGTGCACAAGCACAGAAGTTCGCACTGGTCTGGGAGGTGCACAGGCAAGGGCGTCCGCACTGGTGTGGGAGGTGCACAGGCACAGGCGCTCGCACTGGTCTGGGAGGTGCACAAGCACAGGCGTTCGGACTGGTCTGGGAGGTGCCCAGGCACAGGCGTTCACACTGGTCTGGGAGGTGCCCAGGCACAGGCGTTCGCACTGGTCTGGGAGGTGCACAAGCGCATGCTTTTGCACTGATCTGAGAGGTGCACAAGCACAGGCGTTCGCACTGATCTTAGAGGTGCACAAGCACAGGCGTTCGCACAGGTCTGGGAGGTGCACAAGTACAGGCGTTCGCACTGATCTTATAGGTGCACAGGCATTCGCACTGGTCTGGGAGGAGCACAAGCACAGGCGTTCGCACTGGTCTGGGATGCACAAGCACAGGAGTTTACACTGGTCTGGAGGTGCACAAGCACAGGCTTTCGCACTGGTCTGGGAGGTGCACAAGCACTGGCATTCACACTGGTCTGGGAGGTGCACAAGCACAGGTGTTCGCACTGGTCTGGGAGGTGCACAAGCACAGGCTTTGTTACTGGTTTTGGAGGTGCACAAGCACAGGAGCTTGCACTGGTCTGGGATGCACAAGCACAGGAGTTTACACTGGTCTGGAGGTGCACAAGCACAGGAGTTCGCACCGGTCTGGGAGGTGTACAGGCACAGGCGTTCACACTGGTCTGGGAGGTGCACAAGCACAGGAGTTCGCACTGGTCTGGGGATGCACAAACACAGGCTTTCGCACTTGTCTGGTAGGTGCACAAGCACAGGAGTTTGCACTTGTCTGGGGATGCACAAGCACAGGCGTTCGTACTGGTCTGGGGATGCACAAGCACAGGCGTTCGCACTGGTCTGGGAGGTGCACAAGCACAGGTGTTCGTACTGGTCTGGGAGGTGCAGAAGCACAGGCGTTCGCACTGGTCTGGAGGTGCAGAAGCACAGGCGTTCGCACTGGTCTGGGAGGTGCAGAAGCACAGGCGTTCGCACTGGTCTGGAGGTGCACAGGCACAGGCGTTCGCACTGATCTGGGAGGTGCACAAGGACAGGCGTTCGCATTGGTCTGGGAGGTGCACAGGCACAGGCGTTCGCACTGGTCTGGGAGGTGCACAAGCACAGGTACAGGCGTTCGCACTGGTTTGGGAGGTGCACAAGCATAGGCGTTCGCACTGGTCTGGGAGGTGCACAAGCACAGGAGTTTACACTGGTCTGGAGGTGCACAAGCACAGGAGTTTGCACTGGTCTGGAGGTGCACAAGCACAGGAGTTCGCACTGGTCTGGGGATGCACAAGCACAGGCGTTCGCACTGGTCTGGGAGGTGCACAAGCACAGGAGTTTGCACTTGTCTGGAGGTGCAGAAGCACAGGCGTTCGCACTGGTCTGGAAGGCGTTCGCACTGGGGTCTGGGAGGTGCACAGGCACAGGCGTTCGCACTGGTCTGGGAGGTGCCCAGGCCCAAGCGTTCGCACTGGTCTGGGAGGTGCACAAGCACAGGCGTTCGCACTGGTCTGGGAGGTGCACAGGTGTTCGCACTGGACTGGGAGGTGCACAGGTGTTCGCACTGGTCTTGGATGTGCACAAGCACAGGCGTTCACACTGGTCTGGGAGGTGCACAAGCATAGCCGTTCGCACTGGTCTGGGAGGTGCACAAGCACAGGCGTTCGCACTGGTCTTGGAGGTGCAGAAACACAAGCGTTCGCACTGGTCTGGAAGGTGCACAAGCACAGGAGTTCTCACTTGTCTGGGGATACCCAAGTACAGGCGTTCGCACTGGTTTGGGAGGTGCACAAGCACAGGCGTTCGCACTGGTCTGGGAGGTTCACAAGCACAGGAGTTCGCACTGGTCTGGGGATGCACAATTACAGGCGTTCGCACTGGTCTGGGAGGTGCACAAGCACAGGTACAGGCGTTCGCACTGGTTTGGGAGGTGCACAAGCACAGGCGTTCGCACTGATCTGGGAGGTGCACAAGCACAGGAGTTTACACTGGTCTGGAGGTGCACAAGCACAGGAGTTTGCACTGGTCTGGAGGTGCACAAGCACAGGAGTTCGCACTGGTCTGGGGATGCACAAGCACAGGCGTTCGCACTGGACTGGGAGGTGCACAAGCACAGGAGTTTGCACTGGTCTGGAGGTGCAGAAACACAGGCGTTCGCACTGGTATGGAAGGCATTCGCACTGGGATCTGGGAGGTGCACAGGCGTTCGCACTGGTCTGGGAGGTGCCCAGGCACAAGCGTTTGCACTGGTCTGGGAGGTGCACAAGCACAGGCGTTTGCACTGGTCTGGGAGGTGCACAGGTGTTCGCACTAGACTGGGAGGTGCACAGGTGTTCGCACTGGTCTTGGAGGTGCACAAGCACAGGAGTTCACACTGGTCTGGGGGGTGCACAAGCACAGGCGTTCGCACTGGTCTGGGAGGTGCACAAGCACAGGCGTTCGCACTGGTCTGGGAGGTGCAGAAGCACAAGCGTTTGCACTGGTCTGGAAGGTGCACAAGCACAGGAGTTCTCACTTGTCTGGGGATACACAAGCACAGGCGTTCGCACTGGTCTGGGAGGTGCACAAGCACAGAAGTTCACAGTGGTCTGGGGATGCACAAGCACAGTAGTTCTCACTGGTCTGGGGTGCACAAGTACAGGAGTTTGCATTGGTCCGGGGGTGCACAAGAACAGGGGTTATCACTGGTGTGGGGTGCACAAGCACAGCAGTTTGCACTGGTCTGGGGTGCACAAGCACAAGAATTTGCATTGATGTGGGAGGTGGACTGCCCAGTCTACCCATACAATGCCCTCTGTACACACACACTGCCCACTCTACCCATATAATTCCCCCTCTGCAAACACTGGTATGGAAGGCATTCGCACTGGGATCTGGGAGGTGCACAGGCGTTCGCACTGGTCTGGGAGGTGCCCAGGCACAAGCGTTTGCACTGGTCTGGGAGGTGCACAAGCACAGGCGTTTGCACTGGTCTGGGAGGTGCACAGGTGTTCGCACTAGACTGGGAGGTGCACAGGTGTTCGCACTGGTCTTGGAGGTGCACAAGCACAGGAGTTCACACTGGTCTGGGGGGTGCACAAGCACAGGCGTTCGCACTGGTCTGGGAGGTGCACAAGCACAGGCGTTCGCACTGGTCTGGGAGGTGCAGAAGCACAAGCGTTTGCACTGGTCTGGAAGGTGCACAAGCACAGGAGTTCTCACTTGTCTGGGGATACACAAGCACAGGCGTTCGCACTGGTCTGGGAGGTGCACAAGCACAGAAGTTCACAGTGGTCTGGGGATGCACAAGCACAGTAGTTCTCACTGGTCTGGGGTGCACAAGTACAGGAGTTTGCATTGGTCCGGGGGTGCACAAGAACAGGGGTTATCACTGGTGTGGGGTGCACAAGCACAGCAGTTTGCACTGGTCTGGGGTGCACAAGCACAAGAATTTGCATTGATGTGGGAGGTGGACTGCCCAGTCTACCCATACAATGCCCTCTGTACACACACACTGCCCACTCTACCCATATAATTCCCCCTCTGCAAACACTCTAACTGCCCAGTCTACCCATACTCTGCCCTCTTCATAGACACTGCACAGTTTTCTAATACACTGCCTTCTCTACACACAGACTGCCCAGTCTACACATACACTGCTCTCTCTGCACACATACTGCACAATCTACCCATACACTGCTCTCTCTGTACACATACTGCACAATCTACCCATATAATTTCCCCTTTGCACACACACTAACTGCCCAGTCTACCCATACTCTACCCTCTTCACAGACACTGCACAGTTTACCCTTACACTGCCCTCTCTACACACAGACTGCCCAGTCTACCCATACACTGCCCTCTCTGCACACATACTGCCCCGTCTACCCATACACTGCCTCTTTCTACACACACACTGCCTAGTCTATCCATACACTGCCCCTCTCTACACACACACACACTACCCCCTGTTCCCATATACTTCACCCTATACACACACACTGACTTCCTAGTGTATGCATGCACTGCCCTCTCTACATACACTGCCCAATCTACCCATAAACTGCCCCCTCTGCCCATACACTGCCCTCTCTGTCCATACTCTGCCCCCTTTGCACACACTGCCCCCTCTGCGCACACACACACTGCCCAGTCTACCAATACACTGCCCTCTCTCTACACACACTGCCCCCTCTGCACACACACACTGCCTCCTCTACACCCACACACTGCCCACTCTACCCATACACTTCCCTCTCTACACATAGACTGCCCAGTCTACTCATACACTGCCCCATTGCCCACACACTGCCCAGTTTACCCATACACTACCCCTCTCTACACACACACTGCCTCCTGTCCCCATATACTGCACCCTCTGCACACACACTGACTTCCTAGTGTATGCATACACTGCCCTCTCTACACATACTGCCCAATCTACCTATAAACTGCCCCCACTGCCCATACTCTGCCCCCTCTGCCCATACACTACTTCTCCCTGCGTTCAGTCCCCTCTGCACACACACTGCCCACTGTCTCCGTACACTGCCCCCTCTTCCCACACACTGCCTCTCCCTGCTGTCAGTCCCCTCTGCACACACACTGCCCACCCTACACACACACTGCCCACTCTGTCCATACACTGCCCCCTCTGGGTGTAAACTGCCATCTCTGCACACACACTGCCCAGTCTACACACACGCTACCCTTCTTTCCCCTTACACTGCCCCCTCGGCACACAGCCTCGTCTGCCCTCTCTGCTGACACACAAACCCACTGCACACTCACTGCCCTCTCTCCTTCCTGTCCCCTCTGCACAAACACAGCTGCTCTCCGCATTCACTGCCCCTTATGCACACACACACGCTGCTCAGTATCCCCACCCCAAGTCAACGCCAGGTACGGTCGCACCAATCGCACCACCCTAAAGCTGGCCCTGAACCACCGGCATGCCAGGGTTGGACTTTTGACGTAGTAGTGCCCCAGATGTTATGAATTACCACCAGTATGCCAGGGTTAGACTTTTACCGGGGTAGTTCCCCAGATGGTGTGAATTACCACCGGCATGCCAGGGTTGGACTTTTGACGTAGTAGTGCCCCAGATGTTATGAATTACCACCAGTATGCCAGGGTTAGACTTTTGCCGGGGTAGTTCCCCAGATGTTATGAATTACCACCAGTATGCCAGGGTTGGACTTTTGCCGGGGTAGTTCCCCAGATGGTGTGAATTACCACCAGTAGAGGAGAGCCAAGCACATTGTTGGTGTGCCCTTTCTGCCAAACACTATAAAATACGCCAGTGCCAGCATTTTACACCTATGTTCACATAATGAAACTGTATTTATTGTAATTCTATTTACCTGTGGGGGATGGTGTGTGTTTGCTCAGGTGGCCTCAATTCCGACCTTGATTTTGCAACACTTGAAAAAACTGTTGTTTTCTTTCTAAGGTTTAGGATCCTGAGGGACACTTAGTAACCACTAGTTGAACTGCGGCTCTTTGTAGAATTAATTTGATATTGGATACTAGAATATTCACTGCCCACTGCTAATCTTGTCCCATAATGCTTTTCAGGGAATTTGGTTGGGATTGTATTTTTGCCCATAGCTGTGCTTGGGGTGGTCCTAGGAGGATGGGACCACCACCCAATCGCTCAGCATGATGTGCTCTTTGTGTTCGAGGCATCTGCTTTGTTCTCTCTCTAGGTTAGGGAGGACCCCAAAATCATCATCTCCATCACTGCTTGATATTTGTCAATTTCAAACTTCAGTTTTGTGAATTGGTTACATGCTTTTTAGCATGTAAAGTTGCTTTATCAAAGCATTTGTGGTTGCAGTTTAGTAGCTGACTCTGCTACATGGAGGGAGCGGAGTTCATTGCCCCGGGTTAGAGCACGCCCAGGCCTCCAGTGCCCTCAGGAGCCCTGGGAGAGGCTGTTCCCTCCAATCCTGGTTCTTGTCTCATGCTGGTTAACAGCATGGGAGCAGAGCCAGGATTAGTTAAGTGAGTTGTCTGAGGCTTGGCCTGGAGGAGAGAATGACACCGACACCGGTGCGAGGGGGACATGTCATGCCGCAAGCAAGGTAAGGGACTATTTTTTTTTTATGAGCCCCCTACATGTAGCGTGCGTGCATGCACCCACCCACCAACTATTTGCCCGCCCACCACTCCCCGTAGTTGGCAGCCGCCACTGGCGGTCAGACAGTCAAAGCTGCTACAGGGAATGTCCATTGCCCATTACTGTACCATTCCCCAACAGTACTCCACCCATCGCTCTCTGAACAGGCACAGAATGACTGAAGAGAATCTAGTTCCCCGCTGCGGGTCCTAACTGGTTGCATGTTATAACCGCCTTAAGATATCTCACAGTGGCAATCAGATATGGGAAGACAGGAACAAAATCCAACCCAGCATGTCTCTGATCCATGCCTTCCTCCTACCTGCATCTGCTCAAGACCATAAACTTGAACAAAATATCTCGGAATTACCAATCCAGTGCAGTTACCAGTAATGTGGACCATGAACATGAGAATTACCATGAAGGGACCGGCAGACAGGGTGCTAGAACGGTTCGGACTGGGTGAGCGATTTGGAAACTGGACGAGAGTATTATATTCCTCGGCGATGGCCACAGTACGACTGGGGGAGGTAATATCCACCCAATACCCAGTTCTAAGGGGGACGAGGCAGGGGTGCTCGTTATCGGCACTACTATTTGTGCTAGCAATAGAGCCCCTTGCGGTCTAAGCGCGATCGGGACAAATTTACCAGGGGCTGACGCTAAATGGGGTACCGCAGTATATCTCTTTGTACGCGGACGATCAGCTCCTTTTCTTGGAGAACACTGAGGAAGCATTGCGAGAAGCAGAATCTTTTCTCTCGTGATACGGGAAGGTATCGGGCCTTAAGGTGAATTGGCATCAGACTTGTCTCTTCCCGATTCGACCATGTTTAAACCCACCACCGATGTTAGTCGGAGAGATCACATGGGAGCCGACATGCCTCACCTACTTAGGAGTCAGGTTCTATCATGATAACGTAGACTTGCTGGAGGGGAATGTGGGGCGTTGTATAAAGGCCCTGAAGGGGTGTATGGCGTTCTGGTCTACGCTTCCTCTTTCGGTGGTGGGAAGAGTAGCTTTGCTCAAGATGGTGGCTTTACGCAGGTTGCTTTACTATTTCCATACCCTACCAATTTGGATGCCACCATGAATATTTAAAGAACTGAGGTCCCTGACAAAAGGCTTTTTGTGGGGTAACGGGAGAAGGCTAGTAGCACTAACTACTCTGATGAGACCTAAACCAGAAGGCGGATGGCTGTACCCGATTCTGAGCTTTATTACCTGGCTGCACAGCTGCAGGTTCTAACACAGGGAATTGCTACGGAATTCAGGGGCCCTAAAAATAGGCGAGGACACGGGATATAACGACATATACTGTCTTACATAGTCTTACAGCAGAAAATTGATATGAGGGACCTCACAATGGAAGAGAGAACGCTGCGGCTGTGTTGGAATAGGAGCCAACGTAAAGCTGGTGTAATCCACCCCTACGCACCAGAGATCCCATTAGGGATGCTGACAGCGCTTCCGCATGGAGGGGACTGGACTCCCCTCCTGGAATGGGAGCGACTGGGAGTCCACATGGTGGGGGATTTGTACATGGATGGGGAGCTGATGCCCTTTCAGGCGCTGCAAGAAATGTATGGTCTCCTCGAAGGTAGCCTCCTGATTCACGCAGCGGTAACAACGGCTATTCGGAAGCACTGGAGAAGTGGGCAGGCGGAGCCAGTGACCACAATGGCCAGCCAATATGTCGTAATGGCAGCGGGGACAATTAAAGCGATCACATGCCTCCAGTCTAGGATGCTGCATGAAGGGTTGCGACCGTTAACAGAACTGAAATTAAAATGGGAAGCGAGTATAGGCCTCCCAATACCAGATGCAGCATGGGACCACATTCTTAAAAGAGCATGGAAGGGGAACAGGAATGCACGGTTCCAGCAGGTACAATTCTTTATACTACATCGAGCTTACCTGACTCCGGGGAAGATCAGGAAATATTTCCAGGTCCAGGACGCAGCATGCCCTAGATGCCTAGAGAGGCATGTGGAACTGGAACACATGCTATGGCACTGCCCGAATATGGGGAGCTACTGGGCAGATGTAGGGGACCTCTTGAACGCAGTTACAGATAGACAGTTGGACTATGAAATGGCCACTTGCCTACTGCACTGGTTCCCGCACACAGCCAAAACTAAAATAACCAGCAAGTTTATTGATTTAGGGCTATTGCTAGCTAAGAGGGAAATAACCTGGCATTGGAAGTCGAGGGAAGGGCCGTCAAGCAAGCCCTGGCGCACAGAGTTCTGTAAGTGGGCGAGCAGCGAAAGTGTTGTCAGATTCCAACAAGCTAAACGAGGGGGAGCTGACAAGGCAATGGAGATGGCAAGAGCGTGGGGGGCATTGGTCCAGGCTTTGCTGGAGCCACAATCGGAGGAGGGGGATGATGAAGTATTAACTGTGCATGTGATCATCAAAAGGTGAATAACGAGGAGTATAATTATCTGTACAGCTGAGAATGCGATGAGATATGGGGATCTGAACATGCCCACACCACTGAGAATTAGGGGGGCGGGATCCATGGGGCGAGTGGGGAGTTACACAAGGGGACATGTTTATTGGATATGGATGATGTAAGAAATGCTCTACACTGTATGATGGAAGAAACCAATAAAATATGTTTTAAAAAATAAAATAAAAAATGAAGGGACCGGCAGAGCAGAGCTGCTCAAAGCTGCAGCTTACTGTGCACCTGTCTCTCACACCGCTTCATCCATCACACTGCTAAGCACTATGTCCCATAACACGATAGACGCACCTCAGAGGCACTCTCTCTCCTGCACACAAACCTCTCACTATTATTTCAATCTGCTGTATTGTGTTAGAAAAGTGTGCACGGCCGCTGCCCCTGCAGAATCTGTGCAGCCTGTTGGCGAAGCTTGTAAAAAAACATTTTCTCTGTACACTATTCAAATATTCTTTTATTTTTTTATTTGACTGTTAATACTTGTTTGCATACCTGATAAGAAATGGAATAGTGCATGTGCATAAACCTGGTGAACAGGGTTTATGTTTGGTTTGAAATATTGTTAGAAATTTGAGTTTGTTTGGCAGAGGTATGGCACCCTGTCCAAGCAAGAGCCACAATTCTAGTAGGAGTAAGTCATAAACACACCCCAAATTAACCTGTGCTCCCTCCCCCTGTAGCTGGCCACAGAACAGTCTGACTTAACATGGGAGGCAATGTGTACAGTATTTGTGCAACACCTCAAACAGTAAAACAGTGAAAACACAACACAAAAAGATTCCACACCAAGATAGAAAAATGCACTTAATTTAATAAATAAAACAAGACCAAAACAACAAAATTCCAATGATTACAACCAGAGGGTAACTTACTGTTACAACGCAACTTTTACGTCGTAATGCTGTTACAACGCAGCGTTTACAACGCTGGTTCCATTACATCGGATGCTATTACAACGCAGGATATTACATAGCAGATGCTATTACAACGCATACCATTACATCGTAAGTATTGGTAAGTATATAATTTTTTTTAAATTTTATTTAATATTATTTAATTAATGTAATTAATATTAATTATAAATAAATATATTTATTTATGTTTTTTAATATTATAAATTAAATATATTAATTTAAGTAATTTTTAAAATAAGTATGAGTATAGGAGTATATGTTTTGGGGTACTGAGGTATATGTTTTGGGGTATAGGGGTATTTTTAGGTTTTAGGGCTGGGTTTGGGTTTTGGGGTACAGGGGTATTTTTAGGTTTCAGGGCTGGGTTTGGGTTTTGGGGTACAGGGGTATTTTTAGGTTTTAGGGCTGGGTTTGGGTTTTGGGGTACAGAGGTATTTTTAGGTTTTAGGGATGGGTTTGGGTTTTGGGGTACAGGGGTATTTTTAGGTTTTAGGGCTGGGTTTGGGTTTTGGGGTACAGGGGTATTTTTAGGTTTTAGGGCTGGGTTTGGGTTTTGGGGTACAGAGGTATTTTTAGGGTTTAGGGCTGGGTTTGGGTTTTGGGGTACAGGGGTATTTTTAGGTTTTAGGGCTGGGTTTGGGTTTTGGGGTACAGGGGTATTTTTAGGTTTTAGGGCTGGGTTTGGGTTTTGGGGTACAGGGGTATTTTTACGTTTTAGGGCTGGGTTTGGGTTTTGGGGTACAGGGGTATTTTTAGGGTTTAGGGCTGGGTTTGGGTTTTGGGGTACAGGGGTATTTTTAGGTTTTAGGGCTGGGTTTGGGTTTTGGTGTACAGGGGTATTTTTAGGGTTTAGGGCTGGGTTTAAGTTTGGGGGTACAGAGGTATTTTTAGGTTTTAGGGCTGGGTTTGGGTTTTGGGGTACAGGGGTATTTATAGGTTTTAGGGCTGGGTTTGGGTTTTGGGGTACAGGGGTATTTTTAGGTTTTAGGACTGGGTTTGGGTTTTGGGGTACAGGGGTATTTTTAGGTTTTAGCGCTGGGTTTGGGTTTTGGGGTACAGGGGTATTTTTAGGTTTTAGGGCTGGGTTTGGGTTTTGGGGTACAGGGGTATTTTTAGGTTTTAGGGCTGGGTTTGGGTTTTGGGGTACAGGGGTATTTTTAGGTTTTAGGGCTGGGTTTGGGTTTTGGGGTACAGGGGTATTTTTAGGTTTTAGGGCTGGGTTTGGGTTTTGGGGTACAGGGGTATTTTTAGGGTTTAGGGCTGGGTTTGGGTTTTGGGGTACAGGGGTATTTTTAGGGTTTATTTTTTAAAGTACGACTTTAATTAAATTAAATTAATTAAATAAATTATAATTAATTAAATGTATTAAATCAAATTAATTACAATTTTAAGATTAATTCAATTATATTAATTAAATTAAATTAATTAAATTTAAATAATTACTATTATAAAATGTATTAAATTAAATTAATAAAATTATATTAATTTAATTAAATTACATTAATTCCTATTTAAAATTAAATTAAACTTATTTGAATAAATTATATTAATTACATTTTTACAATTATTTTAATTATATTAGTAAAATAAAATTAATTAAATTAACTTAATTACATTTTTTAAAAAAAGTTATACTTACCTATACTTACGATGTAATGGTATGCGTTGTAATAGCATCTGCTATGTAATATCCTGCGTTGTAATGGCATCCGATGTAATGGAACCTGCGTTGTAAAAGTTGCGATGTTACAGCATGCGTTGTAAAATAACGCGTTGTAACATCATAGATCCCAACCAGAGCTATAAGATCATAAAGAAATTAGTAAAGATAGAGCTAAAAAGCACAGAGCGCTAACAAAGGGTTATCGGCTCGCGTTGGACATGTATAAAGTCAAAAGTTCAGGCTGAGCTCGATCGAGCGTGGGCTGGATACAGAGTCCAGGTTAGACCTTGAGCAATGTGGTTGCAATGTGATCGATAATCCTGTAAACCAGAAGGATGCAGTATGCAGCCGAAGAAATGTGTTGTTGCCGAGGTGATGCGTTATTGTCAGTCTATGCAATGGCAGCAATGCACTGATCCTGGCCCGCACAGCAGCAGTGATGCGTCAGCTCCGATGAGCGCAGGGGCTGCGATGCCGAGTTCTCGGTATCGAGGCTGTTGTCGAAGGAGATACGGAGATGTCAAGCCTGGCAGAGCGTTGCGCAGTGCTGGCCTGAAAGCGGTGTTTCTGTGTCGATCCTCGCAGCAGAAGCGATGCACCAGTTTCAATCACGCAACAAGGATCATGCCCCAGTTCCAATCCATGCAACACCACCGATGTGCCAGTTCTGTACTGGGGTGAACGTATGACATTGTTCTGCATTCTGTCCATCAATTGTTCTTTTTGCAGTTCTAGAGACGATGAGTGTGTTCTTACTGAAGCAAGCAACTGTGGCTGTCTAGAGGGAATTCACAAAAACTAGCCGTCACCCACCCCAGTAGTGTATTCAGAGGAAGGTACAGAATGGCTTAAGTAAGAAAATGCCAACTTTCTAAAAGTGGAATTTTCAGAATTACAATTTAAAATCCGACTTCACCGTAACTTGTGATTTTAAATTGTCATTCGAGAGATGCCAAACTTGTGTGTCCAATCTCTTTCCAATCGGAAAATACACTTATAAAGTGTAATAAGGTAGTCCCAATGTTATCCCATTTGAGAGAGAGGCCTTGCAGTAGTGTAAAACAAATTTTAAATGAATGTAAAACTTAAAAGTACATGTCCTACTTTTTAAACACTGCACCATGCCCTTGGACTGTCCAGGGCCTACCTTAGGAGTGATTTTTAGGTCTACATGGCAGTTTAAAATTGCACACAGAGGCTCTGCAATCGAGACCTGTTTAAAGGGATTCATAAGTGTGTGGCACAATCACTAGTGCAGGCCCACTAGTAGCATGTAATTTACAGTAGTGCACATTACTAGGGACTTATAAGTAAATTAAATATGCCACTTGGGGATAAACCAGTGTTACCATGTTTTAAGCAGCGAGGATGTGCACTTTAGCACTGGTTAGCAGTGGTCAAATGCCCAGAGTCTTAAGGCCAACAAAAATTAATTTAGCAAAAGGTGGAGGAGGAAGGTAAAAAGGTTGGGGGTGGCCCTATAGAAACAGATATGGATCTAGCAGTGACAGTACTCGAAGTTTACTAGACCAATTTGCTAAATTTAAAAACATAGGGGTACATTTACGAAGTTTTTACGCAATGCAGGACATCAAGCAAAGTTGCTGTGTGGTGTTCGGTGAAAGGGAGAGGGCAGAAATGCTCCATCTTTACAAAGATACGGTACATTTCAGTTCTCGCCTTGCGCTCGCGCACTGAGTGCTGCCTTGTGCAAATGCGGCATGCGCAGATCCAGGCGCCCTTGCACCATGGTGCCTCCGTTACAGGCAGGATTGTTTGTGTGCAGAAAGGGAGACCTTCCTACGCAAAACAAATCTTTTGAGGCATTTTCCTCTGTCTTTGTGTGCTGCAGTATGCAGTTCACATAGAAAGAGGGAATCACGAGGAGCAATAAAGATATTTCTCTTCATTACGCCTCACTTTGGAAGTTGTGCTATTTTGACACATTCCCAGGTTTACAAGTCTTTGTAAAGCTGGGAATGTGCCACAATGCCACAATTAATGGGTGAATGCATGGGAATGGCGAGGCTCCACCCACGGAACGCCCAGGCTCCACCCATGGAACACCCAGGCTCCACCCATGGAACGCCCAGGCTCCACCCATGGAACACCCAGGCTCCACCCATGGAACGCCCAGGCTCCAACCATGAAACGCCCATGCTCCTCCCATTGAACGCCCAGGCTCCTCCCATGGAACGCCCAGGCTCCACCCATGAAATGCCCAGGCTCCACCCATGGAACGCCCATGCTCCTCCCATGGAACGCCCAGGCTCCTCCCATGGAACACCCAGGCTCCACCCATGAAATGCCCAGGCTCCACCCATGAAACGCCCAGGCTCCACCCATGGAACGCCTAGGTTCCACCCACGGAACGCCCAGGCTCCAACCATGAAACACCCATGCTCCTCCCAAGGAACGCCCATGCACCACCCATGGAACGCCCAGGCTCCACCCATGGAACGCCCAGGCTCCACCCATGGAATGCCCAGGCTCCACCCATGGAATGCCCAGGCTCCACCCATGGAACGCCCACGCTCCACCTATGAAACGCCCATGCACCACCCATGGAACGCTCAGGCTCCACCCATGGAACGCCCAGGCTCCACCCATGGAACGCCCAGGCTCCACCCATGGTTTTTTTTTTTTCCACCCATGGAATGCCCAGGCTCCACCCATTGAACTCTTCCCGAGTTGAAATGTAACGTCACGCAGCTCAAGCAGCTGCCTTGCAATACATTACTTTTAAAAGTCACACAAACCCATGAAAATCAGACCTTGTGTGGCTTTGTAAATATTACTGAAGGTTTTGGGTTGTCTTTGCGTCTCCTTGCGTGAAGCAAGAACGCAGGACTTCAGAAACGTGGGTCAGCGTATCCAAAGGATTTTATGTCTCCTTAAGCATCCTGGCTTTTTGGGGATTTTGAGCCCCTACTTATAATGATAAATAATGCTGCAAACGTCAGTGAAGTGATGAAAGGGCGTAGATGGCATTTCAAGTGCAGATGTTGCAATCGAGTGCGAGCGGGCAAACATTCACAACAGAGGGTCTTGCTGAAAACCTTAGGGCAGCCACAGTGGAAGCCACCATGGGCAGTCGAGCACCATCGACAACCCCCAGACTTCCTGGGATCAGGCTGTGTGGCAGCAGCAGACATAAATGACTACCTCTGAATTGAGAAAATGTAAAGAAAGCCTCACCACAGGTGTCTCTGGTCCCTTGCCGGGTCCAGGATTTGGCGTTGTTCCACTGGCCATCCAATGAAATAAAAGTGGTGAGCCCGCTTCTACCTACTCCGCAATGGACACCCGCGGGTCAGCTTGGAGGCCAGCTATTTGGGTACATGTAGATGGGTCTTTTTAAGACCAGGCAGCCAGTTTTAGAGCTGCATCTGGAGGCGTCGGACAGGAGGAGAGTAGACGTGGGCTAGTACCTGCACATAGTACCGGGAGGTGACCTTCACTCATATGTAGATGATGGGCAGCTACAGGTAACTTCTTTTCTGCAGTATCAGAAGGTACCAGCTAACCCTGGGCATTGTACTATGCTACGCTAATGGAGCATACGTAGTTTGTACTAATTCACACTCCGCAAATTGCCATAGCACAGTACAAAAACTGATTAGCAGCTAAAGCAACAACATCCTCAGATGCTTTGATAAAGCAATTTTACATGCTAAAAAGTATATCACCAATTCACAAAAGTGAACCTTTTCAATGAAAATATTAGGCAATGAGAGAGGTGATGATTTTGGGGTCTCCCTAACCTAGGGGGAATACCAAGCAGATGCCTCGAAAACAAAAAGCACATCCTATTGAATGATTCAGTGGTGGTCCCATCCTCTTAGGACCACCCCAAGCACAGTTATTGGCAAAAAAAACAATCCCAACCAAAGGCCCTGCAAAGCATTATGGGATGAGATTAGCAGTGGGCAGTGAACATTATATAGTATCCAATATCAAAATAATTCTACAAAGAGCCGCAGTTCAACGAGTCGTTACCAGATGTCCCTCACGATTCAAATGCAAAAGCATTGAAACCCTTTCATCAAGCATTTGCATTTGACTCATGAGGGACATCTAGTAACGACTAGTATAATAATTCCGCTTTTTCAACATTTTTATGTTGGATACTATAATATTCACTGCCCACTGCTAATCTCGCCCCATAATGCTTTGCAGGGCCTTTGATTGGGATTGTTGTTTGCCAATAACTGTGCTTGGGCTGGTCCTAAGAGGATGGGTCTACCACTGAAGTTCAACAAGATGTGCTTTTTGTTTATGCTCTTTGTATTCAAGGCATCTGCTTGGTCCTGCCCCAAGGTTAGGGGGGACCCCAAAATCATCAGCTCTCTCATTGCCTAATGTTTTCATTCAAAAAGTTCACTTTTGTGTATTGGTTATATGCTTTTTAGCATGTAAAATTGCTTTTTCAAAGCATCTGAGGATGCCGAAAGCCGTGTACATTAATACCCTCCCACACTTTGGGCTAATATGGGGTGCAATACTTCCTGCTGTGGTGACGATCCTTTACCACAACTCTGTCCCTAACATTTATGTTTATTGACTGGGCTCTTCGAGCTTGGCTCGCCTTGTCGTTAGACGCTTTTCTTCTAGCCTGAGCTGCACCTTGATCCAGCGCTGGGGAACTCCACAATGAGTCCGCAGGAACACTGTCTCTTGGCGCTCTTCGAAATAGTAGGTGAGCTGACGCACTGCCCCCCGTCCTACGGGGATGGCATTCACCACTACTTCTGTGCGCCGATGGGCGCGAAAGTATGCAATGACTCTGTCATCAATGAAGGCCTCTTTGCCGGCATGGAATGACAGATCTTCCTTTGTGGACCAGACCCACGGTTAGCTGGACTTTGTGAGGGCACAGAGCAGCTCGGACAGGGTGGCTAGGTTAGGAATGATTCCCAGGAAACTTCGGACTTCAGTGGCTGACATGGGCCTCAGGGTAGATCGTATGGCCTCCGCTTTTTTTGGGTCTACTTGCAGCCCTTACCTGGAGAAAATGTACCCAAAGAAGTCTACCGACTCCTGATAGAACGAGCACTGGGCTCTGTGCAGGGTGAGTCCTGTTGTTGAAGGGTGGCCCAGAGGTGTACATGGTGCTCCTCTAGCATCTTGGAGAACACGAGAATGTTATCTCTTAAATTTATTACACCTTGCAGTCTTGTGAGGGTCTCCCTTATTGCATTCTGGAACACCTCGCGGCTGGAGAGACGCCAAAGCTCAGCCTCTTGTAGCGACATAATCCTACATGAGTGGAGAACGTCGTGATGTTCCTACTGTCGGGGTAGAGTTCCAGCTGATGATACCCAGCATTGAGGTCGAGTTTGGTGAACCACTTGGCGCCGTTCAGGTTGGCCACAATGTCGCCCATCGTGGGTGTCAGATGGCGTTCCCTCTTCATGGCACTATCTGGTAGGCGCATGTCGATGCATATTCAAATGGTTCCCGGCTGTTTTCGTTTCGGGCTACGACAAGAGGAGACACCCACGGTGTGGGGCCCAACACCTTCTCTATCAGCCCCAAGTCCTCTCGCTTCTTCAGCTCTTCCTCCACTTGCGGCCGCAAGTGAAATGGCACCCTCCGATGCCTCAGCGCCATGGGCCAGACTGTCAGATCAACGTGCAGCTTAAACGTTTTCCACTTTAGGCACCCAAGGCCTTCAAACAGCATAGGAAAGTCTCTGAATATCTCTCGGGCATGCAGATCATGTACCTGGTTCGCGAAGAACACAAGCTCCAGGTCCTCCGCCGTGTGGCAACTATGGAGCATGCCCCATTTTCCTTCCGTGACATGGAACTTTGTATTGAGACGATGGCCTTCGCTGGTGATTTCGACCTCCATGACTCCTCGTAGAGAAAGTGGCTCATTTCCGTCGTACATGTATATCCTTGCCTTTGACGGTAGGAGTGGCTGGCATGGCGATAGTTATTCGTATTGGTCACTGTCCATCACGTTGACTGACGCTCCGGTGTCTATGAGGGCACTTACGGGAGACCCTGCTACAGTGATGTTACACATGGCCGGTGGTCGGCACTTTGTTCCTACCCTACTGACAAATGACACAAAAAACACGTTGTGGTCTTCAGCTTCTAGGCCAAACCCTGGTGGGGTGTTGTTTACTTGGTCTATTGGATCCTCTATCGTCAGTTGCCTCACCGCCACCGAGAGCCCACTTGGGCCCGGGGCGTTCCTCCATCCTCTTCCACTTCTGCAGACTTTTGCAAAGTGGTTGAGCTTTCCACATTGTGAACACGTATTTCCTCTTCCAAAGCACCTCCCTGCTGGGGGGTGGTCCAAACCACAGTTTCCACACGTGCTCCTCTGGGATGGCCTCATGGATCCATTTGATTGAGTCGGTCGTCCATGAATCGCATCCACTGTCTCCTCTTTGATCGTGGGCGACCTCGGAGGTGCGGGCTGTGAAGAAGGCCGGTTGAGGGCCGCTTCCATTTCGTCTGCTCGAGTGTTGGACAGCTCGTGGGACCTAGCGAGCATGTGGATCTCATCTAGACTGATACCAGGTTGTCACAATATGAGGCGTTGCAGCGTGACTGACCGACATCCCTGGATGAGCTGCGCCCTGATCTGCTCCCTCTGGTAGGGCAGCATGCAGGAGCTTGCAAGTTTCTGTAAGTGAGTGTAGAAGATATAGATGGTCTCGGCCTCCCCCTGCTGAGCCTGCCGGAGCTTGAAGCGCTCCTAGACTGGGTTTATCTGGTAATCAAATGCCGATGTAGGGCCGCGACAGC
The DNA here is from genome assembly GCF_964263255.1 of Lissotriton vulgaris. Classification (NCBI taxonomy): domain Eukaryota; kingdom Metazoa; phylum Chordata; class Amphibia; order Caudata; family Salamandridae; genus Lissotriton; species Lissotriton vulgaris. Next base: position 28,498 of record NW_028244578.1, read on the forward strand.
CCCATTGTAGTTGTCATCTGCCCCTCTATCTGGTAAAGTCTCAAAGAGGTCATACAGCTCGCCTCCTCCGTAGCACATGAGGAGCGACCTCTTCACCCTCCCGTCTGTTTCCCGCAAGCCAATAAAGTAATGGTCCAGGCGGCCAATCCAGGATTTCCAGCGCGCCACAGATGTGGACGGGTCCGAGAGTTCGCTGAAGGGTGCTAAAGGGGCAGCTGTGGCCTGGCCAGGCCGAACGTAGGCTGGTGGGTCTACCCACTGAGGGAGTGGTGGTGGCACCACCGGGGGAGCTCCGCCACCATCGCACCTTGAACACTCATCCTCTACTGTTGGCCTGCTTAGTAGGATGTTGAGGCGGGAATGACTGGTGACGCTGAATGGCGTATGGCATGCGTGGGAGAGGATCTCCAGCTGGTCTGTGGAGTGCAGAGCAGGCACACGTGGGTGTGGCTTTGGCACACGCTCCGGGAGGACGTGCTCTGGCTGCTGGTGTGGAACCGGGGAGCCTCTGAGCATTTGCAGGCCTAGCTAGGTGCCTTGACCGGCCCAGGTGTGTGTGTATCCACACTGGGGGTAAGTCCCTTCCACAGAGGACCAAACTGCAGGGTGGCGTGTGGACTTCTTTTTTTTTTTTTCACTCAGCTGTTTGCTTGCTTTTTTTTTCTTGTGACACTGCAGTGCAGGCCTTCTCCCCTTGGGCCTTGATGGGGTGTTGAGTTTAAAAGCGGTAAGGCTGCTCGTGCGAGGGCTAATGTGAGCAAGTAGAACATCCTTGCAGGGCAAACATGCAGCCAGATGACTGACACGCTGTGAGCAGCGTGTGACTTCACCTGCCGGCTCGACCACTTAACTGTGGGAGTGCGGCCGGACCGAGATGGAACAGCGGCGTAGGCACGAGGGCACAGGTCAGTGGACCTGGGTGGCACAGGCACATGTGAGCAGGGCTGGCCTCGCCTCATGGCGCCGCTCCACACGCCGAAGACAAACAGCCAGCATCGAAGGATGAGGCGGGGGTGAACCCGCCTAGGAGAAGCACGCCGGCGTATCTTTGCTCCGGGCTGTCAGAGTGCCGCAGGGAGGGCACCCGCTTCCAGCACAAGCAGAGACGGCTGCGCGGACTGCACAGTTACCGGGACCGCGGTGGCAGCAGCCGGCTGTGAATTGCAGGCACAAGGGAGCACTTCAGGTAGAGACACGGCGAGGCATGGGAGAGACCCGCCCCGTCGCCAGTGTGGTGTCCAGGCTAGGCAGGACACTGTCCAACATGGGACTAGGCCGCAGGCTTGGGCCAATTTAAAGAACGTCACACACCCTGGATTATGTTACTGGGCCAAGACCCCGAGTCGTCCTGAGCCCCTTTATTCAAACCCTCGGGTGAGCCCGCCCTCGGGGTGCGTGGGTGCTTGCAGAGCATACGTGGCCAGGCCCGGTGGTTCCGTCACCACAGCCCTGTCTTTCACTAGTGCACTCACTTGAGCGCAGGCGCAAACTGTCAGAGTTCATATCGCCACTGAGGAGAGTGAAGTTTGTGCAACAGGTTGGCCGTCCCAGACTTCACTGGGTGCACTGAGTTAAGGATTCGTCCTGCGCAAACCAACACACTGGCGCCCCATATAAAATCAGATTTGGATTGGGATCAAAAATCGGCCTGGGCACACCAAAACACTGCTTCAATCAAGTTTTATGAAAGGAAAGGGGGTCCGGGCATGTTTTATTAACTTCACTTAGATTTTTTTTAAATGCACAGATTAGTTCACACTGCTGAGACACACAAGAATGCAAGCGAGAGCACTTCTGCTCAGGCCCTCTACCCCTGCTCAATCAGCATACATTAATGGGCTGGCCCAGCGAGAGAAAGGGAGTGATACCTCCTCCCATCTGCCTCTAGAAAGGCCACTCAGGCACCCACTGGGCCGCTGGCGGCACCCTAACAGCGCAGACAGCCCCTAGGCTGCCCGAAAAAGCAACATACAGCTAGAACTCAGCTACCGGCCCTTCAGCTATTTCAGGAGTGCCCGTGTATAATTCACAGGACTAGAGACAATCTGTGATGACATGGATGAGTTGGCCACTGTACCCCCAAAACAAAGCTAGATCAGGGCCCGCCTCGGTTGTGGCCCATCCACTTGAAGAGGCTCCCTTAGACAGCTAAGAATGAGATGATCGTAGCCACCGGTTGTTTGAATGGGTAGGGGGTCCCTTTCTGTGACATTTATTAAAGGGTGACTCACAATGCGCCTGGGAGAAAGTTTGAAATGTTATATTTCTCTTGTTTAGTTGACACCCGCGTAAGTCTACAGCAACCCATGCGGATGGTGTTGTTGATGCCCCTTGAAGGTAGGGTGACAAGGTGTCCCAAATCTGCTGGTCCAGTCCCGTTTTTAGGTCTCACCTGAGCCAGCGCATGCGCTGCCCTGGCGAGACATTAAGTTAAAAGTGCTACAACACGCTTTTGCTGGCCTCAAGCTTGCGGTTACGCGTGCGTGCACGCGCACATCCCCATCTGCCTTTCCTATCTTTTCCTCATTAAGTGTCATGTGTCATCTAGCTTTCCTCGTCATGGCTCAATAGCGAGCAATAACTTTCACTTTTGCGTCTTCTGTTTCAGCACTGCACACACGCCTCGCTTCAATGCCCCTTCCCCTCCCCACCACAGAGCACATCTTGCAGATTGTTTTTAACTTTGAGTGCGCGCGACACGAAGATATTGGAGAGCTCTACATATGCATAATCGGCAGCTCCATGCCACATCCAATCCTAGGTTTCATCCCTCTGAAGTCGGTAACATGATAACCTTCAATTGATTAACAATATATATGCCCATGCATTTTTTAAATTTCAGAGGAAAGACATTTGGTCCGGGTGTTTTCTCTTGTCCAAGTTGTTGCAATGCCTTCAGTATTTCATCCTCTATAACATCAGCATCCGCATCCATCACTTTGGACTAATCTACGCACAGCAAAGGGACTGGTATGTTGACAAAGACCCGTAGGTTCTTCGTCCTTACCTCGAAAAGCTATGCCGTCCTGTAAGAGAGGCATTTCAAAAAGGTCTTCGCACCGGCGTAGCTAGGAGGGTGCGGGGGGGGGGGGGGGCGGTCCGCCCCGGGCGGCACAATTTTTGAGACGGCTGCGCCGGATGCAGAAGACTTTCACTTTATAATCAGCAGAAACGAAACTAGTCTGTTTCCTGCATCATGGCGGCGACAGCCTAGTCTCAGAATCTGGAGAACGAAGTCACTTGTTCGATTTGTTTGGAATATTGGAAGAATCCGGTGATCATAGAATTCATCTGATACTGCACTGTGAGCTGCCTGAACACCATAAATAACGGAGGCAAATAAATGTGGGAGCTGCGTCACATAAAGAAACGGAACATACAGCGGAACAGACAGTGCAAGAATCACAGCACATTGAGGGGAGTTCAGTTTCACTTATGAAGAAGGAAAGGCACTGGATACATTATTATACAGGTAGGAATGCGCCTCACTAAGTAGAACAGGTTTGTCTGAGGTGAGAAATGTCCAAACCTGCATTTTGGACATCTTGGTATATTGAAGTTTATCAGGCTTGAAACCTTTCTTCATCTTCATATCGCGCCACAGAAAAAGCTGTAAATTTTGGCAATATTAATAAAAGTGTGATGTAAAGACTGTGGAACTGGAGAGCCTAGTTAGGGTCATGGGGCCAGCTTAATTAACATTCTATGATTCTGGGCTAATCACTTAGTCAACCCTGCCTAAAAAAAAGCACAAATGTGCTTGTGTAACATAACTCAATGAATGTGTGTGAAAATCGCACTCTATAGTCGGTGTTTAAAGCAATAGTGTGATATGTGTGCAATGTCAGATTGATGCCTGCTAACATACACTAAAATATCTGAAAGTGGCCTAGCCCCTGTGAGCAGCTAGGACTTTGACATGCAACAACTTAAAACGGTATTCCATTATTTAATAATAATGGAATACCGCTTTAAGTTGTTGCATGTCAGAGTCCTAGCTGCTCACAGGGGCTAGGCCACTTCAGATGTGTAACATAACTGGTGCTCATGTAAAGGGCCATAAAACCCCTTTGGGTGAAGCTCCTACTAAATAAAAGTTAAAAACTGTAAAATAGAAATCCTGATGAGTGGGAGGTAACATTAAGTTTTCAGGTAAAATGGCCGGATCAGCAGCTCCTTCAAACAAACTCCACAAATAAGAAAAAAGTCAAAATCTATTCCTTTCTAACTGCTGTGCTGTCTTCTCCGCAGCACAAATGGGGTCAGTACAAAGCTACCTACTGTTACAACTACAGATGGTTCTTTCATCTCATTTGCAGATCAAATGTGCTTAATGTTGTGGCAGTAGACATTGCTAGATGTAATCTGCAGGGAGAATAAAACAGGCACTAACAACGCCACTTAGTGTAGCTTTTTATTAATGAAGTTGTTGGTTACTCAATGGGTGATGTTTGGTGTATGAGAGTGTGAATGGGTGAGTAACTGAATGTGGGGGTTGACTGTGTGGGTAGGTAAATTTGAAGACTGGTTGTATGAATTGGTTGAATAACCGTAGGAAGCTTGATACGGATGGGTGAATATGAGTGAGTAAGTGAATGATGTAAGGTGGGAGAAAGTGAAATAATTGTTGGACGTGGGTAGGTAGGTAGGGGAATGATCTTAAGTGAGTAGTTGAGTGAATAACCGGGTGGATGACTGTGAGAATGATAAGGTGGATAGACAAAAGCTTGTTAAAACACCATGAGTTGACTGAAATTCAACCTGCTGTCTTCAATAACCTATTTTAATGACTGAAAGTATAACAGTGAGTGGGAATTGCAATGTGAATTAGGTGAATGGGTGGAAGGGTAGTTAGATGAGAATGTATGATTGAGTGAGTGAACAAGTGTGAGTGGGTGAACAGAAAAATGGGTGTGTGTAGCCTTTGACTGTGTCATGTATGTGCATGTAACTTGCATGATCAAGGAAACTATTAGCGGCAATACTACGTGTCTCTCGGACATCTTTCCAGTGCTCGCCCCCCCCCCCCCCCCCCCCCCCCAAGGGGCAACAATCTGAGGGATAGCCCCGGGACCCCAAGCTCTAGCTATACCCCTGGGTCTTCTAAATATCCTCTGCCATCGCCACTTCCCTCCATTCCTCCATGACCATCTTGTTTACCCACCGCATTTGGGACATTTGAAATGTTCAAGTCTCATGAATCTTTCATGAAAGGAAATCCAAATTAGAAAGGAAATCAGAAAGGAAATCCAAATTATTAACACACAGATCTTTCATCTAGGATTGTCTGTCCTCTCAATGAAAAGAAATCGAACTACCTCACGGAGGATTTAATAGGCCAATACAAAATAACACCAACACATCAAAGATGGCTTCATGTTCTTAAAGTCTTGCCAAATATATTTCTTTCCCTACAGTCAAGGTCCGGTATACATGGAGTTACACAACTGAACTGCACCATTTTCTGTGTACAAAGTAAACACTGTAACTCCTTTTTGACCAACAAATCCAACATCAAACATAATACTAAAATGAAAAAACAATACCAAATTCCATTTTCAGACCCAGTTTTCAACACCATTTTCGAAAACACCTTCAAATGCTGATAATCTCACTACTTTCATCTTATAAAATGCCAGCGGTCCGATAAAGGGTGTTTTTCCCCTCCCGTTTGACTCCTGCTTGACCTCCTTCTCCTGAGACTTACAAACCTGGTAAGCAGGGTGCAGATCAGCAACTGCATTTTACTCATTCTCTGGACCAACTCTATGGTACCAGACCTGTCAACTTGAACAACAAGCATTGGCATAGCCAATAGGTCTTGCCTTTGGGACCCTATAAGTGTTTAGCCATTCAACAGTTGATGTTGTTGCACCAAGGATATTTTGCTGCATAACTAAATACTTATAAGGTCTCAAAAGCGAGACCTATTGGCTATGCCAATGCTTGTTTCACCTCGTGTTTCGTCAGATTTTGGGAAATTTTGCTCAAGTCCTGGTTTTTAAAGAGGGCCGACTGAAAACGGGGGAGGTGCCTTTTTATGTTTTGCAAAGCAGGGATGCTTAGCAGCTAGTATTAGAAAGCAATTTAATCAACAGGCATGCTACTGGCTTTAAGAATTGCATTTTATTTATGTACTTTTTTTTTAATGATTTTATTAGAAAAAGTTTTTTAGCATAGTAAGTACTGAAAGAAAGAAGGCAATACTGGTCATGTTATAACACCGTTGGGGTTACAATTGGCGTACATTATATAAGGTTAGGCATTAACACATTGGGTAGGCAAGACTGGTCAGGTTATAACGCCGTTGGGGTTACAATTGCGTACATTATATATGGTTCGGCATTTACACGTTGGGTAGTCATTTACTATCTATGGCGTTTGCAGCCTTGAGGGGCCTATGTATCACCCTCGTGAGAGGAAAGCGAAAGTGGGAGAGCAGAGAAAGAAAGAGAAAAGAGGACAGTAAGACAGTAGTGACGGCGCTTTAGTTAGCAGGAATCGTTCACAGGTTTCCGGTGGGCGGTGGTAGGTGGTGGGGCACTGAGTTGTGTTGGCTGCCTAATGTGGTTTGTGCGAGCCTAGGAACTTGTCCAAGGAGTGCCACATTTCGCCCTTTGTGCTGCATTTTGGGGATTGTTTTTGTGTTATGTTGTCTGCACCTCTAAGGAAAGTGACCCAGTTGAACCAGCTTTTGAAGGATGCCTTACCTGTGTCTTTCCAGTTGGCAAGAATAGTCTTAACAGCCGCTGTGAGCAGGAGGTCGATCAGTTGGCTATTGTTTTTCGACTCAACTTCTGGGGCCATAATGGCGGTAACTACACCCGGAAAGTCTGGTTGTGGCGAGTACCCAGTTACGCTATGTATGAACTCCCGTACTTTCTGCCAGAACGTCTTGACTTTAGGGCAATACAGGATAAGGTGAGCTAAGTCTCCCTTTTCCTTATGGCAGATCCAACACAGATCGCTATTCCGGATCCCGACGGTCGCCAGGCGATCTGGCGTCCAGTAGGATCTGTGGAGTAGCCAGTATTTGGTCTGTGCTAGGATTGGGGTGACTTTGTTTTTGGCTGCTGATGTCCAGAGGCGCATCTTTTCCTTCTCACTGAACTGTCTACCTTGGTGGGCTTCCCAGTTCTCTATTGTTTTGGCATTTAGTCTTGTAGTCTTTGGGATCAACAGTTTGTATAGGTACGATGTCTGGTGGCCGATTTTGTTTAAGTTCGCCATGTATTGGAAGATTGAGGGGGGTCCTTGTTTGTGATGGCTGCCCTTATTCTTAGGAAGCTGTAGAATTCTATATTTGGCTTGCTGTGTGTTTGTTTTAGGCAGTCAAACGTGAGTGCAGTATTGAGTCTCTCTAGCTGGTTCGTGGTGGAGATGCCCCGTGCAACCCACGAGTCACTGCTAAGTATCTTGTCCTTATATTTTATTTTAGTGTTGTCCCAAATAGATTCCCATCTTGTGTTCCTAATGCTCTTCTCCATTCTTTTGTTGACTTTGAGGAGAGTGTTCTTGGTGTTTCTGAGTATGGGGTTGTTGGCCTCAGGGTGTTTATTGGCTGTGAGTAGGGCTAGGGGATCTAGACCTTTTTAAATGACTCTTTCTATCGCCAGCCATGCCGGCGAGTACTCCTGCTCTGGTAAGAGCCAGTATATCCCTTGTTTGGCTAGACATGCTGTCTGGAATGTTTTGAAGTTGGTGAGGTTGAGTCCCCCTAGGGGTTTGCTTAGCTTTAATTTCTGTAGCCTTATCCGGGGTTTCTTGTCTCTTCATAGGAATGTATTTGTCATGATATCCAACTTTTTATGGAAGTCCTCCGTGGTTATGAGTGGAAGCATACTAAGCAGATAGTTAACCATTGGGGTTAGCATCATTTTTATGGTCTATACCCTGCCCCACCAGCTGACAAACTTTGGTGACCATGAATCTAGTTTCTCCTGTAGTGTGTTTAGTATTATTTTCTCGTTGTAGTCGAGTGTTGATTTGAGGTCCCTGCCGAAGTAGATGCCAAGATATTTCAGGAAGCTTTTCTGCCAGGTCAGCCCTTAGTTACCAGTACCGTACTTTTTGTGTACACATTCAGTGGTTTGCATTCAGATGTGTCCCTGTTGAGTTTGTAGCCCGATACCTGAGCGTATTCATCAATGGTTGACATTAGGGCTGCTATCGAGGTCCCCGGGTCCTCTGTGGTGATGAGTATATCACCCGCATATGCAGCTAGTTTGACCGTGTTGCCCATGAAGGGGATTCCTTTTATCTCAGTGTTATTCCTGATCATGGTCAGCAGTGGTTCCATAGAAAGTAGGAAGAGTTCAGGGAAGAGTGGGCAGCCTTGTCTGGTACCTCTTCCCAAATTAAGGGGGTCGGAGGTGCCTTCATTAACTACTACTCGGGTCTTCGGTTCTTTATAGAGCGCCATCACCATTCTTCTATACTTTTCCCCTAACCAGAATTTTTGCATGCACTGGTCAAGAAAAGGCCATGACACTCTATCAAACGCCTTTTCTGCGTCGAGTGCGATCATGACTGCTGGTTTTGTGTTGTTAGAGGTATGGTTTATTAGGTGACATAGGAGTCTTGTGTTGTCCTGTGACATCCAATTTTGAGAAACCCCACCTGTGAGTTGTGGATTAGGTTTGGGAGCCTCGCGTTCAGTCTTGCTGCTAGGATCTTTGCATAGATCTTGCAGTCTACGTTAATTAGGGAGATGGGTCGGTAGTTTTGCGGGTGTTGTGGGTCTTTGCCCTCTTTTGGGATGACTATTATGTTGGCTTCTGCCATCGAGTTTGTCATTTTCCCTTGTTTAATACAGTGTGTGAAGACGTCTCTCATTGTGTGCTTGATTAGGTGGAGGAAATGCTTACAAAACCCTGCTGTGTAACCGTCTGAACCAGGTGCTTTGTTGTCCTTAAGAGCTGCTACTGCTTTCTCTATTTCTGCCCCGGTTATGTCTTGCTCTAGAGTTGTTCTTTGTGCTTCCGTCAGTTTAGGTAGATTTAGTTTATCTAGGAGGCTAGCCCCTCCATCAGGTTTAAGGTCTTTGTCCTCCGTGTAGAGGCACTCATAGAAGTTTTTTTTTTTAAAGACCTTTATTGTACACTCTTCGGAAACAAAAATACAGCAGAAGGTCTACAACTCCGGGGGCCGGCCGTGGCATCTGTAGGTGTACATCAGCACTTGCGGATTAAAACACAGCCCTTTAGCCGACAACCCTGGGGCCCGGCGGCGTAATATTATTGAGCGTACTTGTTAGCGACCAGGTCACATGTCGGATGAGTCATAGGTCTAACATTTTTTTTTCATTATTTTTTTTTGTTACTAAACAACTTACAACTGAGTTCAAGATATCAAACTTTCATGTTGATCGGCACTACGTCCATGGTGACACACAGTATAGATATTCATGTCTTCGGAGATGGAGATGTGGGGTGTTCTGTGTGTAGTGATATATCACAATGTTTCCTACTGAGAACATAAACCCTTCTATTCTAGTTTTAGTCCCCCTCCTCCTCCTCATCCAAGCTATTGTTATCCTCTTCTGGCAATGGGTCACACAAGTCCTCCCTGTATGCATTCCAGACAGACCATACTTTGTTCCATTTTCGGGGGTACGCCCTAAGCACATTCACCGCCCGCTCTGTCAACATCAGCATATCCATGTTTTTGCTCCATTGCGACACTGTGGGTAGTTCTGATGCACCCCATTTTTGAGCAATATCTCGTTTTGCTACCATTATAGCTAGTGTGCTCCATATGTGATTGTACCTGGATAAATCGGTTGGTTCCCATATATTCAATATACATTTGCGTGGTTCCGGTACCAGGGAGACTTTGAGAGTTTGTGAGAGAGTGCTCATTACTTGACGCCAGTAGTCAGCTATGAGTGGGCAGTCCCAGAGTGTTTTGAAGTAATGTGCCCTCTTCGCCGCAGCCACGAAGACAATATGGGTGCAGTGCTCTATTTAGTTTGTGGAACAATGGTCTAGTATAATATATGCGGTGCAGGATTTTAAGTTGCGCCAGTCTGAATTTAGCCGAGATTCCCACCTCCCTCGGGGACACCAACGCCTCATTCCATTCCGAGTCATCAATATCGCCAAGTTCCTCCGCCCACTTCTCTCGTAATTTCAGTGTAGGGTCTGTGAGGGTATTGAGCAGCTTTCGATAGGTAAGTGAAGTTTCACCATGTTGCATATAATCAGTGAGCAATCTGTCCTCCAACGGTGAGGACTCCGGGATGTCAGTGTCTGCCGGTATAGCCTGCAATAATGCGTGTCTGATTTGTACATATCGGTAAGTTTTGTTTAGCCCTAGGTCATATTGTTGTTGAAGTAGGGTGAATGGAATCACCGTACCTTTATCCCACAGATCTCCCACCGTAGAAATGCCAATGCTGTGGTACTGTGCAAACCCCTTACTCTGCCGCGATCGCCCTAGCGCTATTGTATCCCACAGGGGTGAGTTTAGTGATCTTCCCCTTCCAGCCCAGTTTCGCCTGCGCCGTGTGCCATAACGTAGCCGTGTGCCTCCTGGGACCTATCAACTTTGTGGCCTGATGTTTATCATAAAGTACTGACAGCATGCTGTCGCCTCATAGAAGTTTTTAAAGACATTGAGGATTCCCTTGTTCTCTGTTTGGGAGGTCTTATTTGTGTCTGTTATTGCAGCAATGGTGTGTTGCCTCTGTTTTCTCTTTAGGTATGAGGCTAGTGCTTTCCCCGCTTTGTTCGCTGCGTAAAGGTTTATTGCCTTATACTTGTTTATCCACATACCTGCCCTTTCGCTTAAGATTTTGTTGAGTTCGTATTTCTTCTTAGTTAGGTCTGTGACGGTGTTCTTGTCTGCTAGGTTGGTGCTGTGGCGCATTTCTAGTTCCTTAATCTTCGCCTCGAGCTCTAGAGTTTTTTTTATTTCTGTCTTTGTTCATTCTGGCTTTGATGCTAAGTATTTTACCTCTGACTGTGGCCTTCATGGCGTCCCAGAGTGAGCCCTTGTCTCAGTCAGGGTTGTCGTTGAACTCTAGGTATTCTTTTATGGCCTCCTCTATCTCTGATACGTTAGTCGGGTTTTTAAGGATGTCGCTGTTGAATCTCCACCTGCGACTTGTGTGTTCATTGTGTCGACCATTAAGCGTTAGGCTGATGTGAGAATGGTCTGATATAGTCCTTGGGGAAATCTCTGTGTGTTCTATAAGGTGTTTGTGTGGGGCTGAGATAAGGATATAGTCGATTCTGCTAAATGAATTGTGTGGGTGAGAGTAGAAGGTGTAGTCCCTAGCGTCTGGGTGTTGGAGTCTCCAGGGGTCCCTAAGTTGGAGTTTGGTGCAGAGATTCTTGAGGGTGTTCTGCCCCTGGGAGCAGTGGCTGGCTCGTCGCGGGTGTCTGTCTATGGCGTGGTCTAAAACTTGGTTGAGATCTCCAGCTACAATCAGTAGGTCGTCATGGGGGAGCTTACTCAGCCTGTTCTCCACTTCCCTCCAGAAGGCCGTGTCCTCTGTGTTGGGCCCGTAAATGTTGGCGATGTGTATCGTCTCCTCCCCTCGTTTGAGGCTGGTAATTAGTATTCTACCTTCCTCATCTGCGTAACATTCATGCAGTGTCAACCTGGCTTTCTTGTTTATTAGTGTTTCTACTCCTCTCTTTTTATGCACTGCTGGTGAGCAGAGGGTGAGGCCTATCCAGTTCGCCTTCAGCTGCTGTGCGTCCTCTGCTGATAGTTTAGTTTCTTGGAGTACGCACACATCGCTCTTTAGTTTTGTCAGATAGTCTATTGTTTTCCTTCTCTTGACCGGGTGGTTGAGCCCTTTGACGTTGAATGAGACTACTTTGAGATTAGTGAGTAGTTGTGTATGTTTTGCCTATGTCATGTCTTAGGTTTGGTGTCGCCCCTTGCTGAGAAGGTCTTGTGTGCGTCTAGCCCTCCTGCCGTAGACCCAGATCATCTTTCATTGTTGCCTCCCAATGTTTCGTGTTACGCTGCCCTGGATGAATTGGCGATCGTTTGCTTCTGTCCGAGAGGAATAAGAATAAGAAAATGGAAAGGAAGATAAACGGAAAGAAGAAAAACCAAAGAAACTGTACAATAGGCCCCCCTACTCCCCCTGCCCCTCTCCCACCCCTCCCCCCACCCCCACAAAATTGAAAACTGAGCGTGCGTCAGCAATGTTCCCTCTTCCCCCCCCCCCCGAGGTCTTGTGGTGATCTGAAACAGAACCCTCAACATTTAGATCAAAACATTGTCTCAGAGTGAGGGACCCCCATTCAGTCTGTAGCAGTCGCCATTGGGCAAACATTAAAAGGATATGCAAAGTTCCTGTTGCGCCGACGTCCCTTCTGGTCACGGACCGTAGGGGTAAGGCTGTTGTTGCGAGGTAGGATGTTGTGTCTTGAGGTAGTTCGGTGCAGCTAGTTACATGATTGAGGTAGGTTGTTGTGTCATGAGGAGGTTTGTTGCCACGATGTAGGATATAAAATGATTACCCCAGGTTTACCCAGGGCCACCCCAGTTTGCTTGCTGGTGTTCACGGACTGTTGGCACGAATGGGGTGTTAATCCTGTGGTTGTTCATTGGGGTGTTGCCCCCACTGGCTGTCTTCCATGTCTCTAGCAGCAGTTGGCGTCAGTTGTCCTCTGCACCTTCCGCTCGGTCGCTCCCCGGGCTGTCTTTGGACGCTTTTCTTTTTGACCCGCCGGGGGATTGAGCTTCCATGTTCTCCGGTTGAGGCCCTTGTAGATATTTCCTCAGGTCACCTGGATCCTCGAAAACCAGTGTTTTCCATTTGTCTGTGATTCTCATTCTTGCTGGCCCCGCAAAGCTGAAGGCGATGTTGTCTCTGCGTAGTCTTTCTCTTAGTGCCAGGAAGCCCTTTCTCGTCTCCACTGTTTGTCTTGAGAAGTCTTGCGTTATTATTATTTTGTTGCCGTTCCATCTTAGGTTCGGGTTTTCCGTGCTACGGCAAAATTCGCCTCCGTTTGCTGCGATCTTAATGGCTTGCAGATGATTGGCTGTGGGCCCCGACCATGTGTGAGTTTAACTGCTGGCACCCTGTATGCTTTGTCTAGCTCAAATTGCTTGTCAAAACTGATCCCTGTTAATAGTGATATAAGTTCTTCTACCAGGGTTATGCAGGATCCGGATTTATCTTCTTCTCCTTCAGGAACGCCAAGGAGTCTTATGCTTCCTCTCCTGCTGTGGTCACCTTGCTCCGCCAGCTGTTTCTGGAGGGTAGTAGAAATCTTAGAAATGGCCCGTAGGGACTTGTTTGATTGGACGTTATCATCCTCTATGTCACTGATTCTCTTTTCCACGGCGTCCATTCTGCTGTTCGTATTGTGCAGGTCCGCCCTTATGGCTGCCAACTCTAGCTGCATATTGTCTATTATCTGTTTGGTTGATTTGGCTAGGTCGTTTCCCTCGTTGATCTTCTTGGGGATCATATCCAGGGTTATTTTGTGCTTCTGTTTTAGTGGCGATTCCGGCGGGTCCTTTTTGTATTTCTTGGTCTTGTTGGATAACTTGGCTTCTTGGCCTGCCATTGCTATGACTCCTCTTCTTGCAAGGTAGCTGTCTAGCCTGCCGCCTTTCTGCTGTGCGAATATGTGTTTGGGTCGTTCTCCTCGCGGATCTGGTTGGCCTTCTCTTGTGGCTTGGGAGTCCAATCTGTATCTGTTTGGTTCGCGGATGACCCTTGTCCTTGTCTTTGCCCCTGCCAGTTTTCCATACTTGCCCCCTGTTCTCTAGATGCTGTTATCTCCTACACCTTGGGTAGTTGCATGATGTGAGACCTTTTTGTTTACCCGCGACCTCTGTGGCAGCCTACATGTAATTGATGTGCTTCAGTACCTGGTTACGCCATGTGCATCGAGCCTGGGTGGTACCCCGCTTGTGCCGTGCCCAGTGTTAGTTTGCTGCTGGTCCCTCTGGCCACGTGGCAGGGCGCCCGGATTGAGGCAGGTTGTTGGCACTGTTTTCGTTTAGACTGTGCTTGGCCAGTTTTGGTTATCTTCCTTGGTAACTCGCACCTGATTTTCCGCTCGCAGTGCCTTCGTTCTGTCGGGGGTCCTTACTTCACCCTTGACGGTCTGTCTCCGATCGGTTGTTTGTTATCGCTAGCATTGGAGGTCCATCATGGGTCTTTTCTTTTATTTGTGGGCTCTTGGAGTTGTTGTGGACCGTGACTTTCACCAAGCCGGCAGCCTCCTTAGAGATTGCCTTCCGTTACGGTTTACGTTTTCAAATTGGGGCGCCTATGCTCGCCCCATTCTCCCTGGTGGCAGGTGCGGACCTGGCTGTGGCTGAGCAGCTGTGAGCGGTCGGTGATAGGGAAGATGGCGGCCTCCGTCTGTGCGTTTCCGGTTTTGTTTTGTTTGCTGCAGGGGCCTTATTGCCGCTGGTCTCCCTCTCAATCAATCAATCAATCAATCATCGTATTTATATAGCGCACTACTTACCCATAGGGTCTCAAGGCGCTGGGGGGGGGGGGGATCTGCTACTGCTCGAACAACCAGGTCTTGAGTTGCTTCCTGAAGGCGAGGTGGTCCTGGGTCAGGCGGAGGTGGGTGGGGAGGGAGTTCCATGTCTTGGCGGCGAGGTAGGAGAAGGACCGTCCCCCTGTGGTGGCTCTTCGGATGCGGGGGACGGCGGCAAGGGCGTGGCTGGTCGAACGAAGCTGGCGTTTGGGAGCGTAGAAGTTGAGGCGGCTGTTGAGGTATCCTGGGCCTTGGCTGTGTAGGGCTTTGTGTGCGTGGGTTAGGAGACGGAAGGTGATTCTCTTGTTGACCGGGAGCCAATGCAGATCTCTCAGGTGTCCGAAGATGTGGCTGCGGCGGGGGATGTCCAGGATGAGTCGTGCTGAGGCGTTCTGGATCCGCTGGAGTCTCTTCTGGAGTTTGGCGGTGGTTCCGGCGTAGAGGGTGTTGCCGTAGTCCAGAGGGCTGGTAACGAGGGCCTGGGTAACCGTCTTCCTGGTCTCGGTGGGGATCCTCCGGAAGATCTTACGTAGCATGCGCAGGATATTGAAGCACGACGAGGAGACAGCGTTGACTTGTCTGGTCATGGAGAGGGAGGAGTCCAGGATGAAGCCCAGGTTGCGTGCGTGGTCTGTTGGTTTGGGTGCGCTGCCTAGGGCGGGGGGCCACCAGGAGTCGTCCCAGGCGGAGGGTGAGGATCCCAGGATGAGGACTTCCGTCTTGTCTGAGTTCAGTTTCAGGCGGCTGTTCTTCATCCATTCGGCTACCTCTTTCATCCCTTCGTGAAGGTTGGCTCTGGCGGTGGCGGGGTCATTGGTAAGGGAGAGGATCAGCTGGGTGTCGTCGGCGTAGGAGATGATGTTAAGGTTGTGCTGGCGTGCTCTCACCTCTTCCCCCTACTTGTGGTCCCTTAGTTGGTGTGCTGTACCCGGCCCCCCAGCCGCCCGGCCTGTCTTCAGTGCTCCGTCGGACGGCTACGGGTGGTGGCTGCTGGTGGCGCAGATACAGCGGTAGGGGTGCTATGACAAACTGGCGGAGCCTGTAGCGGTCTAGTGGTCTGGTTGTTGCTTAGCCAAGATACAAGGGATTTTGTTTATATAATACTTGCGTTGATTTGTTAGCATAAGTCTTGAGAGTTAGTTGTCAGCAATCTAACCCAAATGTATCCATGGGATAACCTAAATAATTGGTGATATTAGTCACATTAAATGAGAGAACATTGATTTGTTTACTGTATCCCCGTTAATTGATTCTCTTCTGATTGATGAAATACTATATATTTTCTCATATAAATAGACCTTTCTGTGTGCTTCTTCCTCTTCTCTCATTTAATGTGACTAATATCAACAATTATTTAGGTTATCCTATGGATACATTTGGGGTAGATTGCTGACAACTTACTCTCAAGACTTATGCTAACAAATCAACTCAAGTATTATATAAACAAAATCCCTTGTAGCCACTCCCTACTCTGTATTGTTCACTGCCCAAGCCTACAAGGGTCTATTGGGTTACCCAGGATTCTTTATGGCTTAGCCAAGATGGCGGCGCCTAGGGAAACCCTTCAGTTTCGTTTTGGCCGTGATGTGCAGCTTCTATAGGTCTTTCTCCCCCATTATTCGCTAGGGGCCCTTTTTTCCTTCTCACTTACTTGGGGCTTTTTATCGGGGTTTGCCGCAGCGGGAGGGGGTCTATGGGGGTCCACAGCGTCTTCCGTCCCAGAGCCGCCTGTGTTGTCTCAGGTAGTATTGACCGGCGCCATTTTGCAGCCTCCTCAACTTCTTCTCTTTCCAGGGGCATAACAGAGCCCCCCCCGCAAGATGCGGATGGGAGTAGGCGGCCGGACAGGCTTCCTTGTTTTGGAGGGGCCCCCCCACCCTTTAAGCCATGCTATTGCAAAGAAAAAGTTAAAAGTTCGAACAATATAAAACCGGAAAACCACTCTCCTTTCCCAGCAGGCCATGCGCCGTAGGGGGCCTCAATCTTTCAGGGGGCCCCCTTTGAACCTAAGATCAATGAATATCTGTGTGATCTGGGAGACGCCGGGCCCTTGTCACAGACTGCAGGGGCCAGGGGGGCATCCTTTGGGGATACTGCCCAAGCCTGCAGAGTCACCCAGATGTTGGATACATCTGCAGGTCTTTGCCTGGCCCAGTGAGCCCGGCCCTTTCCCATGGCCGGGTCTGTCTTATAAGCAGGACCAATGGATGTATGTGATTGCGCAGCCGCGGCGATTTATAAATAATTGAAAATCAGACGCCTGGTCTGGTGGCTTTGTGGACTAATGCATCCACTGCAGGGGCATGTGTTCGACCTGATGGTCAAAGGTTCAAATCTGTGCGGGCCACTCAGCCTTTCATCCATCTGAGGTCGATAAAATGAGTACCATTGAGTTGGGTAACAATAAACATCTGTTATTCAGCGCCAAGATACCTCGTTACGGGTGAACGTGCGCTTGATAAATACACAAGTTATGTTATAATTGAAGATTTGGTGCGTTTGCCACAATCCATCGCCTGCCGCATATTCTGCAGATAATTTATTTTTTAAATGGTTCTTTCTCGAGCGTTTCAAAAGTAAGTTAAAATGCAATGACATTTGTTGCCGCGCTGTTGAGGGACCTTCGTAAAGGGTGACTGGTCACCTTTCTGTAGTTTATTGCTTTAATTGAGTGTTGAACTGGTACTAATGAGGTGCAAGCAATGCTCAGACAGTGTTAATAAGTGACAAAGTGATGAAGTAATACTGTGACAAAATGTGCTGTTCTGAGCCGCATAATTTGGATTTTTCGCGGCATTATTTCCTCAGCCTGGCAGCATCATTTGGCCCCCTCCTCCCGCATAATGCCAGTGGCCCTGATTAAAAGGACAGTATTTATTTCAAGCAACCGCTGTGTGAAAGCAGAGAGAAATTCTTAAATGTTATTAAATAGGAAAACTCACACCCCTAAAAAAAAATCCATAAAAAATGTGCAATTAGGAAGGGGTCTCTGTTTGCGTGCCTTTATAATCTGTCAGTAAATACAAGGTATGGACATAGGACGGCCTTTCTGTGCCCATTGAGACGGCCGGCTCCAGGCCCGGCCGGGGCGGGTTGTAATCCCCTTTGCTCGCCCCATTGAGCGGGTTCTATCGCCCGGCCTCGGCTCCTTCCCTCTGTTGTCCTCTCGGGTTTGTAATCCCGGCTCCCCTCGCCCCATGCAGCCCCCTCCCCGGGCCCGGCCTCGGCTCCTTCCCTCTGTTGTCCTCTCGGGTTTGTAATCCCAGGCTCCCCTCGCCCCATGCAGCCCCCTCCCCGGGCCCGGCCTCCTTGGCTCGGTGTCAGCGCCGCCATTGCTCATTACTTCCGCCTTCTTGTTCATTGTGCAAGGACAGGCCTGTGCGTGGCTGGGGTCAGGGGGTCAGCCTCGCATGGATTCCCGCCTCTGGGGGGCTTGTGCACTCACAATGCGCCCCCGCTGCGAGGCCTGAGCCGATTAAATCGACCAAACAGGAGCACGCGCCTGGGGCCCCGCCGCCACGCGCTAGGCCTGGGCGGCCATCTTCACTCCACGGCACGCGCCTGGGCTTACCCATTCTGGGCGTCTGCTGCTCAAAGGCAGCCAGGGTGGGCTGTAGGCCCTGGGGCCATAGAGACTGCTGCCAGGGCACGAGCTTAGGGTCCCCAAGCCTCACATGTCACTCTCCGGCAGGGTGGGCTGGGCGGCCATCTTCACTCCAGGCGCTGCATCACGCGCCTGGCCTTACCTACTTTGGGCCGGCTGCTGCTTTGGGGGTCCTGTGGTCTTACGTGCTGCTGTCAAGTCAGGGGACTGAGGATATCCAAAACTACATGTCACTCTAACAGGCGGGGGGGGGGGGGGGGCGGCTGAGGAGCCCTATGCTCATTTAGGCTGTTGTCAGGGTGGGGAGCTTGAGGGCCCCCAGGTCCTAAAGGTTAGTCTCTGGGCAGGGAGGGCCCCAGGGCTTACAGGTTACTCTCAGGGCACAGAGGGCTGAGGGCCCCAGGCCTTACAGGGTACTCTCAGGTAAGGGAGAGCCCGCAGGTGTTACAGGTTACTGTCAGGGTAGGCTGGACTGGGGGCCCCTGTGAAGGCCCAGGCCTTACACGTTACTCTCAGGGCAGGGAGAGCTGATGGCCCCATAGGCTGCTGTCTGGGCTGGAAATGGCCGAGGGAGCCCCAAGTTGCCACATGGGCTACTTTCATAGGATGGGCCGAGGGACCCCAATCCTGAGCCCTGCCTTGAGACGACGCAGCACAATGTACGTAAAGGCACAGAGATGATTTTCTGCAGCTGAGGTATAATTGTATTGTGTGCACCAAGTCCTGAAAACTGCCAATATTCCACAGGAGTCTCCTCGGTGAGGGCTTTACAGCTGATGGTCTTCAGCCTATACATTTTGGGACATATTAGCAACAACTTGCGATAATTATCGCAAACCGCGCTTAGCGCGATTTTTTTAATCGCCTCCTATCGCTGGATTTTATCGCAGAGATAACGCAATATTACCAACGTTTATCTCCACGGCGATAAAAAATCCAGCGATAACGGCAAATCCCATCTATAACGTAAGATTTCCAGCGATAAGAATCCTATTGCTAAGGAAAATCTCGCTAATAGGCAGGTGGGAACTTAGCCGTAGAATCCACCTCCCATCGACTATTATGGCTAAATCAGGTTTTTACCAGGTGTAAAATGCTGGCGCTAATCGCGGTTAGGGCGCGTTTTTTTATCGCGTCACGGGTACTGCTAAAAGGCGATAGCTGTGTTAGCGACTGCTTTCCGTCGCTACCGGTTTGGGTACGCCCACTTGGCATTCCATTAGCGATAAATATCGCTGACATGCAAAGAGGGCCCCAAACCGGTGGCCTGGAAGCTGTCACTAACTGTTGTTAGCGACAGCTTGGTAATTGGGCAGTAAAAAAATCGGTGCTTTATCGCCAAAAAGTGCCGCTAAAGCGGCGATAACGCCCTTGCTAATATGCCCCGTAGTTTAATCATAAATCAGCTGATCCCATTGATAGAAGAACAGTGGGCAGAAGAACCTACGCTGGAGTCAGCAGTGTTTTAAGAACCAACCTATGTACTAATAGGCCGGTTTACAATTGCATGGGGCCAAAATTCAATATTCTACTTCATGAATATTAATGAAGCAGATCGCATATTGCGACCCACTACGATATTCTGCCGTCAAAGGGATGGCGGCCTGCTGGGGTCAGCAAACCCCCATGTCTGTAATTAGTTTTAAATAAAGTAATCTTTTTTTTAACCCCTTCGCTGCTGGCCCGTTTCCGCCGCTGTGCGGTAAACAAATGAACAGGGCGGGCCGTGACGAACCCCAGCCGTCATCAGCACACGAGCACCGCGGAGCGTGACGGCTGGGGTTCGTCACCAGCATACAAGGGGTTAAAATGCGGCCTATTTTCCTTAAAGGAGAAACGTTTGTAAAGTTGCCTAGTCCTATTATTTATTATTACTATTATTGTTTTCAAACTATCCAAAAGGAGCCGGAGTCCCGTAGCGACCACTTCCCGTTTGCAAACGGGATGCCACCTCCTTCGAGGTGTCTGTAAAATATTATTGTTTTGAGACTGTATTTCAGTTGCAAAACATTAACCCCTCCCACGCTGGTGACGGAACCGCTCCGTCACGCCACTCGGGTGGGCTGCAATGGTGACGGAACGATTCCGTCACGGCCCGCTCGCCGCACCTGCGTGGAGCTGATTTTGCGCCTGCGCTGCGCATTCTATTGAGCGGGCGGGGCCATGACGGAACCGTTCCGTCACAAGCACAGCTCACCCGAGGGGCGTGATGAAGCGGTTCCGTCACCAGCGTCTGAGCACCGCACGGTCCCCCCGCCCCTTAGCACTGCGGCGGAATAAGCGCCGCAGCGAAAGGGTTAATACATGCTTTGAGGCTTTTTGGAAGGGACGCCCTGAACACGCCCCTTCCAAATAGGCATCCCTTATGATTCCCTAAACCCATTTAGTGATCGCAGGGTTTGCGACAAGAGAACGCGTTAGTGCATCTGGCCATATATTGCTTGGTGGGAGATGACATCAAACTCACACAGAGAGGTGCAGCCTCACTCACTCGTTGCAGTGCAGAACCAAGAGCTCCACTATAAGCATTGAAAAGGTAGAGGGCCAATAATGATTAATAATGTCCTCTGCTCCTGTCTTTCAATGTTTGTCTTTTTTTTTTTCCTCTTTAAGGTAGATTATTTTACTCACTGTGGGTGGGGTGCTCTCACAACATAGCTCTTCTGCATGAGCTGTACTAATTGTAAAAGGCCCTCTCACTTATGGCGTGCAACTCAAACCTATAACTCAGGCAGAGGGCCACTAATGACCTCTATAGCCCTCAGCAGTGCTTCATTTGAGCTGGTGGTTCCCAGTGCTCAGCACTGGCCCTTGACTATCAACACCGGTGCTTTTCTTGAGCATCAGTTAAGGACACATTCATTTACGGGGAGATTAAGTGATTTGCCCAGAATCACAGGATGTTGAGCCGATGCTGAGATTCGAACCTTGTTTCCCAAGTCCGAAGTTGGCAGCTCTGGCCATTACACCACATCCTTTCCCCACTTTCATGGTTAGTGGTTGGCAGGGCTGGACTGAGAACAGAAACCGGCCCTGGCAAACTGCTCAGCTGGCCCCTCCTGGGGTCAGGGGGAGTGCAGGTGAGCAGTTTGCGACGGCCGGTTTCGGCCGATTTTGTTACTGGGGGCCGACATTGCCGCCCCCCCGTAACAAAAACGGTCCCCCAGGGGCCCTAAACCGGCCCCACCCTAGCGGGCCACCGGGGAAACGCCCGGTGCCCGCTATGGCTAGTCCGGCCCTGGTGGTTGGTTCTGTTTTAGACGGTGCTAACAGGAGAAATGGGCTGGTGTAAACTGCCTCCTGACGAGAACCCCAGGACTTATTTTTTTTACAAACTAACCACTGGCCCTGGGAATTAGGCCGTAACGTGTAAACAGTGCAGTTTTCCGTGCTGTCAGCTCTGCGACCAACCCTGGTGTAAGTCTCACTCTGGCAGTTGTTGGCACGTCTGCAGCGAGTGTCATCCTTACCCAACTCAATTATATTTGTTTCATGTGATGCCCTCAGGATGTAGGGCGTGGTGGATCCTACTAAGATGTGAACTTGTGACAAGCAGCACACAGACAGATTGAGGCGCTGGCGCTCCCCCAGCTGAGCGGCTGAGCGGCTGAGCTGTTTTTTAACGGCTCCAGCATGCCCTACCTTACATGATGCACGCACACATCTCAACACTTCACACCACATGTGACCGAATCTAACCGCACCACAGCACTGCAACACCACAGCACTGCAACAACCACAGCACTGAAACCACCAGAGCACTGCACCTCACCACGGCACTGCATCTCACCACAGCACTGCATCTCACCACAGCACTGCACTGCAACCACCACAGCACAGCACTGCAACCACCACAGCACTACATCTACCACATCACTGCATCCACCACAGTACTGCATCCACCACAGCACTGCATCTCACCACAGCACTGCATCTCACCACAGCACTGCATCTCACCACAGCACTGC
This sequence comes from Lissotriton vulgaris, assembly GCF_964263255.1. NCBI lineage: Eukaryota > Metazoa > Chordata > Amphibia > Caudata > Salamandridae > Lissotriton > Lissotriton vulgaris. The sequence continues at coordinate 50,541 of NW_028244578.1, forward strand.
ATCTCACCACAGCACTGCATCTCACCACAGCACAGCACTGCAACCACCACAGCACCTCAACCACCACAGCACTGCATCTCACCACAGCACTGCATCCACCACAGTACTGCATCTCACCACAGCACTGCAACCACCACAGCACTGCAACCACCACAGCACTGCAACCACCACAGCACTGCATCTCACCAAAGCACTGCATCTCACCACAGCACTGCATGTCACCACAGCACTGCAACCACCACAGCATTGCATCTCACCACAGCACTGCATCCCACCACAGCATACCAGCAGACCTCGCTGAACACAGCACTCACCACAGCACTCAGTATCATTCACAACATGGCAACATGTGTGGGCGTGGCTTCGGTACAGCTCTCCATCGGGTATGTCCATGGCTTTGAACAGCTCCCCATCGGGTATGTGCATGGCTTTGGTACAGCTCCCCATCGGGCATGGCATGGCTTTGATACAGCTCCCCATCAGGAATGGGCATGGCTTTGGTACAGCTCCCCATCGGGTATGGGCATGGCTTCGGTACAGCTCCCCATCAGGGATGGCATGGCTTGGTACAGCTCCCCATCGGGTATAGCAAGACTTTGATACAGCTCCCCATCGGGTGTGGGCATGGCTTTGGTACAGCTCCCCATCGGGTATGGGCATGGCTTCAGTACAGCTCCCCATCGAGTATGACATGGCTTTGTTACAGCTCCCATCGGGCATGGCATGGTTATGATACAGCTCCCCATCAGGAATGGGCATGGCTTTGGTACAGCTCCCCATCGGGTATGGGCATGGCTTCAGTACAGCTCCCCATCGGGTATAGCAAGACTTTGATACAGCTCCCCATCGGGTATGGGCATGGCTTTGGTACAGCTCCCCATCTGGTATGGGCATGGCTTTGGTACAGCTCCCCATCGGGTATGGGCATGGCTTCAGTACAGCTCCCCATCTGGTATGACATGGCTTTGTTACAGCTCCCCATCTAGTATAACATGGCTTTGTTACAGCTCCCCATCGGGTATGGGCATGACTTTGGTACAGCTCCCCATCTGGTACGGGCATGGCTTTGGTACAGCTCCCCATCTGGTATGACATGGTTTTGTTACAGCTCCCCATCTGGTATGGGCATGGCTTTGGTACAGCTCCCATCTGGTACGGGCATGGCTTTGGTACAGCTCCCCATCTGGTATGACATGGTTTTGTTACAGCTCCCCATCTGGTATGGGCATGGCTTTGGTACAGCTCCCATCTGGTACGGGCATGGCTTTGGTACAGCTCCCCATCTGGTATGACATGGCTTTGATACAGCTCCCCATCTGGTATGGGCATGGCTTTGGTACAGCTCCCATCTGGTACGGGCATGGCTTTGATACAGCTCCCCATCTAGTATGACATGGCTTTGTTACAGCTCCCCATCGGGCATGGCATGGCTTTGATACAGCTCCCCATCAGGAATGGGCATGGCTTCGGTACAGCTCCCCATCGGGTATGGCATGGCTTTGATACAGCTCCCCATTAGGTATGGGCAAATGGCTTCGGTACAGCTCCCATTGGGTATGGGCATCGCTTCGGTACAGCTCCTCATCGGGTATGGCATGGCTTTGGTACAGCTCCCCATCGGGTATGGGCATGGCTTTGGTACAGCTCCCCATCAGGTATGGGTATGGCTTTGGTACAGCTCCCCATCAGGAATGGCCATGGCATTAGTACAGCTCCCCATCGGGTATGGGCATGGCTTCGGTACAGCTCCCCATCGGGTATGGGCATGGCTTTGGCACAGCTCCCCATCGAGTATGGGCATGGCTTTGGTACAGCTCCCCATCGGGTATGGGCATGTTTGGTTACAGCTCTCCATCGGGTATGTCCATGTCTTTGTTACAGCTCCCCATTGGGTATGGGCATGGCTTTGGTACAGCTTCCCATTGGGTATAGGCATGGCTTTGTTATAGCTCCCCATTGGGTATGGGCATGGCTTGGTACAGCTCCCCATCTAGTACGGGCATGGCTTTGTTACAGCTCCCCATCTAGTATGACATGGCTTTGTTACAGCTCCCCATCGGGTATGGGCATGACTTTGGTACAGCTCCCCATCTGGTATGGGCATGGCTTGGTACAGCTCCCCATCTGGTACGGGCATGGCTTTGTTACAGCTCCCCATCTAGTATGACATGGCTTTGTTACAGCTCCCCATCGGGTATGGGCATGACTTTGGTACAGCTCCCCATCTGGTATGGGCATGGCTTTGGTACAGCTCCCCATCAGGTATGGGCATGGCTTCGGTACAGCTCCTCATCAGGTATGGCATGACTTTGGTACAGCTCCCCATCTGGTATGGGCATGGCTTTGGTACAGCTCCCCATCGGGTATGGGCATGGCTTCGGTACAGCTCCTCAGTGGGTATGGGCATGGCTTTGGTACAGCTCCCCACCCGGTATGGGCATGGCTTTGGTACAGCTCCCCATCGGGTATGGGCATGACTTTGGTACAGCTCCCCATCTGGTATGGGCGTGGCTTTGGTACAGCTCCCCATCAGGTATGGGCATGGCTTTGGTACAGCTCCCCATCAAGTATTGGCATGGCTTCGGTACAGCTCCCCATCGGGTATGGCATGGCTTTGATACAGCTCCCCATTAGGTATGGGCAAATGGCTTCGGTACAGCTCCCATTGGGTATGGGCATCGCTACGGTACAGCTCCTCATCGGGTATGGCATGGCTTTGGTACAGCTCCCCATCGGGTATGGGCATGGCTTTGGCACAGCTCCCCATCGAGTATGGGCATGGCTTTGGTACAGCTCCCCATCAGGTATGGGCATGTTTTGGGTACAGCTCTCCATCGGGTATGTCCATGTCTTTGTTACAGCTCCGCATCGGGTATGGGCATGGCTTTGGCACTGCTCCCCATTGGGTATAGGCATGGGTTTGTTATAGCTCCCCATTGGGTATGGGCATGGCTTTGGTGCAGCTCCCCATCTGGTATGGGCATGGCTTTGGTACAGCTCCCCATCAAGTATTGGCATGGCTTCAGTACAGCTCCCCATCGGGTATGGCATGGCTTTGGCACAGCTCCCCATCGTGTATGGCATGGCTTTGGTACAGCTCCCCATTAGGTATGGGCAAATGGCTTCGGTACAGCTCCCATTGGGTATGGCCATCGCTTCGGTACAGCTCCTCATCGGGTATGGCATGGCTTTGGCACAGCTCCCCATCGGGTATGGGCATGGCTTTGGTACAGCTCCCCATTGGGTATGGGCATGGCTTTGTTACAGCTCCCCATTGGGTATGGGCATGGCTTTGTTACAACTCCCCATCAAGTACAGGCATGGCTTTGGTACAGCTCCCCATCTGGTATGGCATGGCTTTGACACGCTCCTCATCGGGGATGGCATGGCTTTGGTACAGCTCCCCATCGGGTATGGGCATGGCTTCGGTACAGCTCCCCATCGGGTATGGCATGGCTTTGGCACAGCTCCCCATTGGGTATGGGTATGACTTTGGCACAGCTCCCCATTGGGTATGGGCATGGCTTCGGTACAGCTCCCCAGTGAGTATGGGCATGGCTTCGGTACAGCTCCCCATTGGGTATGGGCTTGGCTTTGGCATAGCTCCCCATCGGGTATGACATGGCTCTGGTACAGCTCCCCATCGGGTATGACATGGCTTAGGTACAGCTCTCCATCGGTTATGGCTATGGCTTTACTACAGCTCCCCATCCGGTATGGGCATGAGTTTGGTACAGCTCCCCATGGGGTATGGCTATGGCTTTGGTACAGCTCTCCATTGGGTATGGGCATGGTTTTGGTACAGCTCTGCATCGGGTATGGGCATGGTTTTGGTACAGCTCTGCATCGGGTATGGACATGGCTTTGTTACAGCTCTGCATCGGGTATGGACATGGCTTTGTTACAGCTCTCCATCGGGTATGGGCATGGCTTTGGTACAGCTCTGGATCGGGTATGGACATGGCTTTGTTACAGCTCTGCATCGGGTATGGACATGGCTTTGTTACAGCTCCCCATCAAGTATGGGCATGGCTTCGTTAGAGCTCCCCATCTGGTATGGCATGGCTTTGGCACAGCTCCCCATTGGGTATGGGCACGACTTTGGTACAGCTCCCCATCGGGTATGGGCATGGCTTTGGTACAGCTCCCCATCGGTACGGGCATGGCTTTGATGCAGCTGCCTATCCGGTATGGGCATGGCTTTGGTACAGCTCTCGTTCTGGTATGGACATGGCTTTGGTACAGCTCCCCATCAAGTTTGGCTTGGCTTTGGTACAGCTCCCCATCGGGTACGAGCATGGCTTTGATACAGCTGCCTATCCGGTACGGGCATGGCTTTGGTACATCTCCCCATCAAGTATGGGCATGGCTTTGGTGCAGCTCCCCATCAAGTATGGTATGGCATGGCTTTGGCACAGCTCCCCATTGGGTATGGGCACGGCTTTGGTACAGCTCCCCATCGAGTATGGGCATGGCTTTGGTACAGCTCCCCATCCGTTATGGGCATGGCTTTGGTACAGCTCCCCATTGGGTATGGGCAAATGGCTTCGGTACAGCTCCCATCGGGTATGCGCATCGCTTCAGTACAGCTCCTCATCGGGTATGGCATGGCTTTGGTACAGCTCCCCATCGGGTATGGGCATGGCTTCGGTACAGCTCCCCATCGTGGATGGCATGGCTTTGGCACAGCTCCCTATTGGGTATGGCCATGGCATTGGTACAGCTCCCCATCAGGTATGGGTATGGCTTTGGTACAGCTCCCCATCAGGAATGGCCATGGCATTAGGACAGCTCCCCATCGGGTATGGGCATGGCTTTGGTACAGCTCCCCAGTGGGTATGGGCATGGCTTTGGTACAGCTCCCCATTGGGTATGGGCATGGCTTTGGTACAGCTCCCCCTCGGGTATGGGCATGGCTTTGGTACAAGCAGGTAACAGACTAAAGCGAGGATGAATAAAACCCACGCCATCAAGGCTCCATTCTCCAGGGTACAAAATGTCCCTGGTTGTTTTTGTCTGGCAGAACATTAAGCCATGTATCCGAGCAGCGAAGGGGCAGAGCACTGTACGAGGTAACCCGGCCGTCTACAGCAGCGATTACAAACAATATCTCGGCTCATACCAGATTTTGGAAGGAGGGAGAGGGGGCGGGTGGAGGAGGTTGAGCCCGGCAGATAGGGCAACGGGCTTCTGAAAGCATTCCTCCCTTTCTCCTTGATCAGACACCCAGTAAAGTGGATAAAAGGAAGGGCTGCTTCTGAACAACAGATTATATGTGTATCCTCTGGCGGTATTTTCGCGAAGCAAGGTGGCGTGGGTGGTGAGGGGTTGGCTGCTGCCTGAGGTGTCAGTCGTGCTCCTCCTGCCTACACCGGAGCCTTCCTCTGCTGCACTGCAGAGGCGCCATCTTCCCGGCTCCGTCTTTCAACCGTCTGCGCGCACAACATGAAGGCCCGGGCCCGCGCCGCACTGACAGGTTCAGCATAGCTGCTGAGGGCGGGAGGTTCACTGCGAGAGCGCACATTCCTGGACAAACACTTCTTTCCATCCCTCTGTTTACCTCCCCCGCCCCCCATCCAAGCCACTCTCCGCAGGCACCACCTGACCAGGCCCGTCTCGGGGAGCCCGGCTCCAAGGCCAGCTGCCGCCTGAGGGATTAGAACACCGGCTTTTTACTGCACTTACACACAAGCATAGCTAAACGTGTACCAAAAGCATCTCACCGGGAGCGACGGCCAACTGTGCCCCACAAACCACCCTCCATACAACAAGAATCACTAAGACAACTAATGTGGGAGGGGCGACAGCTCAGCTCCACTAGAGGGCAGATACTTACCCTCGGTAGATGGCAGCAAAGCGAGCTCCGGCAAGAAAGCGGGCCACGCCATGACACCACCATGTTTCTCCGAGGTCAAGCAGAAATGCCTCAGAGAAACGCGCCGTCATTTTCCGACTGGGGGCTTGTTTTCTTTCTCTCCTCTTCCCATTGGTTGGAATGTAAAATTCTAGCCAATGGGAAGAGGAGAGAAAGGACCTAATAAATACCCCCCCGATTCTGAAAAAGACGGGGCTTAAATGGTCAGACGCCCCTCTTCTCCAATGGTTGGCCTCCGTTTAGGAAGCCAGCCAATAGAGAAGAGGGGAGGGTTCAAGCCCCACTCTGGAAAACAGAAAATCTCGCCAGCGAGAGTGCGCAAGCGCAGCCTACGCAGGCCGAGACCTAAAAATGAACCTTGAAGTCCCACCTATAAGAAGATAAAAGCCATCCCCATGGTTAGATAGGGGGAGCTGTGACATCACATGTATAACAAAGATAGGTAGCATAACAAATGAATCATTGCATTTGTGGGAGATAGAATGGAACGCTCTATTTTTAAAGTGGCGCTCCCAACCGTCCAGATATACAATTATTTTTGTCCCTTAATTTCTCAAAAACTACTGAATGGATTTACACCAAATCGCAACAAGTGCAATCTGTGGATCAAGATCTAGCTTCCTCCAAATTTGGTGTAATTTCGTTCAGCCGTTTTCGCCTTAGACTTGTCGAAAGAAGTGTATGGAAAATGTATGGGGATTCTGTGGTTTGGGACCCCCTTTTTCACTGCCCCTGCTTGATGGATCACCCCAACACTTTCGAGGAAGGAGCTGAGGTGGATGAACGTTTTGTTTTGGAAAGTTTTGTGAAGATTCGTCAAATGGGGCCCAAGTTATTAGCAAACCAAAAAAATGCTCTTTCTATGGAAAAGCAGATGTAACTATAACAACCTAGTGACCACTGCCAGTAGGATATATATATATATATATATATATATATATATATATATATATATATATATATATATATATATATATATATATATATATATATATATATATCTATAAGAAGCCCACATTGGACCCCTCGAAGCCTGAGAGCTATCGCCCCATATCACTCCTACCCTGGCCGGCGAAAATTTTGGAGGCTCATGTCAATCTGGCCTTTTCAGAACACCTTGGCCGGACCAACGCCTTAGACTCCTCGCAGAACGGCTTCCGTGCTGGGCACAGCACGGAAACGGCCCTTCTTGCAATGGTAGAACATCTACGAGCAGTGTTGGATGCTGGTCAGACGGCGGCGCTGATACTATTAGACCTCAGCGCCGCCTTTGACACGGTCTCCCACAGCATCCTGTTACACCGGCTAGAGGAGATTGGGGTTAGGGGACGGGCTCTACAGTGGTTCCGCTCCTTCCTTGACAATCGTTCATTCTGTGTGGCTATCCCTCCCTTCAAGTCCAAATTCCAGCCTCTGGCCATGGGGGTACCGCAGGGATCCTCGCTGAGCCCCACGTTATTCAATCTGTACGTGAGACCGCTGGCTGAGGTTGCTAGGCAGTGGGGCCTGACCTTGGTCTCATATGCCGATGACACCCAGCTAGCGGTCACTCTCAGCGGGGATACGGAGCAAGACGCCCCCAGGTTTCAGAATGGACTGAAGGCGGTGGCCAACTGGCTGACGGTGAATTGTCTTCAGCTTAATGCCGCCAAGACAGAGATTATGATTGTCGGGAAGAGAGTGGAGCTTTGGGGAGACAGGTGGTGGCCTTCCGAATTAGGTCCTGCTCCGACTCCTGTTTCGGAAATAAGGAACCTGGGGGTATGGCTGGACGCGGGCCTCACCTTCGTTGGCCACACCAAGAAAACAGCAGCTTGCTGTTTTGGCATTCTTAGAGGTTTAAGACCTGTGCTTAAATTTTTTTGATGCCCAAACTAGGCAGCTGGTAATTCAGGCTACAGTCATCTTTTGCCTGGATTATGCCAGCTCTCTTTTGGTGGGGGCCAATCAGGCAGAAATCACCCGACTTCAACGGGTACAGAATGCCGCAGCCAGAGCGATAGTCGGCCTGCCCAGATTCTGTCCCGTTTCCAACGTCCTTCGCTCTTTACATTGGCTTCCAGTGGGGAAGAGAATCCAGTTTAAGGTCCTTTGTCTGACTTTTAAGATTCTAAAAGGCATAGGTCCCCAGATTCTGTCTAATTTTCTGTCTTTTTACGTACCGACACGTGCTTTGCGTTCCTCGGGCCAGGCTCTTGCCGTGGTCCCGTCTTTTAGGCTCTGTCGGGCCGGTGGTCGCTCCTTCTGTGTCAAAGCTGCAACCATGTGGAACTCCCTCCCGGTGGACATACGTCTGCTGGAGGATCTTATGCTTTTCTGGAAAGCTATTAAAACATTTTTGTTTTAGTTCTTTTAGCTGTCCTATGATGTTCTGACCTTTGTTATGCTATGTTCTACCTTGTCGAGGCGCCAGGACGCTCCTTCGCTGGAGCAGCTGCGCGCAAAATAAATACCAATAACATAACATAACATAACATAACATGTATATATATATATATATATTCACTGAAAAAACCATAGGTTATAGACCATATATAGTTAGGGATTAGCATTTAAAAAACCTTATTTTACTCGCACAAAACCATTGAAATTCCATATATAGTTAGATGCACTAACTATATATCGCGGACCCGCAATCCACTGCTAATGATGTCACATATTACATCATTCATGACATGGTCAGTGACATCACTGATGACATCACTGATGACATCTCAAATGACATCACTGATGACATCACTGATGACAACACCCAGTGACTGTATGTTTCTGTAAAGTTAAAATATGTCTTACATATTGAAGAATGAGTGGATGTATAAGTGTCTGGATGAAGGATTTAGTAGGTGCATGACTGACTGTATGAGAGAATGATTAAATGTTTCTCACTGAGTGCATGGGTTAGTGATTAAAGTGTCTTAATTTGGCAATCATTATTTATGTTCTTCTGTAAACTGCTGCATGTTTAAATCAGTAGCTATATCAGTAACTATATGGGTTATTGAATGGTTGCCCAAGTATTTGTATGGGAGACTGAGTATGTGTGTGGGTGGCTGGGAGGTGTATAACTCTGTGCATAGATGTGTGAGCAGTTGATTCCCTAGGTGTATGGGTTCGAAAGTGCATGTAGAAACAGCTGTATGGACAGTTGACTGTGTGCATGAGTATATTGGTGAGTGAATGGATATATCAGTTCTACATGTCAAAGTAAGTACATATGTAAAACACACTCCATGTGAGAGTTGACATATATAAATAACTGAACATAAGAGCCAGTGAATGTGAGAGTGGCTGTATGAATCATTGTGAACTTGTATCAAGGATTGTATAAGAGAGTAAATATGTGTTAGTATATGTTTCAATAAGTAAGGTGTGTATAACTGTATAGTTGAGGAAATGGAGGTGTGATTGATTCTTTGCATGACTGACTAGGTGTGTGGGTAACTCCATGGATGTGTGACAGTCTGTGAGTGCCTGTTTACACTGAGTGTATTTAAGGTTATATTAGAGTCTGAAGATGTATTATCACATAAATGATATCATCAGTGATGTAATCAGTAATGTCAAATGAGATGTCAGTGATGTCATCAGTGATGTCATTTGAGATGTCATCAGTGATGTCATCAGTGATGTCACTGACCATGTCATGAATGATGTAATATGTGACATCATTAGCAGTGGATTGCGGGTCCGCGATATATAGTTAGTGCATCTAACTATATATGGAATTTCAATGGTTTTGTGCGAGTAAAATAAGGTTTTTTAAATGCTAATCCCTAACTATATATGGTCTATAACCTATGGTTTTTTCAGTGAATTTTCAAGGTTTTGTAAATGCAAATTCCTAACTATATATGGTTTATAACCTATGGTTTTTTCTGTGAATTTCATTGGTTTTTTAAAAGCTAATATCTATAGCTGTAAAATATATTCTTTATTAAGTGACGTATCACGTAGCCCGTGAGACGCCTCATGATGCATCGCATAACCGTGACGTATCGTCTCTGCAGCGCAAACCAAACCCAAAACGTAAGCGCGCCAGAACACGCTTAAAGATATATATATATTTTTTTAACCTTAATTAGACAAAATCCACACGTGCACATATCACAAACGTTCAAAAAACACAATATGTCGGACTCCCGTTACGCTGCCGGTTAGCTGCCCGGTTAACGTACCAGGAAGCACCTTTACCGCGAAAAATCGCAATTTTTTTTTTCACCCCCCAGGGAACTTTAATAGCCCCCTCATCAATCCTAGGGGTTCAGGAGCGGTTTGCCTTACCCCTTTCATTCATTTACACCTTTTTTTTTTTCCACCTCTTGTCTCTCGATCCCACAGAGAGACAAGATGGCAGCCGCTCCAGACTGTTTACAATGATAACAGCCAATCAGCTTCTCCTCAGACTCCCGTTACACTGCCGGTTAGCTGTCCGGTTAGCTGCCCGGTTCGCGTACCAAGACGCGTCTCTACGGCGAAAAAATCGGATTTTTTTTTTTTTTTTTGGGCCAACGTGGCTCTATAATATCCCCTCATCAATCCTAGGGGGTCAGAAGGGGTCTACCTTGCCCCTTTCCTTCATTTCCCCCTTTGTTTTGGCCTCCTCTTGTCTCTCGATCCTACCGAGAGACTAGATGGCGGCCGCTCCGGACTGTTTACAATGTTGACAGCCAATCAGCTACTCGTCAGACTCCTGTTACACTGCCGGTTAGCTTCCCGGTTAGCTGCCCGGTTAGCTGCCCGGTTCGCGTACCAAGACGCGTCTCGAAGGCGAAAAAATGTGAATTTTTTTTTTTTTTTTTTGGGCCCAGCGTGGCTCTATAATATCCCCTCATCAATCCTAGGGGGTCAGAAGGGGTCTACCTTGCCCCCTTTCCTTCATTTCCCCCTTTGTTTTGGCCTCCTCTTGTCTCTCGATCCTACCGAGAGACAAGATGGCGGCCGCACCGGACTGTTTAGAATGTTGACAGACACCGGAGAGCCAATCAGCTTCGCTTCGCAAAGTTCCGATAAGCGAAAAGTACGCGAACCGGAGCGCTGCCCGGAGCGCTGTTACAGATATATATCTTGTTTTAAACGTTAATTTCTCAAAATTCACTGAAGCACATATATTGAGACCTAGCAAAGGCACATCGGGCTAACAGTCCCTACAATTTTGCCAAGTTTCGTGGAAATCCATTCAGCCGTTCGGGCTAAAAGTGAGTCCAACCGCCCTATGGAAATTAACATGGGAAAAACGCGTTTTGGGACCCCCCTTTTTTCTCGGCCCCCCCTTGACGAACCCCCCCCAAATTTCCAGGAGCTGCTCAGAAACAAAATGTGCCATTTTCCTGAAAATTTCAGCCAATTCCGTCCACAAACGCCAAAGTTATTAGGCATAGAATTTTCAAAAGTTCCATAGAGAAAAAATCCTAACTATATATACCTACTGGCTATCGCCAGTAGGTAATATATATATATATATATATATATATATATATATATATATATATATATATATATATATATATATATATATATATATTGGTAAAACACTCGCTTTCTTTTTCGCAAAAAGTAGACGGCACTCTGAGCTTAGATGTAGAAAGGTGATTTATTGGCAGACACCCCTGCCCCCAAGACGACAGACGCGTTTCGCCGTTAAGGCTTCCTCAAAAAAAAAATATATCTATATCTATATATATATATATATATATATATATATATATATATATATATATACAACCTACTGGCGGGTACCCGTAGGTAGTTATAGTTAGGACCTAGTTTCCATTGGAAGAGCATTTTTTCATTTGCCAATATCTTTAGCTTCGTTCGACAAATCTTCGCGACATTTCCAAAACGAATACGCCACTCACTTCAGCTGCTGTGTTGAATGTTTCGGGAAGATCCGTCAAGCGGGGGCAGAGAATAAAGGAGGGTCCCAAAACGATTTTTCTCTATGTTAAGTTCCATAGGAAACTTTAGACACAGCTAAAGTCCGAACTGCTGAACGGAATGACACCATATTTGGCAAAAAGGTAGCTCTTAGTCCAGAATGCATTATTTTGGTCAAATGGTGTGGATCCATTCAGTAGTTTCTTAGAAATTTAAAGATTTCTCAGATATACAACTGTGGCAGTGGTAGATCTGCAAACCCTCCTGATCACGTGCCTTTGGATCAGATTGGCTGCTAACACTTCAAACCAGGAAGTGTTGGCAGCCATCTTGTGACTCAGTTGAACCGAGTCACAAAAAAAAACTTAGGACCAAAAAAAGCATCTTTTAAAATTATCGGGTGCGGGTTGCTGCGCTTTGTTTAATTAAGCCCCTGGGTAGGCCAGGTACTGGAGGCAATAGATAATAATGATGGGGGGCCGCAGCCCCAGAAACCACCACCTCCCCGGGGCTATATTTAAAATGATACATAAGGGGCTCCAGCCTCTCCACACATCCCTGGAGACCTCCACCTCCCTGGGGCACAAATTAAGTAAAGACGGGGGGCCGTTGCGGACCCTGTCCCCGGGGACCAACACGTCCCCCGGGTGGTACAGAAAATGGGAGGGGACCACGCGGCCCCTCTCCAGGAGCCCTCCATGACCCCAGGGAGTACCATCCCCCAGGTCCGGCTCCAGCAATGTCCCGGGGTGTCCACCCCCGGGACATTGCAGTTTGCTAATGCTTGGCTGGAGCACAGCTCCCACCAAGCCATTGCAAACTCTGCTCCGGTTCATGGTAACAAGAGCAGGAAAACTGCTCTTGCTTCCATGAAGCTAAGCAGAATTGCTTTTGGGCAGAGGGCGCTGCATGTTAGCAGCTCCCTCTGCCCAAAAGAAATGCCGCAGGAAGCGGGAAGCTGGCAGAGACCGTGGGGGCCTTGAGACTTCCCCCAATATCCCCAATGACATGGCCATGCCCTGGGGGATATATATTGATCGGTGAAATCTATGAATTAATATACATCATAAATATTATACAATCATATATATATATATATATATATATATATATATATATATATATATATATATATATATATATATATATATCTTTAACTACTGACTTGCATTTTGCTTCTCCCTAGTTTTCCAATTCAGTTGAAAGCACTTGACTTACCAGTGATTGTGGTACCTATATATACTAGGTTGTCTTTAAAAGTGTTCCCCAGTAATGAAGACATTTATTGAAAGTTGTGGTATTGATTCATCAGCATACACCAGCTTGGCCATATTTAATTATCCTTATGAAATCAAGCACAATTTATTAGAGCAAAAGGGGATATGTACATTTGTATTTTTATGTTGAATCTACTCCCCTCAACTTTTTGAAGGATATTGAAAGCAGATGTCAAAGGGACATTTTAGTAACAACATGAGTTTTTGCTAATTTGTTACAGACATGTTAAGCAGTTTCTTCTAAACTTGAGAGCACTATCTAATAAAGTTCCAAAGGGCTGATGTTTTGTTAAAGACTTCACAGTGTTGCTTTTGACTCAAAAAGGACATCTATTAATTACTTGAGTTCCGGTAGCTATGTGAAAAGCCAGACTGATTGGCTTTTCCAATGCTTGTTTGTTTTGCTAGTAACTCTGGCGCTGTTTAACAAATCTTCACAAAACTTTTCAAAAAAAATGTATCTACTTCAGCTTTTCTCTGGAAAGCTTTGGGGTAATCCATCAAGCGGCAGCCAAAAAAAAAAGAGAGAGGTCCTAAAATGTTGGTTTCCTATGTTAATTCCCAAAGGATCCGAAATTTCGGGAAGTGATACAGAATAATCGGCTGAACGGAATTACACTAAATGTGGCAAAAAGTATATATGCTTTCTGCCAACTTTACTCAAAGTGTGCTTTTTATTATTTGGTGTAAGTCTGTTCCCCTGTGTTCAAGAAATTTGCATTGAAAGAGGTCTTCGGCGTGGTCATGAGAGTTTAAAACAAGTCTATCTGTACTGTAAATGTAGTGCTTATATAGAGCACAAATCACCCCCGAAGGGGTCTCAAGGCGCTGTACACATACAGCTGTGGAACCCTTCCTGGCCTTTCCCTGTGAAGTGCCCACTCCTGGGCACCCCCAAGGTGAAGCCAGGCCTCCTAGCGCTGTTGGGGCCGTTGTGGAGATTAAGCAAGCTATTGCCCAGAGTTGCAGAGTGGGACCCATGATTGGAATAGGCACCGAGGCGAGAATTATCAGGTCCGAGGCCAGACCTCTGCATCAGGGTCTGCCGCTCTAACCATTGAGCCACACTTCTCCACCTCTGTTGGTGTCCAGAGATGCTCTGATTGGCCACCTAAAAGGAACGTAGGCAGTCCTGATTGGCTGGCAACAACCTGAACAATATGTTGAGTCAGCCATTTCAGGACTGGGGATCATTTTCACCATTGAAATCCATTGTAGTGAGCTGGTAGTTTTTGAGGGTCACAAAAAAGAGGAGTCACAGGTTTTACTTTCAATATAAATCATTTGACGGTGCCACCATAGTAATTTTAGAAACTGTGATGGATCCTGTTATATCCTGCTCTTCCTCTCTCTTTGTCCCTCCTTAGTGTTAGTGTCTGCTTGTCTATGTCATGTCTCTGTGATGTCATCCATGATTCTACCTGTTGCTATTCAAGGGATTTATCAGTTACCTGGAGGCTGAGCAGAAAGTTGTCTGCTCCCGGTGGGGTTTCTTACCATATTACATTCCTACCTGAATGCTGTACCTTCTATCTAATCTCAAGAATAAATATACTACATGTACATTACAACAAGGACCCTTCATCTTTATTTTACTGAATTTAACACTGGCGACGAGGTAAAAAAGGACCCATTTAAAAGAAAAAGGACTTCAGTGAATTTAAAGAGATCATCATTGCAACCAAAGACAAGAAGAGAAACGTTTAAAATTACTTTCCTGCGTCTGGGTGCCCCACCGGTGTCAGATTCCAACGTACAGTCTCAACCCAGAGCATTGGAATAACCTTTGCTGAAGTAATACTACTACTAAATCATCTGGCACTAGAGCAAACTTAAAGGACTCCCTGTTTTCATCTAGTGAGTCAGCATTTTACGTGAGTAACATGGCTGCTGCTGTCTGTCCTAGGTGTGCCTGTGCTACTTCAGCAAACTCCTGTTTAAATGAAAGTGTGCCTGTAGTATTTCTGAAATCTGCTGTTTAAAAGATTGTCAGCTCACTTTGTGACTTCAGTTTATTGCCTGCGCAACTTGTGCCAACCTGCTGTTTAAAGGTCTCCTGTTTACAAAAGCGCTACTAACTGGGACCGTTACAACCTGCAATTAAAATTAAAGTCTGCCTGCATCAATCTGTGTGAACTCCATGTTTCGGTACCTTGGAGGTTGTGCACTAGCAGTTTGAGTGAAGAGACGGCTATTCTACTTTGTTATTTGGCTTGCCGTGTGGCCTACGCTGAGACCTGATGCCTATTTCTGCCAACCACGTCCTGAGCATACCCTGCAAACTGTGCTGGAATTCACATGCCAGCGCTTGGCTCTACACCATTTGGGAGTCTGTCTACATGCCTGACTACGAGAATTGAAACTTTATCTGCACACCATTAATTTCTGACATTACACTACGTTTGGATCTGTAACCCGGGTGAGAGATCGCTCACCGGTGTTTGCTGTTTCATGATTTATTTATTTATTTATTTCCCTTGGAAAAAAAATTGTGTTCTCCAACAAGGAACTGTTTGATTTTCTTTACATTTTCCCATGGACATTTCTACAGAGCTGTTTGTGTCTCCCTTCATTCAAATGACAACGGTGACTACTTTTATTATTTTGATTTGTTATGTTTAAGATGTTGTGAACAATTTTGCATATTTCCTAATCTATGCAATGTGTAGTTTGCGCTGTAATTTACCCTTGAGTGCATTTCTTCTAAGTACTGTGGTGTGCTAAATATCTATTTATATGCTCAATGCTTAGAACTCTGTTTCTAGGTTATGTATGTATGCTGTTACATGTTCTTTTCTGTGTGGATTTGCAAGTGATACATTTTGAAATAATTTATTCTATTATTGCCTACTTTACTGGAGCCACGTTTGTGCTCAACCTTTGTTGAGGTGCTCATTTGCTTTCATTTTGGTGATGATTTGTAGGCGTTATGCTTATTGGGGTCATTTATGTGCTCAACTACGTTGAGGTGCTCCAGTTTGTTTTCATTATTAGTGATGATGAGCTAGAATGATGCTCAATTTTGATGTTTATTTCTGTTATGAACCACTTTATAGTGCTCTATTGTTAGAGGTGTTCATGTGCTTGCTATTAGAAGCCATAGGGGCTCAATTTTATTGTCATTTCAGATGAACCACTTATAGTGCTCTATGGTTAGAGGAGTTCATCTATTTACTGTCAGGAGCCGCAGGGCTCAGTTTTATTGCTGATTTTCTGTTACTTACTGTGAGGAGCTGCATGGGCTCAGTTTTATTCTATTGATAGAGAAGTTGTGCATTTTCTGTGAAGAGCCGTTTTGTCATGAACCACTTTTACCGTGCTCTATGTTTAGAGGAGTTCATGTATTTACTTTGAGGAGTTGGGCTCATTTTTATTGTGCTTTATTTTAGAGGAATAGAAAATATTCGAATTTGAGGAGTTGATATTTCATTTTCTATCCACGGTACTGAGCCATACTGTACCTTTGCTCATTTGTATTGAGATGTTCAGTTTTCATTTCGTTTAAGCTTACATTCTTTTGTTAGCTTACGGTGCTTGTACAACCTTTGTACCTGCTCCCCTTTGTTACTCTTATTTCCATCATGTCGAAGAGGGTGTTTATTTCTTGTGCATTCATGTTCTTTCTTTCTCCTGCCTTTCTGCTTCTGCTTTCTTCTGTTTCATCGTATTCATTTTTTTCAATTAAAGGAGGGAGGTGTGTTATATCCTGCTCTTCCTCTCTCTTTGTCCCTCCTTAGTGTTAGTGTCTGCTTGTCTATGTCATGTCTCTGTGATGTCATCCAGGATTCTACCTGTTGCTATTCAAGGGATTTATCAGTTACCTGGAGGCTGAGCAGGAAGTTATCTGCTCCCGGTGGGGTTTCTTACCATATTACATTCCTACCTGAATGCTGTACCTTCTATCTAATCTCAAGAATAAATATACTACATGTACATTACAACAAGGACCCTTCATCTTTATTTTACTGAATTTAACAGATCCTAAGGCCTTTTATCCTGTGAAAAATGCTGCCCCTCTGCTGGGACTTACCATCCTCATTGAGGTTACAGGAAGTCGCAGCAGTAACTTATATAATAGCAAATTGTCTGTAAATTCAGAGAATACAGTCTTACATACTGATTAACAACACATGTACTTCCAGCTAAAGCAGCAGCCGCCATCTTGTTCCGCGGTGTTGAGCTGCAGACTCCACTGCGTTTCAATGAACAACTAGAGCGCTAACATTCTGTTGTGTGACACACGTATCACTAATACACTGCACTGGCTGCATTTTCCAAACTTGAGAATGTTGTCCTGCAGGGTTCTGTTGCCAGGTGATGCTTCAAGTGTGGGCATTCCATCGCCAGTCAGGTGTTCCCTGGCTGGTGAGGGGACACCACGCTTGGATTGTCTTTGGCAGTAAAGTCTTTTTTACTGTTCTTTGTGAGCCTCCTTCATAGTCTTGGCGACGAGCTCCCACCGTTGTACAGGAGTAACCCAGTTGACGCTTAGTGGATCTGCAACGTGCCGCCTGGGGCGACTCTTTTGTTATGGCGGAGAATCGTCGCCCCCCCTGCTGAAAGCCAGCAGAGGCAAAGGCCAAAAATAAAATGCTAATAAAACAATTGTATTATCATTTTACTTTTAGTCCGGCAAGTTGCGAGCCGAGGTAGGGGCGTGGCCTCCCATACTGATGCTGCAGTTCCAGGGCATAGGGCAGGAGTTGGGCACTGCCAAGTGCGCATTGACCAACCAAACCGTCATGCGCACTTAGCCTTTCTCCACTCGAGCTGTGTTGTACAGCTCGATGGAGAAACCAACACAGGTTCCCAGTCTATGTCTGAGCATTGAACCAAGGCGCTCGGACCAATCCCAGAGCTGCTCACATCAGGATGTGAGCAGCGCTGCGATTGGGAGCTGGGAGCCTGCATAGGGTGCAGCAGGGTCCTGACAACGATGCAAGAATCTGGAGCAAGGCGGCGGCTGTCGTAACAGGTAAGGTTTATTTTCTTTATTTATACTTCTGTTTTTTTTTGTGTCCTCCCTTCCCCACCACTTAATAATACGAGAGCCTGTTACTGAGTGTCACCCAGTGAGAAGCAGTCTGAGAACCAAGACTGAGTCACGAGCAGAAACCACTGAATGTCATGGTGGGCGATGACCTCATTGAAAGTTGCATCTTGTGTAATTGCTTTCTGGAGAGCAAAGTGCTGCAAACGCCATTGTATTATTAATCATCTGTGCACACTAACACTGGCACTGGTAGTTTCCTGTAGCGGCTCCTCGAGGGAGTGCTGCGGGCCAGTGGGACGGGGTGGGGGAGGGGCAAGGTGGGGGGTAGTAAACTCCGGCATACGGCCGAACGGAGGTAAGTAAAGAAATCAAACGAATTACATTGCGCCGGCTGCATCGCCATTTGGTGTTGCAGCGTGCTCAATGTATTTCATTTTATTCATTTATTTATTTACTTACCTCTGTTCGACTGTATGCCGGAGTTTACTACCCCCCACCCTGCCCCTCCCCCGCCCGCCTCACCGCCCGCAGCACTCCCCCGAGGTGGTTTTCAATGGGAGTGGGGTATCCGGTTAAACGTGGATTTGTTTGGACCACAATTGAATCCCTGGGCACGGGGAAGTCAGTGCTTAATTTGAGACAGTGGTTTTTGTTGGTGCTTGGCACCAGCACTTAACTATCAATACAGGGGCTTGTAAGAGTCTGCCACTTGGTGGTGCTGTCTCTCTGATTTAAAGATGAGCACAACATCAGTTGTTTATTAATTCAATATGCATTAAAAACGACTATTACCTGCAGCGCAAGCCATTCTTATAGCTTTGGGGGCCTGGAATAGTTTGAATTGTGACACTTGCAGGAGTGTGATGGTTAGTAGTTGTGATGTTACTATCATTGGCCGCATGGCGGGGGCAATGTGTGGTGCACGCGGCAGTGGCCTCCTGATAAGGGCCCTGGCACTTTTTTTTTTTACAAATTAGGCACTGGATTATAGGGCTGCACAAGCACACCTCATTGGGGATTAGTTGATTGTACCATGCATTCCAACATTTTAGAAGAGGAAAGTGGGAGATTTTATAATAAATAATCAGGAGAATGTATTTTTTCCCATCGATTTCTTTTGAAACACAGGCAATTTAAGGCGGGAGACATCCAAAATGAACCCATTTTTGGCTTCACATATCGGGAGTCTCCCCCTTGAATCGGGTCTGTTGGCGTGTATGCTGCACTGTGCGTGAGGCGTACCTGCATTGGTTTGGAATTGGCTTGTGCACTGTGTTTCTTATGTATGTTCTGAGGAATTGTAAAAGAAAATCTCTTAACGGAGAAAGCTCATTCCTTGCCTGTTGACTGAACAACTTTCCCCGGTGGCTTTCTTTGATTTCCAGCTCTTCTCCCGCCTGAAGCTCCACCTTCATTTTTTATTTTTTTATTTATTTATGCAAAAACACATGAGTCGGTTGGTACAACACCACAGAGAGAAGAAGACAAAAGGGAGACATTTTGTCGAGCAAGTATATATCCAGATCATATCATTTTGATGCTCCACCTTCATTAATGTCATTTTCATATCATGACTATAACTACTGCAATAAAAATAAGACTGGAATCATAATACAGTACAATGGAAACAACTTCTAACCACATGTTGACACATTTTTCCATATTGTTTGTTTTGGAAAACCTGCTGGGTAAACTTACCTTTCTTCTGTAATTGGCTTTGCCGCCACCATTATTTCTCGCACAATCTGGAAATCCACCCATTGTCTGGTAAGAACGGGTAGACATGTTCAAGAACTAATTAGAAGGGGGCCTTCAAACTGGGGGTACGGGGGGGGAGGCAGAAGAAGGGCCTCAAGTGATACCAGTGGGGCCGCCAGGCTCTGGCCAAAAGAAGCATTATGCTATTGATAGCAGTGCTTTGTTTTCAGCAGAAAAAAATTAGCAGCAAAAGGCCGCTCTGTAATGGGCCATCACTAACATCTTTTGTCATTTATATCCTGGCTGGGAGAACGTGTCCAAGGAGAAAGGACTCCAAGTATTCATCAAAAGCCCCACCCCTATTTCTAATAATCACACTGTGGATACTTGTATGCGTTAGTAAGGCCCGCCTGGCCAGAATAGTGTGTTTGGCAATCGTGTATTTGATTGCATTTTTAAAATGGTAACAGAACTTAACTGCAATGTTTAAATAAGTCTAGGCATATTTAAACGTTGCCAGTTTAATAGAATAATTATAAAAAATATTGAGGGGGGACTGTGGTGATTTTTGTTTTCACTGGGGACATGTTATTAAAATGTTTGAAGCCCATTAATTTAGAGGCTTTAAAAGGTGAAGATCTTTTTCCTCTAAGAAAGCAAGAAAGAAAGAAAGCCATCCTTCGAAGCGCTTTAGGCAAAGATGGTCAAATGTGTTTTGAGTACTTTCCTGTTTCTGTAGATTGTGATGATCAACGGATTCTTAACACTTATAAAGATGCTAATAAAAAAATAGTAAAAAGGTGAAATTTGTGAAAGTTACTAATATTGTAATGAGGAGAATTCAATTTTACACACAACCACAGAGGATAGGTGAAACGAATCGTAGTTAAACCTAATGCTATTGCAGTACCGCATAAATTGACCCGAGTATCTTGTGGTTGGCAAGAGGTGAAGAAGATGTTGCATGATATGGTTAAAGAGGAAATCATTGATGCAGTTGAGACCTCCAACTAGATTTCTCCTGTAGTAATCACAGAAAAATCAGATGGAAGTTTGAGATTCTGTGTTGATATTCGCACTGTCAACCAGAACATAGTGCCCACCCTTTTCCGAAACATTAATGAATTGGCACTATTACTAAAGGGTGGTAAGCTTTTCAGTCAATTAGTCCTCAAGAGTGGACATCAATAGATTAAGTTGCACAAAGATTCAAAGCCCCTCACAGGTTTCATAATTGTGAAGGGGATTTCCCAATTCAACAGGATTACATTTCGCTTATAATCAGCAGCAAGTGTGTTTCAGAGGATGATAGGGGAGGTATTAGAGGGCACGGATAAGTCTTGGTGTTTGGTGCAACAATTGAAAGTCACAATATCACCCTTTAAGAAGCACTAGATAGGACTGCAGATGTGGGTTTAAACCTCAAGAGAGGAAAATGCTAATTCTTAGTTGAGGAAATCGAATCATTGAGGTATGCATTGTCCAAAGCAGGAATCAGGCCAAAAAAAGACTTGTTAGAAGCTATAAGAATGACTTCTGCTCCACAATATAAGGATCAGCAGAGATCTTTTTAGGTCTGATAGAATACGATTCTAAATTTGTGGGGGCCTTTGCATAAAATACTAGGGGGCCCATTAGGATGGTGGGTGGATTGCCCCCGCCAGACTGGCGGTAGCCACCGCAGGCCTGAAGGGGGCAATCCGCCCGCCATCCTCACTGAAATGACCCCCAGCCACATTAGGATGGCTGGGGGTTCGCGGCGGACGGAAAAAGCGTCCGCCGCTTTTCCGCCCGTCGCCTTGCGACCGGGGCTGAAAAGGTCTAATATGGTGGCCATGTCTGTTTGACACCGCCAGCCATATTAGTATGGGCCCAATCTGATGCCTTTCTGAGGCTGCAATGCCGCCACGAAAGGCATGCGGTCTTCACTTCGGGGGCCCCCTGCGGGCCCCCGCAGTGAAGACGAGGTGGGGGGTGCACACGGGGGGTACCTGTAGTACCCCCCATCATTTGCATACATAAAACGGCAGGCACCGCGCGGTGCCTGCCGCTTTGTGTATGCAAATGAATACATGCATTTTTAGCATTATTGCGGGCGGTGCTGAGAGCACCGCCCGCCACAATGTTAAAAATGGAGGATGCGCCCGCCACTGTGGCGGGTGATCCTAATACCCCTCAAGGGACCCCCGCCCTTATGGCGGGCCGTCCCAATCCCCGGGAGGATGGCGGGTGGGCAAAGTCCATCCGCCATCCTAATGAGGGCCTAGGAATCTTAAGAAGTTGTTGCGAAAGGGATGCAGTTCCATTTGGGATAAGATCATGAGAGCCAGCAAAGGTGTTTTGTTAATATTAAAAATAAAATTTGCCCAGCAAATGTTTTGGTTCGCTATGAAACTAAACTCACGATAATTTTGCTATATATGCTAGTGTGGTAAGAATAGGGGCAGTATTATCTCAAGTTCAACGCACTGGTGAAAAGAATGTAGCTTTCACCTCTCGTTTGCTGACCCAAACTGTAAGGAACTACTCGGTTATTGAGAGAGAGGCTTTAACTGAAGCTTGGGGTACAAAGTATTTCAGGGCATACATTTGGGGTCTTCTATTAATTATTCGCATTGATCATAAGCCGTTAATCAAACTACTTTCTCCTGGGGAGCAGGCAAAGGTTTGGCGAGGTTGGCTTGTTTGGATAGTAGTACAAGATTGAATATATTCCTCGCCGGCGCAATTCCCAAGCTGATTCTCTGTCTTGTCTGCCATTGCACTAGGAAGATGTGGATAACAATAGAGTAAATGCTCTGGTAAAAGAAGACGTGGTTGCCAGAGTGTGTGATGTTACCAAATGGAGGCATGGGCTATATTTAAATGGAAATGGTACCTTAGTGTGAAAGAGGATACTGTCTTGCAAAGAGTCTGACCTCATATTTCAAACAGGAAGTAAAGAGAAAGTCCTGTCAGACCATCTAACGAAATGGCTGATTAATTACTTATGTTGGCATGCAAATCCATGATGAGAAATCATAAGTTTGTCCATCAGAGGATCTTAGATTGAAATAAGCTGGCACACGAAGGGTATTTAGGCCAAACCCTAACCAAGTAAAGGTTGAAAGAAAATGTCAGTGGCCGGGTATGGATAATGATGTTATCGTCCCCCACCTGAGAAACCTGCACTGGCTCCCATCAACAAAAGGATATCCTTCAAGCTCCTCATTCACGCACACAAGGCACTCCACAAGACCGGCCTAGCCTACCTCAACAGACGGCTCTCCTTCTACATCCCCAACCACCAGCTCCGCTCCGCGGACCTCTCACTCGCCACCGTCCCGCGCATCCGAAGAACAAATACCAGCGGGAGATCCTTCTCCCACCTCGCCGCCAAGACCTGGAACACCCTCCCACTGAGCCTGCGACAGACCCAAGACCAGCTGACCTTCAGGAGACTTCTCAAGACCTGGCTGTTTGATCAGTAGCGCCCCCCCCCCCCAGCGCCTTGAGACCCTCGCGGGTATATAATGCACTTTACAAATGATTGATTGATTGATTGTGTTATCGTATCGGTGGAAGGCTTTGTTAAGCCGGTTGGTCTGTACTGTTTTCTTGAGCATTAGGACACTTCTGTTGGAAGCAGCTGTGTGCTTTATCAAGAGTTGATTGATTGATTGATTGAAGGATGGTGAAAAAAGATTGAGAGTGGGAAAACAAGTGATCATGGGTGAGATATCTGACCTGGGTAAGGCTTGGCGCAGTGAGGGTATGGACTTTATTGGGCCTTTGGGAGGTGTGGGACGAGAGTAGAGCTTTGCACTAGGCATGGTGGAAGATCACTCTACATGGTTAGTGGTGACACTTCTTCATGAGGTCACTGCCCTATGGCCACCACTAAAGTGTTGGAAGAAGTTTTTTAGGAGGAAGGTTATCCTTTTAAGCTAATTGCAGACAAAGGAACACAATTAACCTCCAATGAACTGAAGCGGTATTTGGAGTTTTGTGGTATTTCTCATTCGCATACATATTTGTACCACTCACAGGCCAATGGCATAGTGGAAAGGGCTAATTGGATGGTGAAAGGAGCCATTCAGATTGTTCTGGTGAAAAGTAAAAAGGAAAACCTTTTGTGCAAGACAGTGACCTAAGGTTGGGATGGTAGGGGCACTTGGCGGCACACAGGTTATGTAGACTTCCTGGGTATTTATGTGATTATGTAAGGGGAAGTTTTCTATGTTAACTGTGTTCTTCTTCTAATATTTTTTTATTTTTTATTTCTCTTTCGTGTTCTATTTTTATTGATGCAATGTATTGTTCTATAAGGAGAGAAAATGTGCTACACCTTTAAGTTTGGCTGTATTCTCCAAGCTTGGGATGTTGTCCTCCAAAGCTCTGGTGCTGTCTTACGTGTGGGCATTCCTTTCTCAGTCAGTTGTTTACTAGCTGGTGAGGGAGCACCACAGTTGGGTTGTCCTTGGCAATAAAGGTCTTTTACTCTTCTTGATGGGCCTCCTTCTTCATAAAACACCCCTTGATGTATTCAAAGTTGTAAAACTCAAAACATTTCATTTAGAAATGAACAAAATGAGAGGGATCATTTCATCGCAGAGATGATGGTGAGTACTCTCGAAAGATAAAATAAGGACACATTTTCGATGAGTGAACTACAGAAGCTTCACAATCAAGTTAAATGTGAAAAGCAGAACATCAGTGCATCAGAAAGTCTGAAAACTAGAGAAAATTAGAGAAGTCAGAACAAGAAGAACACAATTCTGATCATAGTGAGAGCAAACAACCCGCAGTTAAGCGATCAACATGAGTGTGAGTGCCTGATAGAAAGGACATTGCCCCTGAATAGTCTTCTTTTGCAAACACAGAATCTGAAGATGACAATGTGGAAGTCCTTGATGGATTTATTTGGTGCATTGAATCCTCCTATTGATGTGTCTTCGAATGATGAGAAAGTCAGTAGGTTGTCTACTTTGGTTAATCGTTTGTCAAATAATACTGGTGGCGCTTTAACTAAAATTAGAACATTGGAATGTTGGGAGCTCCATTGAAAACAATGGAGTGCTCTGGGCTTATAACGGCTGGTATAAGCCCGGAGCTCCAACATTCCAATGCTTCTTTGTTCACAGCTCTGGCTGTGAACAAGGGCTTCAGGGAGCCTGAGGGGATTTCAATCCCCTTGCGCTCCCTGAAAGCCTTGTTTTATTGGTTAGAACATTCTGCCCTCTAGTGACAGAATATTCTAATAGCCTTATAGCCCTTCGTAGCTGGGCTATACCGGCAATTAAAGTCCTGCAGCTTTGTTAAAGTCCCTCGCCTTCGCTCAGGCCTTTAATGCTGCAGCGGGCCTTTAATAGCCAGTATAGCCCGCTACTATATTAGAACATTGGAATGTTGGGAGTGCCATTGCAGACAATGCAGTGCTCCATACTTTTACGGGCCGGTAAAGGCCTGCAGAGCAACATTCCAATGTTGTTTTCAAAGGCCTCTCGGAGCCCGAGGAAATTTAAACCCCTCGTACTCCGAGAGGCCTTTGTTTTATTTGTTGGAACATTCTGCCCTCTAGTGGCAGAATGTTCTAATAGCCTTATAGCCCTTCGTAGCTGGGCTATACCGGTATTAAAGTGCCACTCCCTTGTTAAAGTCCCTCGCTTTCGGCTATGGCCTTTAACGCTGGAGGGGGCCTCTAATAGCCGCTATAGCCCTCTACGGTGGGCTATAAGGATATATTAATGCAAAGCTTATGGATATTCAGTTGATGATTATGCAGAATAGTTTAGCATTAGATATCCTTTCAGCAAAAGAGGACAGACTCTGTCCTGTGTTGAGGGTCCAACAGTGTTGTCATTTCATGCCTGATAATAGTAAGATTATTAATAGCTACAATATTAACATATTGCAAGAAACCTAATGGTGTTAGCGCGCTCTACAAATTAATTTAACATAACATAACATAACATAACATTGCGTGAGGTGAACACTCTTGAAGAGGTTGGGTTGGGGAAATCCATTGGTATATTCTTTAGAGAGATTGAAAAGGGCTTGAATCGTTTGATAGGATTGGTGGTGGTGTGAAAGAAGATATTAACCCTGTAGATTATTGTTGGTTTGTGTCCAATCGGTCTTATTCTTGGGATACAATTTCTTGAGGTTCTTTGCTTAGAAAAGGGGGTCATATTGTGGGTGTATGAAGAACATATCAGCAATGTCTACGAAGAAAAGGAAAAAGAAAGATGCCGAGTTACAGGAGATGGAGGACCCGAAGCCCCGTGTTTGTGATGAGATGAACCCTTTGGAAGAATTAAGACACAAGAAGCCAAAAACTATAGAAACTGTTTTATCAATTAGATTAATTGGATTTTGATTATTGATTTTGAGAGATTTCTGATATATTAACATTTTTGACTATTTTTAGGAACATTTGCACTAAAACGAAAATGCTGAAGCTTTAAAAACCTAATTTTCTGTGCTTGGGTAAACTACGGCCAAGCTAGGCCTACATTCCATCTGGACATTCTAACACAGCCATGATGTGTGTTTTCAGTTCTCCTCCCTTCACATGTAACACATGTGCACTGTTTTAATGCTCTGTGTTGATGTGCTGTTCTGAAAGAACTGCAGAGAAAGTGTTTTGCTATTTTCAAGGCTTTTCTTGCTTGTGTTACTGTAGGCCTATCCAAAAGTTGAGATTGTTTTTGATTTGACTTTAACTAGATTTGTAACGAAACATCCAATGACATTAGGTCTAAGGGGGTGCTTCATATTTATTTAGGGGGTGGTGTTTGGATGGTGCTAGATGATGCTGGATTTCATTTTGTATTCTGATTTGCTGATCTGTGAAATAATGTATAATCATCTCGTGCTGACTGTGTGATTTCCACTTTGCATTTCTATCAAAGGGTCCTTTCTGGAGGTGAGCCAGAATATGGCGTCCCTGACTTCAGAGACAGGTTATCCATCAGTCTATCTCTGTTTAGGATTTAGAAATATTTTACTCTGAGACTTAATTTCCTATCATTTTTTCTGCTGCTTTCGATTGAGGCTTCTGCTAATTCTCTGCACTGATTTACCATGCATTTGACCAACTATTATTTTTGCCTTCTGTAAGGCACTTTAATTATTTAATAATCCTTTATGATCAGAACTTAAAGAAAGGATCAAGCCTCTTCTTGTTTCATGACTTATTTAATTGACTAATCTGATTTATTTGGTATTAATCTGTTATCTGTAGGGACACTTTCCGCATACGATTTGAGAATAACACCATCTCTGAACCTGTGAAAGCACTTTATTTTAGATTATCAGATACACCAGCATAAGAACCATCTTGTTGGACTCAAATGTGTAAAACTTCTAGCATCCCCTTTAGAAATTAAATAAATGATGGTGTTTATTTTGTGATACAAATGATAGTTGGTGCTCCAGAAAGTTGAAATGAGGACACAATTTCTGTGAGTTCTCAAATGTATTTTTCACCCATGGCAGTAAAACATTCTGACGATCAGAGTGAGACATGTACTTTCAGAACCAGCCTGTCAGTTAACTCCCAAGAGTGCTTTTGAAGCTTCCCACAGTGCTCTAATAAACTACTAGAGCGCTAACACTTGTATTTAAGACAAAAGTATGGCACACCTGCAGCCATCTTGATG
Organism: Lissotriton vulgaris; assembly: GCF_964263255.1. Lineage (NCBI taxonomy): Eukaryota > Metazoa > Chordata > Amphibia > Caudata > Salamandridae > Lissotriton > Lissotriton vulgaris. Next base: position 77,901 of record NW_028244578.1, read on the forward strand.
GGCTCCAAGCTGTGAAACATAAAGCATTTCATTTTAAAATGAACAAAATGAAGGGGTTCTCTCTGTCATAGATACTATTGTTAGTGCTCCAGAAAGTAAACAATCAGTGCAAGCCAGTTGCATGGGCAGTGGCAGAAGAGCGGCCAACAGAGAGCAGGCGGAAGGGAGGGGGGAGCAGAAAGCTTACCAGACAGGCAGAAAGCAGGGGCACATCCACAGATGATAGAGGGGGGTGAAGGCAGCAGGCTTATCATGCAGGGCAGGCAGATGTGGCAGTGGCAGTTAGCCAGTGAGGGCTGGAGGGAGCAGGGGCATGCATACAGAGACTGGAGGGCGGAGGGAGGGGGCGGGCCAGCAAGTTAACAACAGAATGCTGGGCAGCATGGGGAAACATCCTTTACAACGCAAATTTTACCACGTAGTGCTTTTACATCGCAACTTTTACAACGCAAACCATTACAACGCATTGCGCTGGGGGGCGCACTAGGATAGGGAATAGATTTAATTTACTATCCAACACCTTCCCTACTATCCACGGGGACTGGAGTTGGAATAGTAAATTAAACTATTCACTATCCAGCACCCCTCAACACTCTGCGTTGTAAAGGTATGTGTTGTAAAAGTTGCGATGTAATAGCATGCGTGGTAAAAGCATGCGTTGTAATGTCATACATCCGGCAGCATGGGCAGCAAGCTAATAATGCAGGGCAGGAGGGGGGCACACAGCCAGAGAACAAAGTGAAGGCAGGAGGGGGCAGGGGCAGCAAGCTCACCGCGGAGGGCTGGCTGGTGTAGGTTGGTCGTCCTTGTGGAGTTGCCCTGGGCTGCGCATAAAAGAAGGCCATGTGCAGTTGGGGTGTTGGCTGAATATGTGTTAGGACCTTCAAAGCAACCAGTAGACTTGAATAAATAAGATTGTGCTTTATTCATAACAGCACACTACGGGCCCGATTCACAGAATGAACTTAAGACTCAATCCTAAACTTACTACTATTTTGGTATTCACAGAATGCACTTACTACTTTTGGTATTCACAGAAGTTAGGATTTTGTCTTAAGTTTATCTTAAGACAGACGTAAGACAGACTTAAGACAAAATCCTAACTTAAGTACATCTTAAGTTTGTCTTAAGACAAACTTAAGACAAAATCCTAACTTCTGTGAATACCAAAAGTAGTAAGTTCATTCTGTGAATGCCAAAATAGTAGTAAGTTTAGGATTGAGTCTTAAGTTAACTCTGTGAATCAGGCCCTACCACTCCAGCAGGCGTTCCGAAGTCAGCTTAAAAACTGCCCAACTCGGAACCCAGAACGACCCGATACCATTCCACCCGTACATTCCAACACTAGATCATAACACCATCATCCCCCTAACAAAAGAACACAAAAAAAGACTGAAAAGAAAAATGAAGAAGGAAAGAAATGAAGGAAGAAGGGAAAGAAACACAAGAAATATAGAGAAGTAGGAAGAAGCGAAAGGGAAAGAGAAGAGATATGACAAATTCTTGAACGGATTCCCCCCAAAACCTTTCAAAAGATACGTTACACTTAGGGCTCCCGGTTTTATGGCTTTTATTTTTTTTGTCATTTCCGTCTGTATTTATCCCTATTTATTTTTTGTCAACTTTATCTATATTTATCCATATTTATTATGGGTTTTGTGAAAAAAAGTAAAGCTGTGCCTAGTATATTTCCACATTTATTTAACCAATAAATATGGAATCATGCTTGAATGCCTTCCAAGTTTCAGTGATAGGAACACCCACAGAAGATAAATCAATGCACTTATATGAGAATATGCACATTTCAGTATCAGCCTTGTGCATAGCTACTGCTGTTTAAGCCTCTTTTCTAAATTCCTTTCTCTTTTAAAACCCTCACCTATCAATCCACACAGTTATTGGCCTGGCAGTCATGGCAAAGTGTAATTAGAATCACTAAAAAAGCACCCAATTTCTGTTTTTATCCACATTTAAAAATAAATACAGACAAGAAAATAGATGGTGTTCTGTCTGTATTTATCTGTAAAAATCAGTAAAAACGAAAAAAAACAGTGAGCCTTAGTTACAATGTAAAAACAAGTGGTCTAGAGGACAGTAACTTCCCACAGAACATTCCATATAAAAGTAAGTCTTTAACTTGTTTGGGAAGAAAGGATTCCTTCCTGACCCTGTCCTAATGGAGGGCGTAGAAGAACCAGAAGGGCGAAGCATAATGCCTTGAGCCTGGTTAGTCAGCTCACTGTCTGGACCACAACAGAGATGCAGCAAAATTCATCACACACTCATGGCTCAAGCCAAAACTCCGGCCACTTGACTCAAACCCACAACACTCCTTAGCCAACCACCACCCAGGGACAGGACTATGAGCATCCTCGGTTAATGTTACATACACGAGCATGCCACCACCAAGGGACTTTTTCACTGATGCTGCATTCATTATTCTCCACCATTTACCAATCTCAATCAAAGAGGCCTGCTTGGATACCTTGCTTGGCACGGAAAAACGAAGACCCCTTTTCTTCTGCCCATGAGGTCTCCTTATTTTGACTAAATCACCCACCTGAAACGAAACATCCTTGCCCCTGTGCAATTCGTCATATATAGTCTGGCTTTGGATTTGTCCCTCCAGAACTTTCTTATGCACATCCTTCCTTCCAGGTATCCAGACGCAAACGTGTTCTGTCCAGTACCAACAAAGGCGATAAATCGCAAGAAGAGTGCCTACCTCTCAACAAAACAAAAGGAGAGACCCAGGTGGAGGGATATGGGGTATTGTGGAAGCTCCATAACCTATCTTGGACCACCTTAAAAATATCCATGCCAGTAGCCAAAGCATTTAAATAGACTCTTTTAACATCCAATTAACTCTTCCCAGTATGCCATTTCCTCGAGGACTATACAGAGCCACTGTGAGCATGGCATTAGACTTAAACTGCACCCCATGGTCAGTGGCCAACACCTGTGGGTAACCTTCTCTGTTAAACAACTCAGAGAGGAAGTCAATGGCGACCCCCGTGGTAGGTTCTTTCAAGAATTTACACTTCACCCACTTGGAGTGATGGTCGACGATCACTAAGGCACACCTCATGGACACAGGCAAATCCTTTATTGGGCCTACAAAGTCCAAACTCATTTTTTCCCATTAGCCCTTGGGGGATTCAACTGAACATACCGGTGTATTATACACACGTTGGGCCCGATTCACAGAATGAACCTAAGACTCAATCCTAAATTTACTACTATTTTGGTATTCACAGAATGCACTTAATACTTTTGGCATTCACAGAAGTTAGGATTTTGTCTTAAGTTTGTCTTAAGACAGACTTAAGACAGACTTAAGACAGACCATGTGCTTACTCACCCCACACCTAAACAAATGAAGGAATTCTGAAACTATTAATAATCATGCGTGCCTGTCACCAAGAACAGGCAAATTATTACTTGTAGGAAAAGCATGCACGTCCCTGAAAAACGACTCCAGTGCCGGAAAAGCAAGGTGTGCCAATCCCCGAATATAAGTAGGGAAAAGAAAAACTTCCCAAAATATGGCCACCATCATTTTTTTAAGGTGTTAGGGTGTACCACATTGCGTACTGTGCTTCCCCAGCAACAATGATCAGCTTATGGGTGTTGCGCGTGAAGTCAGAGCATGTGAAGTAGGAGCTTGCCGATTGAGTGTTAGCAAGGTACACAGTCAGTGTGAGCAATAGATTTTTAAAAGCCCTATATTAAGGATATATTTTAAGCCCTTCTAGCGAAATGGCAGTACAGTGTGTTGGTGAAAAGAACCAACAGAAACTATGTATGGCGCTACTCACTGTGAGGCCTCAGCACCTCGATAACCTCACCAGTCCAACCCGTACAGGATTGTACAGTCGCTGTTCTGTTCACGCCAGGCCCGCAACTCATCACCAAATTATGTTGGGATCTTCAAAACAATGAATAAGATTGTGCTTTATTCATAACAGCGCAGGACCGCTCCAGCAGGTGTCCCAAAGTCGGCTTAATAACGGCCCAACTCGGAACCCAGAACGGCCCGATAACATTCCACTAATACATTCCAACTCTAGAACAGAACAATACGATCAAACATTTGCAGAAATTCATTGATAAAAACAAATGTTAAAAAGATGTTATAGCTTGCTATGCTAATTTGATCTTCCCTTTAATAAAAAATACTGCCATTCACTGAAAAAAGTTTAAAGTGGCGTTATAGTTAGTTAGGTGTTATAAACAAAGAATACTATACTTCGCTAGTTACAGCTAAGTGAACTGTAACTTGTAGCACCACTGTGCACAGCTTATGGTCTCACATGTTATATCACTCATGACATGCTAAATGACATCATCAAACCTTTAGATCATTTTAGAAAAACTAAGTAACCAATGAACAAAAACAACAAAAGCAAACCTAAACAAAAAAAACCTGTTTACCTACTTATTTTTGTTCTAATATTTAAACTTTTCAATCTTAAGTAAACAAAAAGCACAAAAAATGGTTATGATTGAATAGCAAAAGATATGGAACTAAAAATGAGCATATAAATCAACAATAAATTATACAAATATCAACTCTAAAAAGCAGAACACAGAATACAATATGAAATATACAGAGCACAAAAACATTGTTTACAATAAATAACATATGATACATAACAATTCAAAAACATGTTCAACCCTTTAAAAATAAATAAATAATTGCTGCTCACAGTTTTGCAGCTGAATTGATGAAACTCCATTACATCCAAAAAAGCTAAAATATATCCATGAATAAAAAATAAAAATCCCCCCAAGATTGCAAAATGACTACGGCCAAAAATAAAATTCCAAAGAAGTAACAGCAATTCATCAAGACCATCCAAACTCTTGAAAATAGAAATTTCAAAAAACTGTCCAAGGAAACTGAAAAATCAAGTCAATTGATTCCTTTTGCAGCTCCCTGGCAAACTCCTTGCCTAACACAAATGGCAGCTCTGACAGGCGTGAGGAAGGTATCGTAAAATGGAGGACAGAAGCTAGCGATATTCACACTCCTCTTTGGAGAGCAAGACCTCCTAGGCATCATAGCTCATCAAAATGGTTCTCTGATGACTGACAGTCAGCTAAATTAGTACTGCGTCATGCTGAACACGATTGGCAGAAAAACAACTCCACAATAAAAAAGCAGCTTACAGGTCTCTTCTTAAACAATTCAAAAGGCTCACTATACAAGCCAATTCGATCTTCGTCTCAGGCAAAATTCCAAAATCAACTAACAGATCCAAGGAAATTTCCAAAATTGTGGGCGAATTGTCCAACCCTAACGGAGTGACTCCTACAATCACTCCCACTCAGACTATGTGAGGCCCTCAACTCTTTTTTTATTGACAAGATTACTAACATTATTAAAGCCAGTATCCTTTCTAGTCCTCCACACTGGGATACATCTTTAACAGACTGTAACTCAGCCACAATATCTGGTCTGCTTGCCATTAGCAAAGTATTTTTTTGGACTATTGAGTAAAGCAAAATTGGGCTCTGCAATCGACCCTAGGCCCCCTGAGGTCCTAATAACTATTTTTTCCTCACTTCCCTGATCTTGCCCTATCCCTTCTTAATAAGTCCTTGAGCTGTGGTTGGGTCCCCACCTCCTTTAAGGAGGCGATAGTGGTTCCTCTACCGAAGAAAGTTGGTGATGATCCTTTCATCTTAAAAAACTACCACCCTATATATTTGCTTCCTTAGCTGGGAAAGGTACTTGAGGCTCATGTAACCAAATGAATTTGCTCTGCGTTAGAGGAAGGTAACTTTCTCAACTCCTACAAATGGGCTTTTGGCCAGCCCATTCCACTGAGACAGTAGTTATCTCAGTGCTAAATGACCTACACGAGGCAGCCGACAAGGACACCACCCAGGCACTGGTGTCATGATCTCTCAGCAATTCATGGAATAGTCAACCGCAATGTTCTGGTGAACCGTGTCCAGGTCCAGGCCGCCAGGGCTCTGTGGAGGACTGGATAATCTCTTTTTTGAAAGATTGGTCCCAGGTGATTAGGCTCTCCTCCTTCTGCTCTCCTAAGGCCAGGTTGACTTTTGGTGTCCCTCAGGGACCTTCTTTGTCTCCCAACCTTTTTAATTTATATATTCACCCACTTCAACCAAATGAAGGTCAAAGTTTACAATTATGCGGATGATCTACATTTGATCTTCACTATAGACAACTCCCCGAATGCAAAACTTCCTTCGAAAACACAATGTAATTTATCCGTGATTGGATGAATGACAATCAACTGAAACTGAATTCCTATAAGACAGAGATTGTCATTATCAGGAACAAACATGATCTGTGGAGGTGTGGTCTGCCACAATGGACTCCTCCTCTGCTGAAGAAATCAGTTAAGAGTCTCGGAGTTCTAATTGATGATAAATTTTCTGTGAAACCTCAGTTATGGACAGTAATCTCTTCCTGTTTCTTACAGCTCTGAAATATTTGAAAGATCAGTAAACTCCTTTCGTTCGTGTCTCTTACTCAGGCTATCATTCCCTTGGTCATCTCGAGGTTAGATTATGCTAACTTCCTCTACTTTGGTTTTTCCTATTAGCTTGACCCGGAGACTCCAATTGGTCCAAAATCAGGCAGCCAGACTACTGTACCAACCACTCCAGGACTGTCATATCACACCACTGCTGAGGAGATTGCACTGGCTGCCCAAGGAACAGCGTTCATTCTTTAAGGATTGCCTTAATTTTAAGTCTCTTCTGTCTTTATCTCTGCTCACATACAAAAATACACCCCCACTCGCAATCTGAGGTCTATGCAGTTGAATTCTCTCACAATTCCTACTTTTTTTTTAAAGTCACTCGGTGGCTCCAGATTCTCGGTACTCTTGAACCCCCTTCCACCTTAAATCAGGTTAACCATCTGTTAATCTGTGTTCAGGAAACTCTTAAAGACCTGGCTTTTCAGGCTAGCATACGTGTAACGATCTATCGCGTGCTATGTTTCAGTTACCTTAGCACCATGCACCCGCTTGGTGAACATGCACTCTGGACATGTACATATTATAATATAACAAATAAAAATAACATTGGTCAAAATATAGCCACATGTATTTTATTCAGAAAAAAACCATCCAAAAATGGTATCTCTGATTACCTAAATGAGAAACCTGGAAAAGAAACACAAAACACCCAGCCATACAACAAACAAACTCAATAAACATTACAATACAGCATACAATTAAAAGAAAACGCATACAAATAAATACATAACTTACAAACACAATACAGCTATGAATACAATAGAAGGAGGCCTGAACTCAGGTACCACAACTGCAATACATTTCTAACACTATCCAAGCAAAATACTGAAAAACAACAACCTAAACTAACTCCACTAATCCTGAACACATCCCCATAACTCTAAATCCCCAAAATGTAAAACAAATATAACCTTACTTGGCCCAGAGAACAGAAGCAGAAACTGTAACTAAACACAACTACAAACAGCAACAAATAACAAAGATAGACCACAAAACTAATAAAGCGGTCAGCAATAGCAGCTACATAAATATAAAGGGAGAATCAACCCATCTAGAAAACAATTCAAAATAAAAACATATAATTTCTTAATATTTTATTTTATTATTCAAAACTCTTGAGAAAAAAAGTTAAATAAATGTAAATGTTCTACAAAATTTCAGCTTATATTAAAAAGACCTATAAATAGAAAAAACTTCAAATGACTGTCAATATATTTAAAAAGTTTCAGAATATACGATGTATACAATACATTGCATGTATGAACAAAAATGTGCTATAATCGTGAAAAAAAAGTAAACAAATAAGTGTATGTAAAAAATTCAGCGGAGTTTTGAAAATGGGCGGAATTGGGCACAACTCACTGCTCACGCTGATTTTTAGATCCGGGAGCTCGTTCTGCGGTAAAAATAGCACAAACTACACCATGTGGCGTGCCAGAGCGTTCCTTCTTAAGTTTATTTTGCTGCCGCTCTAGTACATTTTGTACTCGATCATCAGCTTTATGACTGCTTTAGTCGCGACCGCCCGCGCTGGGGAAATCTTTCTGGGTGCTCTCCTAGTGACTGAAAAACGATATAGGGGATGCCATATCTCACTTGCCAACCTACCGATGGTGAGCTGCGAGAAAAACTGTGCCATGTGGTGGTTTACATTACATGATTAACGCTGAGTGGTCAAAACTCTGCCAACTCTGCTGAGTTTATTAGCCACTCCTACATATACGTTAAAACGAAATATGAAAAAATACAAAAAAAATGTTTAAAAATGTTGATGGAAATGTTAACCTCTTAAGTGCTGCGCTTATACCAACGGCCGACGGCACCACTACCTCGGGAGTGCTGCCGTCGGCCGTTGGACGTTCCAGCTGCACCTGCGCAATGGAACGTTCAGCACTGGAGCTGGACGTTCCAAAGCAGCTAAGGTGTTAATATATAGCAGTTATGTTAAAACAATACATGACTGTATTTTAAACAAGGTCAAGGTGCACCACTTCAGAATTTACATGAACTGATAACTTTGATGAGGTTAACAGCAATAATCACATTAGTTGTTACTTGTGTTCTTTAAGAGTTCTTTTATTGAGTTCAGTTGTAAGTAAAAAATCACACACAGGAGCTACAGCCGACGCGTTTCGTCCTCTTGGGACTTCTTCAGGGCTGTTTACAGAAAAATGACAATATACAAAGACATACAGTTAAAATTTACATTAAAAACAAAAGCAATTATGCTTCTATAGACAAAGCCAGGCTTAAAAAAACAGTACATTGCAGGATTAAAGACTAATGCAAGGATTATATACAATTTGCCAACAATAGTTAGAGTAGAAGATTTTGAAAAATTAAAAGACAACATTTTGGAATTTTTCAAAAGCGGTCAGCATGTTCTAGGTTGTTGCATATTGTTCACCATAAAGGTCTATCCCTCTTATGTCTGTAAACCACCTCAGAGAGCCATAGAGCATTCTATATATCTATAAGGAAATGGGAACCCCAGCATCCAGAGGTAACATGGAGGAGTAATCAACAACTTTTCAGCAGAAATAAGTAGCGCTTAAGTAAAGAACATACCGAAGTGAAAGATAGTATAGTGTCCTTATATCTTCTCCCGGGCCTATCAGGGTGCGTGGAAATGTCTGTAACGATTTATTATGCACGAAAGGGCATCTAAAAATGATTGATGAGAAAACATTAGTGAAAGGTCAAATGTCAGACGTCTTAGATCAAAGGACACTCTAAGAAACTCGAAAGCTTCCAATAACTCTCAATAGTAGCGAGTAAAGACTATGACCTACCCTGTTGAACAAAAGGTTCTCTGTGGAGGAATCTCGTCTGTCCGAGCCGTTCTTATTGTTAGGCGATATATATCTATTTGTAGTCTGTACTGCCAAAATTCTCTTGGAGAGGTATTTCAATATTGTACATGTAAATATCCTATAGGGCAAACAAAGTGTTTTAGAAACTCTCCTCAAAGACAGCTCCACAACAATACCTCTGGATGCTGGGGTTCCCATTTCCTTATAGATATATAGAAGGCTCTATGGCTCTCTGAGGTGGTTTACAGACATAAGAGGGATAGACCTTTATGGTGAACAATATGCAACAACCTAGAACATGCTGACCGCTTTTGAAAAATTCCAAAATGTTGTCTTTTAATTTTTCAAAATCTTCTACTCTAACTATTGTTGGCAAATTGTATATAATCCTTGCATTAGTCTTTAATCCTGCAATGTACTGTTTTTTTAAGCCTGGCTTTGTCTATAGAAGCATAATTGCTTTTGTTTTTAATGTAAATTTTAACTGTATGTCTTTGTATATTGTCATTTTTCTGTAAACGGCCCTGAAGAAGTCCCAAGAGGACGAAACGCGTCGGCTGTAGCTCCTGTGTGTGATTTTTTACTTACAACTGAACTCAATAAAAGAACTCTTAAAGAACACAAGTAACAACTAATGTGATTATTGCTGTTAACCCTTATCAAAGTTATCAGTTCATGTAAATTCTGAAGTGGTGCACCTTGACCTTGTTTAAAGTATATCATAGTTCATGTTTTGAACCAACATTGTAACGGTGGGTGTTTTTGAAGTGTGCACACATATTGTCCCATGTATTATAGTGTGGGTCTAAACTAATTTTGGGAGAATATTTGACCAGGTGCTGTTCTGTTGGGAATCCTCCACCGTTGTTCTTTTTCCAATACATGACTGTATGTTGAAAGGCAAAAAAATATAAAATCACAAAAAAATAAAAATACACAACTTTATGTTTTATTGAATGAAAATCTGTAATAAATAAAGCTTACCTTACAAAAACATTGTGTCATTCTTGAATTTTCAGTTAATAACCTCAACTCTAAAGCAAACCATCGTATTAAAAAATTACATTTACATGATAGCACGACTTTGTTTTTTTTTAATACTCTACTTATATTGGTTTTTGAGGAAACAAGAAGAACAGTTCAGCACATTTCAGCAATGCTGTTAAGGACAGCGAGAGGTTGTTATTTCTGCAGAGCATTGGCATACATTGCCACCCATAATTCCACGGTTTTGTGTACAGGTTTAGTCAAAGAGATGAGAGACTCTTTTACCGAAACTGACCCAACCATTTTCCCCATACTTTGTGGTGTTTGGCCAGGCACCACCTGGCTTCGTAAAATGGTATCTCTGCGCTGTGCACCAGTCCACCCCCTGCGCCACATGGTTATACTTGGGGGGACCACATTTTTCCATGTGGCAGCAATATCTTGCTTGGCCAGTATAGTGGCAAAACCCAAGAAATGTTTGTCTGCTCTAGACCCGTCCAACCCATCTAAGACCCCCTGGAGCATGTTCAGGGGGCTTTGTAGGACCTCCCACCCCAGACCTGCAGTAAGCTCCACTTCCAGTAATTCCCAGTATGGGGCGAGAAGGGGGCATGTCCACACCATATGGTAGAAGTCTGCTAGTTCTAGCCCACAACGTGTACAAGATGGATTCGGTCTTATTCCTGCCCTGTGAAGGCAGTCCGGAGTATTAGCACTACTTTTACCTATAAACAAAACAAAAAAAATTACTGTGCTGAAAAAACAATATTTCTAAAAAAAGCAAAACATAATAAATCAGGTGTTCAGATTACATAGGTGTACATTAAATATTCCAACTCCAAACTAAGAAACGGTGTAGAAAATGTTAAACATTAAATGGATGTAGACTTACTGCTCTCACTAAAATCTAAGCCACATTAGGGTAGCGTTAGACGGTAGATTTGTTATGTCGTGTTATGTGTATTTATATAGCACACAACTACTCCTGGAGGGTATTCCGGTGCTGAGATTTACGTTTCAGACTCTAACTTAATCAACATTGGGGCAACTGTTAGACTTTCAGTGAGGTAAACTTAGTATTCCCACTCCAATCTAAACCTTGGGAATGATTTGGACTTTGAGGGGTGTGGATCTACTGTTCCGACTCCAATCTAAGGCACATTGGGGAAAGCATTGGATCTTGAGGCGGTAGATTTACTATCCCCTCTCCAATCTAAGGCACATTGGGGAAAGCATTGGATCTTGAGGTGGTAGATTTACTGTTCCTTCTCCAATACAAGCCACTTTGGGGAAAGCATTGAATCTTGAGGTGGTGGATTTACTGTTCCCTCTCCAATCCAAGACATGTTGGGGAAAGCATTGGATCTTGAGGCGGTAGATTTACTGTTCCCCTCTCCAATCTAAGCCACATTGGGGAAAGCATTGAATCTTGAGGTGGTAGATTTACTGTTCCTTTTCCAATCCAAGCCACTTTGGGGAAAGCATTGGATCTTGAGGTGGTAGATGTACTGTTCCCTCTCCAATCTAAGCCACATTGGGGAAAGCATTGGATTGATGAAAAGCAGCGTGACTCTCAAGACTTTCGATGCCGCTTGGTGCATACCACCTCTAATTCACCTTAAGATTTAGTGATCAAAATAACGAGGCAGGCGCTGGAAACTGGAAGGCGAAGAACAAGTTTATTTCTCTAGAGGAGAGTACATCACATCAGACACCGGGGCTATCGTCAGGTGGTGCTCTAACTGCATCTCTGTGGCATGGCCTTTTATACACATTTTCCTAGGTTTATTACATAGTCAAGCATCCTTGGAATCCCCGCCTTAAGCTACTTCCCACACAAACCTAACAGCAATTGTCCCCCACCCAAATCTGACAGATGATCGCTATCTCGCAGCTGGACATTCTGACAGGATCTAAAAGAATGTGGGATCGGTCAGATCAAAGGGTTTGTGTCTTTGATTAGACCAGGCCCCTTTGTTGGTGAAACAAGCACTGCCGTGTGCGGGTAATAAACTATCTCCACAGGGGTTGCTTAGTGCCTGGGACCGGATTGAGTGGCCAGGTGCAGGGAAGTGACTCCGGGGCATTGTCATGCTGACAAGGTTTTACGACCCTGGTACATGTGTTCAGGCTTGGTCAGAGCGCGGGGGATGATAGCGAGGTCGGGGTGATTCACAGGTGACCAGCGGAGTATGAAATGGCTGCAATGCCTAAAATGGTTGCTGCTTACACGCACGTAAAGGCCCACACTAAGCAAGATGGCGCCGATAATGTTCATATTTGTCGTTTTATTTTCTACAAGATCTGAGGTGGTAGATTTACTATCCCCCATCCAATCTAAGCCACAGTTGGGGAAGCATATCTCTAATCTAATCCACATTGGGGAAAGCATTGGATCTTGAGGCAGTAGATTTACTATCCCCTCTCCAATCTAACCCTCAGTGGGGAAAGCAGTGGATCTTGAGGCGGTAGATTTACTATCCCCTCTCCAATCTAAGCCACATTGGTGAAAGCATTGGATCTTGAGGCGGTAGATTTACTGTTCCGTCTCCAATCTAAGCCACATTGGGGAAAGCATTGGATCTATAAACAAAACAAAAAAAATTACTGTGCTGAAAAAACAATATTTCTAAAAAAAGCAAAACATAATAAATCAGGTGTTCAGATTACATAGGGGTACATTAAATATTCCAACTCCAAACTAAGAAACGGTGTAGAAAATGTTAAACATTAAATGGATGTAGACTTACTACTCTCACTAAAATCCAAGCCACATTAGGGTAGCGTTAGACGGTAGATTTGTTATGTCGTGTTATGTGTATTTATATAGCACACAACTACTCCTGAAGGGTATTCCGGTGCTGCGATTTACGTTTCAGACTCTAACTTAATCAACATTGGGGCAACTGTTAGACTTTCAGTGAGGTAAACTTAGTATTCCCACTCCAATCTAAACCTTGGGAATGATTTGGACTTTGAGGGGTGTGGATCTACTGTTCCGACTCCAATCTAAGGCACATTGGGGAAAGCATTGGATCTTGAGGCGGTAGATTTACTATCCCCTCTCCAATCTAAGGCACATTGGGGAAAGCATTGGATCTTGAGGCGGTAGATTAACTGTTCACCTCTCCAATCTAAGCCACATTGGGGAAAGCATTGGATCTTGAGGTGGTAGATTTACTATCCCCTCTCCAATCTAAGCCACATTGGGGAAAGCATTGGATCTTGAGGCGGTAGATTAACTGTTCACCTCTCCAATCTAAGCCACATTGGGGAAAGCATTGGATCTTGAGGTGGTAGATTTACTGTTTCTTCTCCAATACAAGCCACTTTGGGGAAAGCATTGAATCTTGAGGTGGTGGATTTACTGTTCCCTCTCCAATCCAAGACATGTTGGGGAAAGCATTGGATCTTGAGGTGGTAGATTTACTGTTCCCTTTCCAATCTAAGCCACGTTGGGGAAAGTATTGGATCTTGAGGCGGTAGATTTACTGTTCCCCTCTCCAATCTAAGCCACATTGGGGAAAGCATTGAATCTTGAGGTGGTAGATTTACTGTTCCTTTTCCAATCCAAGCCACTTTGGGGAAAGCATTGGATCTTGAGGTGGTAGATTTACTGTTCCCTCTCCAATCTAAGCCACATTGGGGAAAGCATTGGATTGATGAAAAGCAGCGTGACTCTCAAGACTTTCGATGCCGCTTGGTGCATACCACCTCTAATTCACCTTAAGATTTAGTGATCAAAATAACGAGGCAGGCGCTGGAAACTGGAAGGCGAAGAACAAGTTTATTTCTCTAGAGGAGAGTACATCACATCAGACACCGGGGCTATCGTCAGGTGGTGCTCTAACTGCATCTCTGTGGCATGGCCTTTTATACACATTTTCCTAGGTTTATTACATAGTCAAGCATCCTTGGAATCCCCGCCTTAAGCTACTTCCCACACAAACCTAACAGCAATTGTCCCCCACCCAAATCTGACAGATGATCGCTATCTCGCAGCTGGACATTCTGACAGGATCTAAAAGAGTGTGGGATCTGTCAGATCAAAGGGTTTGTGTCTTTGATTAGACCAGGCCCCTTTGTTGGTGAAACAAGCACTGCCGTGTGCGGGTAATAAACTATCTCCACAGGGGTTGGTTAGTGCCTGGGACCGGATTGAGTGGCCAGGTGCAGGGAAGTGACTCCGGGGCATTGTCATGCTGACAAGGTTTTACGACCCTGGTACATGTGTTCAGGCTTGGTCAGAGCGCGGGGGATGATAGCGAGGTCGGGGTGATTCATAGGTGACCAGCAGAGTATGAAATGGCTGCGATGTCTAAAATGGTTGCTGCTTACACGCACGTAAAGGCCCACACTAAGCAAGATGGCGCCGATAATGTTCATATTTGTCGTTTTATTTTCTACAGGATCCGAGGTGATAGATTTGCTATCCCCCATCCAATCTAAGCCACAGTTGGGGAAGGAAATCTCTAATCTAATCCACATTGGGGAAAGCATTGGATCTTGAGGCAGTAGATTTACTGTTCCCACTCCAATCTAAGCCACATTGGGGAAAGCATTGGATCCTGAGGCGGTAGATTTACTATCCCCTCTCCAATCTAAGCCACATTGGGGAAAGCATTGGATATTGAGGTGGTAGATTTACTATCCCCTCTCCAATCTAAGCCACATTGGGGAAAGTATTGGATCTTGAGGTGGTAGATTTACTATCCCCTCTCCAATCTAACCCTCAGTGGGGAAAGCATTGGATCTTGAGGCGGTAGATTTACTATCCCCTCTCCAATTTAATCCACATTGGGGAAAGCATTGGATCTTGAGGCAATAGATTTACTGTTCCCACTCCAATCTAAGCCACATTGGGAAAAGCATTGGATCTTGAGGCGGTAGATTTACTGTTCCGTCTCCAATCTAAGCCACATTGGGGAAAGCATTGGATCTTGAGGCGGTAGATTTATTATCCCCTCTCCAATCTAACCCTCAGTGGGGAAAGCATTGGATCTTGAGGCGGTAGATTTACTATCCCCTCTCTAATCTAATCCACATTGGGGAAAGCATTGGATCTTGAGGCAGTAGATTTACTGTTCCCACTCCAATCTAAGCCACATTGGGGAAAGCATTGGATCTTGAGGCGGTAGATTTACTATCCCCTCTCCTATCTAAGCCACATTGGGGAAAGCATTGGATATTGAGGTGGTAGATTTACTATCCCCTCTCCAATCTAACCCTCAGTGGGGAAAGCATTGGATCTTGAGGCAGTAGATTTACTATCCCCTCTCCAATCTAAGCCACATTGGTGAAAGCATTGGATCTTGAGGCGGTAGATTTACTGTTCCGTCTCCAATCTAAGCCACATTGGGGAAAGCATTGGATCTTGAGGCGGTAGATTTACTGTTCCGTCTCAAATCTAAGCCACATTGGGGAAAGCATTGGATCTTGAGGCAGTAGATTTACTATTCCCCCCTCCATTCTAGGCCACTTGGGGAAAGTATTGGATCTTGAGGTGGTAAATTTACTATTCCCCCCTCCAATCTAAGCCACTTGGGGAAAGCATTGGACCTTGAGGCAGTAGATTTACTAACGCCTTTCAAATCTAAGCCACATTGGGGAAAGCATTGGATCTTGAGGTGGTAGATTTACTGTTCCCACTCCAATCTAAGCCACATTGGGGAAAGCATTAAATCTTGAGGCGGTAGATTTACTGTTCCCACTCCAATCTAAGCCACACTGGGGAAAGCACTGGATCTTGAGGTGGTAGATTTACTATCCCCTCTCCAATCTAAGACACATTGGGGAAAGCATTGGATCTTGAGGCGGTAGATTTACTATCCCGTCTCCAATCTAAGCCGCAGTGGGGAGTGGGATTGTCTCACAAGGGTCCGAACTTAGATCAAAACAACCCTTTAATTACCAACCCAGCTCCCTACTGCCCTGGCTAAGTAAAATCCTTCAAAAACATGCCAATACGGTGCTAACAGATTTCCTAGAGTCCAACAAACTCTTAGACTCCACCCATATGGGATTCCGCCCTCTCCACGGGACTGAAACCGCCGTGGTCGCAGTAACAGAGGAAGCCAGGAGGATCCTGGATAATGGAGGCTTGGCAGCCATCATCCTACTCGACCTAAGTGCCGCCTTCGCCACTGTAAACCACAACATCCTACTGCACCGATTTAGCAGGAAGGGAATCTCAGGAACGGCAATCACCTGGTTCAAGTCTTTCCTCTCCAATTGCTCCTTCCAAGTATTCAAGAGTGAATGTACCTCTTCCAGCAAGCCCTTGAGCTGTGGCGTCCCGCAGGGCTCCTCCCTAAGCCCCACGCTATTCAATATATACATGAACCCCCTAGCTGAGATCGTCCGCCCCTTCGGAGTAAAAAACATCACCTATGCGGACGATACTCAGCCAGTGGTGGTTCTCAATCCCCCGCAAAACGCACCCTACGGCCTGAAGAACTATCTGGAAGCAGTCACCGAATGGATGACATCCTCCTGCCTCAAATTAAATGGGGATAAAACGGAGCTCATGCTCCTCGGCAACTCCTTTAACAGCACCATTGACCCACTCTGCCCCCCCCCCTGCCTGGGACCTGCCTCCGCACCAAAATTTCGATCAAAAGCCTGGGCATCAGGCTAGACAAGTCACTTGACTTCAACCACAAGGCGACTAAACTATCAGCCACCTGTTTTGACATGCTAAGACTCCTGTGCAAAATCCTTTCCTTGCTACCTTTTCACGCTAGACAGATAATGGTCCACGGTCTGATCTTGTCCTGTCTAGACTTTGGGAATGCCCTGTATCTAGGGGCACCCCAGGCCACTCTTAACAAGCTGCAGATTATTCAGAACTGTGCTGCCAGAACCCTCCTCCAAAATCCCCGTCGAGTCTCAATCAAACCCAGACTGAAGGACCTCCACTGGCTCCCAGTGAGGGCAAGGATCGAATTCAAGGCAATGTGTTGCACATCGATCCTTCTGGAAACCAGGCGCTATCATCAATCAACCCCTGATAATCGCCCACCATCCAACCAGACAGCTCAGATCTGGGTCCTCCTTCCTGGCTGTAATACCTAGGTTCAAGAAAGCTAGGTGTGGAGGCTGCTCATTCTCCCACCATCTCGCCAGGCTCGGGAACTCCCTCCCTCTTCTACTCAGATCGGAGCCCAAACTACTCACCTTCCGTAAACTCCTAAAAACCCTGCTTTTTAATAAACCAGAGTAGCTCTCAACTGCTTTGCAATAAGCGTGACTAAGGGTAGCTATCGCGCTATATAAATGGCCTTTTCATTTCATTTTATTTCCTGCACGGCACGGACTTGAATGTCATGCTATGCAGTAACTTTTGTGCATGCGCACTTGGGGGCACAATTTAGGAGTGGAGGCACAGGGGGTCCTGTAGGGCCCCATTTATTATCTCTCCTCCAAGGTTTACATAGAGGATGAACCACCATGTAAATTTTGGAAGAGAGGAAACCTGTAAGATGCTTGGTGGGACCACGGCGGTACCACCAAGCATATT
This sequence comes from Lissotriton vulgaris, assembly GCF_964263255.1. Lineage (NCBI taxonomy): Eukaryota > Metazoa > Chordata > Amphibia > Caudata > Salamandridae > Lissotriton > Lissotriton vulgaris. The sequence continues at coordinate 95,741 of NW_028244578.1, forward strand.
GAGCCCTCTGACTGCCACAGCAGTTCCCTTGCGGTATCGGCGGTCCACCCGTCCATCTCCTTATAGGGTGGTCAGACCACCGGTACGACAGTGGCTGGATCTGCCACCCCCGTGACACCCATAATCAAGCCCTTAATTACCTCAAATAAGGTAATGAGTTAACAATATTTAAATAAAATAATTCCCAACTGACAAAAACACACAAAAAATAAATTAAAATATATACCTTATGGGTGATTTGATATAAACATATAACTAAAAAGTACAATAAATATTTTTAAAACATAAAAAATATATATTAAATGTAATAATTTTGGTCAAATCTATGTTACATTTAAATACTTTGATTAAAATAAAAAGTAATATGTAAGGAAAAAATATGATGCATCTATAAAAAGTATTAAAATACTTTACAGAACTATGTATACAAATATCATTATAATATTATAAAACATACATAAGTAATAAATAAAACAATTTTTTAAAATCAAATATACAATGCAATAATTTTAATTGTAAAAAATATGTAATGTGACTATTTTTTAAATAACTCATATGTTAAAAAGTCCCCACCAAATTCCCAATAAATCCTAAATTTTGCTCCTAAAACAGGTTGATCATTTACAAGAATATTCCAAACAATAATAATATATGCACATTTTAATACTAAATGTAAAACAAAAATGTAAAAATCAAAAAATACTTCACATGCAAACAACATCCATTTTTTGTAAATAACAAAAAGTATGCCTAACAAATAATATAGAAACATATTTCATGTACTATATTTTAAACAATTACATTTATAAAACAATATTCTTATCCGCGATATTAAAGTCAATTATATTTTGGACATCACTGTATTACTGCACCAATATTCTTCTGTCACACTATTTTTAATTGAATATTTTGGCAGAATGCCAAAAGATTCAGTGTAACGCAGGTCTGATAATCGTATTGTGAAGGAGAAAGACAAAGAGCCCGATTCACAGAACTAACTTAAGACAAAATCCTAAACTTACTACTTTTGGTATTCACTGAAGTTAGGATTTTGTCTTAAGTTTACCTTAAGACAAACTTAAGACAAAATCCTAACTTCTGTGAATACCATAAGTAGTAAGTTTAGGATTTTGTCTTAAGTTAGTTCTGTGAATCGGGCCCAAGATGAGAGAAGCATCCCAATGCAATAGTTGTGATTGTAAAGATCATTTCGCTTTTAGGAAAGTGGATCCTGCTTTGACGCAGAAGTGTGTGGTTTGCAAAATTACTGGACATTTGGCAAACGTGTGTAGGAACAGACAGGATAGCGGCATGAAGAGGAGGGTCGTGGGGAGAGTCAAGTGCACTGCGAGGAAGAGAATTCCCAGATCCGTGCAGTGAGCTCAGGGCAGATTTTTGCAGGACATTGAAGATGTGTGTGTGGTTGGTAAATAAACCAAAATGAATGATTCAATTGGCGGTGCCATTTTACAAGTGTTTGCAGATATGGGGTTGTCTTTCGCCAGAACCAATGAAAATGTGTAGACACAGAAATTTGTAGGTAGAAATGGGAGTAAGTTACTGAAGACAGACATCCATCCGGAAGGATATAGTAGTGGGAAAATCAATGTTGGGTTTAAGGACCTTGATTTTTAGATTTACGAATTGTCAAACTATTGGAAAACTATATGTATCTATAAAATGTCTGTCACTTCTAGGTTGGGTTTAACTACTGGGGTTGTGATGTTGACGCAATTCTCTGAGGGTTTTAGCAGGACCATTAAGTGGTTGTAAGGCGTGGCGTGCTGTATTATGCTAAAGGAGGGTGCTACTATGAAAATACTCAAGGTTACGGATGTTTCAGTTTTAGTTAGAGAGGATGGGCCTGATTCACAAACTGTACTTTTGTGTAAGTTTACACTTTTAAGTACGTTTACTACTTTTCAATATTTGCAAACTTGACTTTTGCCGTAAGTCCAGCACTGCACATGGCCAACCACTGGTACTGCAACACTCTCCCATAGATAATACTGGAGGTACAGACTTAACCTGTTCCATGCTCATGACGGAACCGCTCCGTCACGAGCCACGGGTGGGCCGTGCTGGTGACGGAGCGGTTCCGTCAATGCCCGCTCGCCGCGCCTGCGCGGCGCTGATTTCGCGCCTGTGCAGCGCGTTCTATTGAGCGGGCGGGACCGTGACGGAACCGCTCCGTCACAAGCACAGCCCACCCGAAGCTCGTGACGGAGAGGTTCCGTCACGAGTACAGGAGCGCCGCGCAGCCCCCCTCCCCCCTAGCGCTGCGGCGGAATAGCCGCCACAGCTAAGGGGTTAAAATTATATTCCATGGGAAATAATGTTACATTATTTATGATAGTTTAAAATGTAACTATAAATTGATGTAAAATAGTACCTATTTAGTATTTAATTATAAAATATTGTAATGGCCTATTTTGAATGTAACTCTGCCATGGCCCGGCTGTGAAAGGAGAAGAGTTACAACTTTGGCTAGCTACCAGACCATGTAAAAAAATTCTAGCTATAGAAACATCAACCAAAAGACCTAAAGGTTCCCCGTCCTTGAGGAGAGAGGAATCTCCTTCACAGAGAGCTAGGACGCCTTGCGATGAAAGGCAGAGATCTCTGGAAGCCACAAAGCTGATCCACCTTCTTTCCCATCAAGACCATCACCATCGGAATATGGAATGTGAGGTCCGTGTACGAGACGGACAAGACAGCCCAAGTGGCAGCGGAGATGAAAAAATACAAACTTGCCCTGCTTCACACCAGCAAGACTAGATGGACACAGTCCGGGCAGAAAAGCCTGGATCCAGGAGGAATGCTGCCGTTTTCTGGACATAAGGAAGGGCGCACCCTACACACTCAGGGAGAGGCACTGATGCTAACGCCAGCAGGCAATAGAGCTCTGATTGGATGGGAAGCCAAGCGTCCAATAATCATCACAGCAACCTCCCGCACATAGAAAAAGAGGATTATCGGAGCATTGTAACCAGGTTTGTCGCTTTCTTAGGCCAGGGCTTTTGGCGTGTGGCGCATTGAAATATTCCTACCATGTTCTACAGTTTATACATAATACTCACTTTCTAGATCACTTCTTAATCCTTGGGTTCAAGTTTGCAGGTACAGGAAACCAACTTTAGTTTTCCATCTGGATTCCAAGCTCGCCCCACTGTGACCTCCCTCCTGAGGATCTTCAAAGGTGTAGATCAAGGGGGTTTTTTTAATGAATTTGTGGTTGGGGGTGGACTTTAGGCCCAAGACAGCAAGAAGACTTTCCTGACATGGGCTCGAGGTCGGTTAGGCAGGCGAGGCTGTGGAGTGCCCTTGCTTCATCTAAATTCCACCCACAAGGCCCCACCCTGGGTGGCGGCTCTGGGCTGTGGGTGTTTGGGCTCCGCCTTTCAAGGAGGCGGGACTGTGGTAATGTGTGACGCTTGAGCTGCTTATGACGTATCTGAACACCCTTCGCCTCCCTGACATGCCAGACCAGTCTCAGGGGGTTCCTAGATGTCATTTGGAAAGCGGGGAACACCCTGTTTTACAGACATTAGGCTGAGCCTGTTGTCTGGTGATGACCCTGGATTAACCCCTTATCAAAGGCAGTAGGTGGGGCTAGCACACAGTAAGCCCCTGATAGGAAATGCACGGTCAGGAGAGAATGCATTGTGAAGACCGCTTGATAAATATAGTAAAACACACAAGATGATGGACAGAATGTTGCACAATGACAAAACATTCACCCCCAGTCACAGATCTGGGTTTAATCCATTGTTATGTTATTTTGCTCACCAAGCCACCCTGTTATGTGTTTATCTAGGTTCCTGATCGATACTGTGACCTTATGCCCCTATTCGGCTATAAATCCATTTATTCCCTATATTGGCATAACCGTTCAAGTGCGATTTTCAGAAATGTCATCTCTGGCCTCACACGAACAGAGCCACATTCCAGCATAGCTCTCTGCCACTTCCTTTGCGACCAATTAGTGCAATGACAGGGCAGGAGCCACTATCTGATATTCCTAGATTAACACTCCGAGTTCTTCAACAAGATAAAAACTCAGCAAACCTGGAAATCCCCGCTTGCTTTGTTTTGATTAGTAATGGAACTCTAATGAGCAACTGATAACTATCACTTCCTAGTGACATCTTTAATTGACGTCTTATGTCCAGCAAACTTGCGTCAAACCCGGCACCTGTCAGGTATAAATATTACCAACGTTGCCTTAAGCAATAGCTCGTTGCTCGTTGCCTGTTGTTAGCTGTCTGCACGACCCCGTGTTGGTGACTCTAGCACTCTGTCGCTGCAGCCTGCTGTCCCTTGGTGGTGAAGCTGCTGATACCATTATCGCTGCTAAAGCGCGAACTATGGTGCAGTATGCTTAGGAGCTGAACAGCCGTCCCTCTGCGAAGACATCCAGCAGATTCCAGCTGCCCGCGGACGCTGTCCCCCCTCCTTCCTCGACGCGCTGAAGAAGAGCCGCTGCCTTTCTCGTGCAGAGAAATCCAGCTCCGGCGTTTCCGGTCTGCCCTCGCAGGTGACTGGGATATCGAGAGTGACCCCTGAAGGAGATACCAATCCTCCATCATTCTATTCAGAGGTATGGTGTTGACTAAACCCTTAGACGAGAATTCTTGAAACAAACCTTGGCAAAACCAACTTAACTTAAAGCTACTTACTTACTCCCCTTCCACATGTTAGGCTTAGGTCAGGCACACTGGGGTAGGCTTAGTTAGAACACCAGTTGAGTATGTTAGCCTAATGTATATATGACTGTATATATGTTTTATTACTTTTAAACCATTGTATGGCTAAGAAACCATATCAATGCTTTTACAGTTCTATTTCGCAATCCTTATCTTACTGTACGTACTTTTTATAATAACAAGTCTTGCAATTGTGGCAATACATTTCTCTTGTACGAGAAGAAAGACTGTTCAATAAATGTTAACCCTTTATTGACAAACGCCCGTCTCTCTATTCTCTACATCTCGTGAAAGTAAACTGCACTAGACTGGCTGAGTGAAATACATGTCTATTGTTTCGCACGACCCTAGAGATTGACTCTTGATCTGAGGAGCAAAGTTGTCATGTTGCACGGTTGTTGGAAAGCTGAATCCCTTCTTGTCTGTGCCAAGGAAGCTGATCACTTCCCATGCAGAGAAGAAAGTTTCCAGTGACCTCTGAGCTAGTTGGTAACACAACCCAATTAAGTTTAGCATAGTCAGTGGAGGCCTGGAATATCCGCAGTTCCACGTCGATACTACTGTTTATGTTATTCCAATGCGCAGGGCCTAGTGGGAAACTAGGAACTACACTACATGGCGCCCAAACGTTTGGTAAGGCGATAAACTAACGCAAGACAGTAGAGTAACTCAGTCGTGCATATTTCACACAGACCCCTTTCTCCCGTAAATACTCCAATAGACGTCTGGAGTGGGTGAAAGGTTCAAATCCGCCCGAACTCAGTAGGAAGAGATTCCTATGTAAAGCTCTGGTTTATTCAACGTTGAAGGATACAGTGTTCCAAAATATTGTGCACCTAATCTTTGTCTCCTTGGAAACCTACTCTGCAAAGCCTGCATTTATAAAAAAAAAATGACAGACAGTGAAGAAGAAAGGGAAGCAGTTAGACTTGCAGCCCAACTAATAGAGGAAGACTCGAGTCTCCTAGAAGCAGACCCGGATGCTATTATCATCCCGGTCCACTTAAGAAAATCTATAACTTTAAAACTTATAGAAAACGGACTGACACCACAAGGTGGTACAGTAATCTTCGTGATAGAGGCTCACGAGTATCGGCAGACAGAGGTATTCTATTCATGGATAAACTTTCCAGCGGTAAACGCTAGAACAAAAGAGTTTCACTATTACAAAATAGAGAAACCTCCGGAAGAGTACGCTCCTTTCGAGGAGATTGAAATTCCACTTAAATTTCAAGAGCACCTGCTCTGGTTTAATGGCGCCCTAAAACACAATGATCACATTACCAGGCTCGGTCCACTAGGTAGACCAGGAGCCACGTGGCCGGTTCTAGCCAGCTACACACCACATCCTGACATTGTAAGAATGTCAAGAGAAGAGCTGTTAGTACAGCTAAACACATTAATAAAAATACATAGGCAATTAGTCCAATATGTAATGCGGACTGCAACAGTCCAGCCAGCTGTTAATACACCACAGCTGACCCCTCATCAGGGGAACACAAATAAAATTACACCACAGAACATACAGTCATGTCTTGGTAAAACACCCGTAAAACGGGAACAAATTCCTTTCTGGTTAGCACAGAAAATCACTCAAATAGAGGCAGTATTTCCTGATACTACCCCTATTGAGAAACACAGAATCTTGACCATCTGCCTTCCTATGGGAATCGCACCACACGTGGAGGACTGCGACACTTGGGGTACAGTCTTTGCTTCCATTTACACAAAAACACACGGTGTTCCGTCTATGGCGGTAATACCAGAAGTGCTAAAACAGATTCAAAATTAATTCGGTCCAGAGCCCGCTTTAAATCTAGGTATGAAATTACTGAAAGACTTCAAGCAGGTCTCGGCTATATTATTAGCCAACATAAAAGGAGAAGCAGCATCTGTGGCGATCCGCCAGAAGTTGAGGGAAACAGATATAAAAGATCCTGTTGAGCTTGCAAAAATCATAGAAAAGTGCTATGAAGAATTAGGTAGAGACAGCTTGGGTGGGAAACCAGTAAAGCCCCAACTGCTCGAAAATCCTGAAAAATTATTTATTAAAAATAATTTAAACACTCCTAAAAAGAGCTGGGATGGAAATAAACAATCCACTCCCAAGGAAAAAGTTTTCCAGTCCAGAGGAAGGTCTCCTCGACGGAGGGAAAGAACTCCGACTCGAGAACGCCAGTCTCCCCAGAGGGAGCCCTCTGAGAAAAGATATAACCTTAGAAATAGGGATAATCTGAAAAAACCTGATAGATATCAAAGTATTGATACACGTCCCTCTCGATCTCTTCCACAGAATTCGGAAAGAAGAGGACGGTCAGACCCAGGAGAGCACACCAAGTCCAAAGACAAGGAACCTGCTCAAAATAAGAAATCTCAATTTCAGAAAAAGAAGGTAGCCAGTATTAGAGTAATCAACCATGCAGAGAATACTGAGGACACAGTTGAAAAACGGGGAGTGGGCATTGACAATGTTGGACAGTGCAGCAGAAATCAGTATAGCGCGCAGGATCTTGATGAGTCATCTGGAGACAGTGGACACGAATGATTACATTCAGGTTGAAACTGCCGACACCAGACTTAGCGAGCCCCATAAAATATACGAAATAACATTGCGTATGGAGGGTGATAAGACTAGGAAAATAAGAGGTCTATTTTGGGATAAGCTCTCAAAAGGCTATGATATTCTGTTAGCTGAAAAAGATTGGCCCCCAGAGTTTGTCAGGGAGTGCCCTCGTGGCGAAGAAGTGATTATGCCTGCCTTCTCGAATCACATTCCGATTCACACTAAATATATATATGCAAGGAAATGGGCAGTAGCCCAGGCACCTGCATTATATAAAAATCATGTAGGATGGGATGAGGATTCACCTCCTCACAAAATCCAATTAAAAAGTGAACCAACTGCCCAACGGCAGTATCCCATAAAGCAAGAAGCTAAAAAACAAGTCAGGGAGATCTTAGATCAACTTGAATACCAGGGGGTGATTGAAACATGCACCTCTCAAATGAACAATCCTTTGTTTCCTGTCTCCAAGCCAGACAATTCATATTGTCTAGTTTTGGACTACAGACATCTTAATACATGTTGCAAAACTTTTGCAGTACAAAACTCGCATAGTGCAGCCCTAATGAATAACATAGTTAGGAAAAAATACAAAACGACATTAGACATATCTAATGGTTTCTTTTGTCAAAACATTGCACCAGAAAGCAGATATTTGACCGCTTTCTCCGCATTTGGGTCGCAGAAAAATTCTGTCGACTCCCACAGGGGTTCAAGAACAGCCCAGGACTATTCTCAGCTAGGGTAACATAGTTACTACAAATTTATGATGATGAGGCATTATCTTACGTAGATGATATCTATCTCACAGACGACGACTTGGATACTCACTTGAAAAGAGTGAACACCATTATACTTGGGTTCGCAGCAGAGGGTTACAAATTCAACTTTAAAAAGTCTTGAATTGCCCATCTGACAGTACTGTTTTTAGGGTACGAATTATCAAGTGAAGGGAAAAGCCTAGCGGACAACTTCTTAGAGAAGTGCGCTGTACTCCAAGCTCCAAAAACGCTGAAGAATTTACAATCCATTCTAGGTTTTCTGAATTTCGGAAGAACTTACATACTAAATTACGCAGAGAGGGTTAAACCTCTCTACGAACTAATTAAACCTGATTTTAAACAAATCAATTGGACTCAAAAACACACAGAAATTTTGAGATCACTGCAAACAGACATGTTAGCAAAAACAAAATTAAATACACGTGACAACACGATCGATCTTGTAATCCGAGTCATCCCAGGAAGATGCGGATTCACGTACCTGACCTCTAATGAGGGAGAAAAGGTACCTATTTCAATTAAATCTCACTTGTACACACAAGCAGAAAAAACATTCAGTCACACAGAAAGAACTGTGAACGCAGTGCAAATCGCATTAGCAAATGAGCGAGAACTAGCACACGGCAAACGGATTAATATCCTTACAGCGGAATCCGCCTTCGAAGCGCTATTCAGCCCAGTAAACCTGCCTACAGTGTCACTGGATCCGAAATGGATACAGTGTATAGATTCTCTGGGAGCGGAATATGTGAAATACTATTTCGCCCCACAATTCGAAGAACTGAATGATTTAGAATATGAAGAAGAGTATCCTCTGCCAATCGAAATTCTGCCTCTCCCACAATACGCATGTATAATCTATACAGATAGCTTTGTACAGCATTTCAACGTAGAGAGAAAATCCTACGATGCAGCATGTGCGATCATTAAATGTCGTTGGCTGTGCGGTAAATTCAGACCGAAAGTAACAAAAACTGAATCTGTAAGAAACTGTTCGGTTCAGAGAACTGAAATCAGATCTTTAAAGATGGCGCTCGAAAATGCAGAACGTGAATTCCCGACACTTATCGTGTGCGATTCTCATTTTTGCGTCAACTCTTACAACAATAAACTGCAGAGTTGGATCGAAAACGACTACAAAGATGACAAAGGTGGCACAATAAAGCATAAAATGCTTTGGGAACAGGTAGTTCTTTTGCAAAAAGAACTACAAAAGACTCACGTGATACACACTCTGAGTCATCAACGTGATGGCGTTCACGTTGCAGGGAATTCATTGGCTGATGAAGCCACGAAGGCAGCTGTGCAAACGGCTTCCGTAGCTGCGATAACTCGGTCACAAACAGAAATAGACAGCGATATTCTACAAGCTGTCAGTGCGTCAGTAAAAAATGATAAGAAAACACTCCCAAAAGGCTTTCCTGAAAAGTACTTGTACTTAACGGATACAAATAATGTTCCTTTTGCTCGAATCCCTGGAGTGGGGGATAGAGTAATTCCAAACAGGGAACACAGGTTAGGATTAATCAAAGCGGCACACGAAGGGCTTGCATCTGCACACGCTGGCGTTTCCGCAACAATATCACTATTAAAACAGAGATATTGGTGGCCTCGCTTGGGAATACAAACTAAAACGTATGTATTAGAACGCGACATATGCCAAAGGATAAAAGTTTCAACAGTAAAACGACCAGCGCAGACACCCCTTCTCATCTCGGATAAACCATTTGCATGCGTTTACCTGGACCACTGCGGTCCCCTACAAAGGGACGGCAACTAGAGATATATCATGGTAGCAGTGGATTCCTGTACGAGGTTCATATGGATGTGGCCCCAGCGCTCGGCTGACGCTAGAACGGTTATAAAAGATTTGCGAGTCTTTATCGGCACATACGCAATTACCACGTTCCATTCTGACCAGGGTCCTGCTTTCAGCTCTCGAGCTTATAAGGAGGCCATGGCTAGCATGGGAATTGGGTTGTGGTATTCTTGTCCGTCGCACCCCGAAGGGAACAGTGTGGTAGAAAGAAAAAACCGTGACATAAAGCAATCTATAACAGCGAAGGTATTAGGTTCAGGCGCTGGGTGGGTCAAACATTTAATAAGTGTCCAGACTAGTCTAAATAACATGCCAAGAAATTCTCTAAAAGGTTTCAGCCCATACGAACTATTGTTCGGAATTAGAATGCGTATTCAGGACCTCGATAGTCAGATGTCAGTGGTACAAGAAGAAACAACGCACTTTGATGTAAAGGATCGTTTGGCTGTTTTACAGGAACTGAATGAAACAAGAAAATCTTTAAGCAACATAAAGTTAAAGCAACAGCCAAGTACCACTGACGAGGCACCACCAGCAACAGCCCCAGCAAGGCCTGTCTGGATTCCAAAGATTGGGGATCTAGTCAGAGAAAAGATCGCGGTTAAGAAGGAATTTGGGCCTTCTTACAGAAAAGCAGTACCTGTCTTGGCAGTCACCGGAACAAGATCAGTTGTGCTACCGCCCCTTGCTGGTAAAAAGGAGAACAGAGTCGTGTCCATCGATCTGGTAAAACCACAAGCATGTGGCCTATAATCAACAGTAGGCCCAGTGGACTCCCAAGAAATAACAGAATACCCAAACTTGCAACAATCCAAGAGGTTCAAACTGAAAGACTCATCACATTCGATCAGCCTGCAGTGCACAATGAAGGACTATGCAATAATGCCATGGAACTCGTGCCTCTTGAAACACAGATTGAAACAGTTCGTCAAGAAACATCACCAGTCTACAATGATGTGGCATCAGAAAGTGCTACCGAGAGACAGATTGAAAGAACAATCCCATCAATTGACAGAACTGCCTCTGGTTATTTCATCAACTTCGACAACTTCTCTGAAGATGAAAACGACCCCGAAGTGATGGCAGAAACAAAAAAGTATTCTAAACAAAATACAACAGGACTCCTTCAACAAATCAAAGAACTATATCTGGATTCACCGTTGATTGAGCATTGGATTATTTCAGGGGTATTCATACTCCTACTATGCCTAATTTTAGTTTTAATTTTAGGAAAGTTTATTACAATTGAATGGACACAGCAAGTCAGAACATCAACCTAGTCCTGAAACCACACAGATCATCCCACGTGAAGAAAAGAGAACTGTCAACAGTAAATGTCACAGCAATTCCAATACCTGGTGGGGTAGTATGGGAGAAAACAGACTATGAGATATATGGTCCGGTCGAAATCCTGAAGTATCCTCATCAACTAAAGGTTTCCTTAAGTGACTTTGTGACACCAAGTACATTCTCTGATGATTGGGACTTTAACAGTATTAATGACATGATGTCTGATTTAGTAATGTCAGATAGATTCACAGATCATGATTATTTACAAGGTTCATCTAGTTATGAGCAGTTATTCTGTTACACCCACTATGGGGATCATTACTTGCATAAATCTGCACAGCCTTGAAATGTTTTTATGTATAATCAATGGGAACATTGTTCTACACCACCTAAAAGCAGTTCTAAAGCATTTTTTGAGAAATTCAAATACTTCTCAGGGTTCAACACCAGTGATGCAGAAACGTTTTATTACAAACTGTTAGATAAAACAGGAATGAAAACAATGCTGACAAATTCTAAATTGATATATTCAGAAGCATTTTATGACAAAATGATGACATTTGGTTTTGATTATTGGAAAAATAACATTAAAACGAAAACAATTTGGGGTACAAAAGATTGGCAGGTGCAAGGCATTGAAGCACTATTTAGGACCTGCATGATACCAGAACAAATGTTGTTTTTAAATGACACAATACACCAAACATCTTGTCTTGGCCTAGCTAAGAACAAAGACCTTAAAACACTGTCTATACCAAAGCCAATACCTGAAAATACAACAACAGATATTGAGTTGGACGTATCACAAATTTTACATTTTAACAGAACACATCCTGATTGGAAAAAGTGGTTAATCTGGCCTACAGACACAAATAGCTGTCAAGATAGATTCCTGAATAAAACACAGGGGTTAAAAATGACCAGATTAGACTCAAGATACTCCCAGAGACAACATCCAGGGATTATAACAACATACAGTGTAGGGAAGCTCTGCCTTGAATGGCTAACATCATCCACACTGGCTGAAATTAAGCAACACTTGTCTTTACTAAAAGATGGTGCTGATTTGCGCGATTTCATTCTTGGACCACGCAAACAGCGTCAAAAGCGTTTCATAGCCAACTCCTTAACATGTCTAGTGCCACAAGCATCCCAGGCATATTTAAGACAGTCTTTACGGGACTTCTAACACCCTTCCAGGCAATTTTGGGAATCGTTCCTAATTTTGTACACTCTGTTTTTGGCGACATACCATTATTTTTGGGACTCGTCGCAGGGATTTTATTTTTGACCCTCCTGCTTCGTTATGGCAAGCCGAAACTCAGACATAGCTCCCATGGGAATGGAAGAGACAATCCTAGCAATGCGCTACCGGGACAGGATAACTAACGTCCTTGGATTGGCCAGGCTGAGAGATCTAAACAGGACCAGTATCTATGCTGCTTACAACGAGGCTTGGAAAGTAAAGCAAATTGATTGAAACTGCTGAGAAAATACGAGAAATTGATCGTATTCATTTGGAAAAATCACTTTCTGTGGTAGACAATGGGTTAATGACTCTGTCTTCCAGAATATATTCGTTGGACAATATTGTATCATCTGCCTTTGATGTGATAGACAGAGACTTGCTAATGTTACAACATGGCCAGTCTCAATTGCGTTCTATTATAGAATTAGGCTGGACGCTGCAAAATCTTCGTTCAGGCTATGTGCCTTGGCGTTTAATCAACACAACGTCATTATTTTCCAGTTTTAACCTTACTGATAAACAGATCAGTTTGGCACAGAAAGGAGCAGACTATACAATCCTGAGCATCGAAAAACTCGAGAGATTACCATTGACAATGTCAGAGAGTCCTGTCATTGAATGGATAATACACGGAATTATCACAATTCCGATAACAACTTTCCGATTTAAAAAGTGCCTTGAGTACATACCTGCTGGCCAATATGAACAATTGGGTAAAGGATATGTAAAATCTGAATGGAAATTACCATATACTCATTCTTGCTATAGTGACAGCAACAAAAATGTATTTCTTAGTGGTAACAACTGTAAACATTCACTAAGCGGTATACTTTTGTGTCAGGGTATTAATTTACACGGAGCATGTGATGGAAATTCTAACAACCTTTCATGCCACCAGCTAGTCACACCTGCAACTCAGATAGAGCCCTTCTTTATGCAACTTTCGAACGGGAGTTACATTCTTAGAACGGATCACAGATGTTGTGGCCTCGTGCCAGGGAAAAGTTATCTAGTGAAAGTAACATCCATGGTCAAATGCTGTATGCAAGCATTGTTACCGAGTAGGCCTGCAGACACAGTGACTCCCATCTGGCCTCGTCTGAATCTCTATTCTATACGAATTGATACATTAAGCAAAATGAAATCTGTGCTTTTACAGACAACAGTGCCTATAACGTCATCAAAAGAGACGTATGATCTTCTAGTTGCAAGGACAGCTACTGAAGTTCATGACCTTTTATCAACAAATTGCCCCGTGCATTTCATAGAAATGCTCAGCCAACTCCTTAACATGTCTAGTGCCACAAGCATCCCAGGCATATTTAAGACAGTCTTTACGGGACTTCTAACACCCTTCCAGGCAATTTTGGGAATCGTTCCTAATTTTGTACACTCTGTTTTTGGCGACATACCATTATTTTTGGGACTCGTCGCAGGGATTTTATTTTTGACCCTCCTGCTTCGTTATGGCAAGCCGAAACTCAGACATAGCTCCCATGGGAATGGAAGAGACAATCCTAGCAATGCGCTACCGGGACAGGATAACTAACGTCCTTGGATTGGCCAGGCTGAGAGATCTAAACATGACCTGGTTCCTTTCATTCAGACCTATATGGCAGAACTGTATCTTACCGGTACTAAGATGTATGCTATGCGGAGATGAATGCGTGTTGGACATCTGTCTTTCACTTCCATCAGCAGTACCAATGGACGTCGATACTTTGCTCAGTCCAATAACGGCTCACGCATTGTGTTGTCCCCAGCGGCTACCAATCCTGATGACAGCATTCGTTGAGACTCCTGTGCTACGACTAGGTGGTAACAGTGGAGCGAGTGACAAAAGCAACATCACCCAGGTACGGCCTTCTGTGAGCATTGCTGCTCCTGAATACGATGACAGCAATCATTCTCACACCTGCCAAGTTACAGCGCTATCTAATTTGGTTGAACTGTCACCTGAATTTGTAGACCAATTCTTTGAGAGCCTGTCTGACACGATGTTCTCACCCGTACAGAAACAATAACTTTTAAGAAGCTTTCCGACACACAGCGTTCCTATGAACTCTGAATTCGGCCTTCAGTTTTGATCAACAAAGACTGCTAAAAGCTTTGGAACTCTATTTTTCCCCGTTCAGGCATTAATTCTTTTGAATTGGACATTTTTAATATTCAATTTTTTTTTTGGCACGAACAATTCTTAGAGAACAGAAGCTTCACACTTCTATTTTTAATCACATCTAGAGACATAACAAGGTTACACCAGCCTCTAGCACACATGTTATTACAATGCATTTATATGTGATGATTTATCTCGCCTTTCTTCTGTCAGAGATACTTCATGTGTAATTCTTTTGCATAATCGTTCATTATTTTCATATGCAATAATTCTTTGAATGATTCTATGCTTCAAAAAACGTACAGTACCTAAATTTCATGTATTTCAAGTACGCCTATTTCGAATGCATTTATGTATTTTGGGGTGGGCAATGTTACACATGCATCTAATTGCTTTAGTTTTAGTAATTTTGATGGACATGAATACGTGGAGTGGGTGTTATGTGTTTATCTAGGTTCCTGATCGATACTGTGACCTTATGCCCCTATTTGGCTATAAATCCATTTATTCCCTATATTGGCATAACCGTTCAAGTGCGATTTTCAGAAATGTCATCTCTGGCCTCACACGAACAGAGCCACATTCCAGCATAGCTCTCTGCCACTTCCTTTGCGACCAATTAGTGCAATGACAGGGCAGGAGCCACTATCTGATATTCCTAGATTAACACTCCGAGTTCTTCAACAAGATAAAAACTCAGCAAACCTGGAAATCCCCGCTTGCTTTGTTTTGATTAGTAATGGAACTCTAATGAGCAACTGATAACTATCACTTCCTAGTGACATCTTTAATTGACGTCTTATGTCCAGCAAACTTGCGTCAAACCCGGCACCTGTCAGGTATAAATATTACCAACGTTGCCTTAAGCAATAGCTCGTTGCTCGTTGCCTGTTGTTAGCTGTCTGCACGACCCCGTGTTGGTGACTCTAGCACTCTGTCGCTGCAGCCTGCTGTCCCTTGGTGGTGAAGCTGCTGATACCATTATCGCTGCTAAAGCGCGAACGATGGTGCAGTATGCTTAGGAGCTGAACAGCCGTCCCTCTGCGAAGACATCCAGCAGATTCCAGCTGCCCGCGGACGCTGTCCCCCCTCCTTCCTCGACGCGCTGAAGAAGAGCCGCTGCCTTTCTCGTGCAGAGAAATCCAGCTCCGGCGTTTCCGGTCTGCCCTCGCGGGTGACTGGGATATCGAGAGTGACCCCTGAAGGAGATACCAATCCTCCATCATTCTATTCAGAGGTATGGTGTTGACTAACCCCTTAGACGAGAATTCTTGAAACAAACCTTGGCAAAACCAACTTAACTTAAAGTTACTTACTTACTCCCCTTCCACGTGTTAGGCTTAGGTCAGGCACACTGGGGTAGGCTTAGTTAGAAGCACCAGTTGAGTATGTTAGCCTAATGTATATATGACTGTATATATGTTTTATTACTTTTAAACCATTGTATGGCTAAGAAACCATATCAATGCTTTTACAGTTCTATTTTCGCAATCCTTATCTTACTGTACGTACTTTTTATAATAACAAGTCTTGCAATTGTGGCAATACATTTCTCTTGTACGAGAAGAAAGACTGTTCAATAAATGTTAACCCTTTATTGACAAACGCCCGTCTCTCTATTCTCTACATCTCGTGAAAGTAAACTGCACTAGACTGACTGAGTGAAATACATGTCTATTGTTTCACACGACCCTAGAGATTGACTCTTGATCTGAGGAGCAAAGTTGTCATGTTGCACGGTTGTTGGAAAGCTGAATCCCTTCTTGTCTGTGCCAAGGAAGCTGATCACTTCCCATGCAGAGAAGAAAGTTTCCAGTGACCTCTGAGCTAGTTGGTAACACAACCCAATTAAGTTTAGCATAGTCAGTGGAGGCCTGGAATATCCGCAGTTCCACGTCGATACTACTGTTTATGTTATTCCAATGCGCAGGGCCTAGTGCGAAACTAGGAACTACACTACAACCCCAGTTCAGACATGGCCATATGCAAATCAGTCTAACCCTGTGCCTCATGGGAACAGTCCAGTCCGAACTGCCAAGCCATGCCTTCTCTGGACCGGAAACAAGCTTCCGATGACCGGATTCTGGCATTTCAGCCGTCTTCAGCCCGGCTTGCTTGAATCCAGTGGCAAAGTGAGCAAGGGACTCACGTCTGAGCATACCCTGCCACACTTATGGTGGCCAAAAGCGGTACAAAAGGGGTTTGTGATGGACTGAGCATTTGAACCAATCAAACACTCACACCCAGTCAAAAGATCTGGGTTTAATCCATCACCGTTCTTTAGCCCACTCTGCCACCCCAGTTCAGACATGGCCATATGCAAATCAGTCTTGACTCTGTGCCTCATGGGAACAGTTCAGACCGAACTGCCAAGCCATGTCTTCCTTGGACCGGAATCAAGCGTCCTAGGACTGGTTTCTAGCTATCTACTTTTTGAAAATTAGAACCTGCCTCAACATTTGGGTTTAAATTTCATTTAACCTTATACAAAGCCTATATGGGTCTATGTGCAGTTCTGTTTTTCATATGTACTGCTGTACAGTGTGTGGGATTGTGGTACTCTTTCTTTTCCAAAGCACTGGCCAGAGTGGGCCTGCCCGTATGTGTTCTTACTGCCTCTGTTGAGTTGTGAGTGTCCACCTCACCTCCAAGAATCAGCCTGGACTAGTATCCAGGCTTGAACGTATGTCGTTGGTGCTGACTTCTAAGGCTAATTGTAAAGGGACCTCACAACTGGAGCCAGTAGGGGCCTCTGTGCCAATCATGTGCTCTTACTTCGAAGTCATTCAATCAGTGGGTCTTGTAGAGCACAGCGTGTGCCTCCGGGGGGTTCTCCTGGGTGATTGTGCAAGCTTCTGTCGGAGAGATGGTGATTGAGAAGCCAGGTCTTGATGTATCCTGAAGTCCTTCAAAGATGGAGAGGTGCACAGGTGGAGAGGAAGGTTTTTCCATGACTTTGTGGCAAGTTAGGAGAAGGAGTGTCCTCTGCAGAAGTTGCAACGGATGTGGACGATAAGGGCGAAGGTGAAAGATCAGAGCTCTCTGGTCGGTCGGTGGAATGTCAGGCGGTTGTTGATGTAGGAGGTGTAGGAGAGTATGTTCTGCTTCCTATGCTCACCCCCACTTTTTGCTGTGATTCTCTGGTTTTGCGACTTTAGTCTGGCTGTGGGCCTGCTAATCAGACCCACAGCCCAGCTGTTCTCTCTAAATTGATACCATATACTTTAGGTACATACCAGATTGGTTACTGGGTCACCCTTGTGAGCCACTGTATAATGTACCATAGGTACCCAGGGCATAGGTGCTCCCTAGGCCTACCAGGGGCTGCAGCATGTATTGTGCCACCCCTGGCTGGCCCTCCAAACGGACACCACAGGTCTGTTCACACAGCCTGGGTAAGGTGGTGTAATCACCCCTTACTTAGATATAGTGGGCCTCATTTATGAGGCTGTGCGTCACTTTTACGCCACCGGTGCGGCACTTTTTGTGACGCAACAGTGGTGTAAAAAATGCGCCTTGTTGCGCCATATTTAGAAAGTGACGCATCTAGGCAGATGGGTCACTTTGTAAACCCCTGCGCCACATTATACCTGCGCCAGGTATAATGTATGCAAGGGGGGCGTTTTGACGCAAGAAAGAGTCATAGAAGTGACGCAGTGAAACCTATTAGATTTCACTGCGACATTTCTTGGCTGCTAATGCGTCAAAATCTTACGCCTGCCTCAACATGGGACTTGCCCCATATGAAAGTACACATTGCTGGAGTTGCGTCACTTTTTTGACACACTCCAGCAATGCGTCACTTTTGCCCTTACAGAATACGTCAGAAATACTGACGTATCTGTAACTCCTTGCGACATGATGCGTCATACTGTAAATATGACGCATCAGGTATGTGGCAAGGAGTGCACACTGAGAAGTTACGCATCGCTGCTTTCACGCAGCGATGCGTCATTTCTCATAAATGAGGCCCAGTATATCTATATCTACTGTATATATAGACACATAGTAACCTATAAGCCACTCCTATGGCAGGCCTTACTAATCCTGGAGGCAGAGTGCTTGTTTTATGTGAGAGGGTGCCCTAGCATGAGCTGAGCCCCTCTGCAGCTTTCGGAACCATCTCCTCATAGCTGTTCTATGATATAGCCATACCATATACTCTTAAGTGCATTAAAATGCTTGTGTTAATGCTAACTTTGGTTTGGCTTTATCAAAACATGTCTTGTAAGGCATCAAACACTTTGGAATACTACCCCCTCCCCCCGCCAGTCCTGGTGGCGGGGGTAGCATTTCACCCTTCTAGAGGGAGAAGACATGTAGTTACTGGTAAACCCGGTTAAAGTTAAACAGAGCCTCAGCATCACAAAATGGACGCTGTTGCCACAGACACGAGTCTGCCCTCCTGCTGCTGGACGAAACTCCATCAGGGGAGGCCTGGACAATAGGTTTCCTTTCCAGGGAGGTAATGGCACCTCCCCAGACAGGCTGTATTGTATTGGGGCAGGGAGGGCTGCATTCAGAAAATGCTTTTCCAGACACTGCCTGGGGCAAACAAGGTGCTCCATGCATAGCCCAGTTCAAACTGGTTGCTGGGGCACTCAGCCCCAGCTCTGTCAGGAAACTGGACAAAGGAAAAGGGTTATAACCACCCCCTTCTCAGGTCCACCCATAGGAGGGACCTTAGCCATAGTCCAGCCCCTAAACTTAGTATAAGTATAGGAACCCAGTCCCTAGGACTTTAGATTACCCTGGACGAATCTTTGAAAGACATATCCTGGACCTTCGACATTTCATTTCAACTGGAAGACGGAAGACATCTCCCTTGTGGTCAAGGAGTGACCACCCTGTGCAAACAGGCACCACCAGTAACTTGCTGGTCTGCATTTTCAAGGCTCCCGCCAGATCCCGAAGAATCTGTGACACAAGACACAGACTTCCAGACATCTCTGCCGCTGCTCGACGATCCCAGCAAAGCTGAGACCTGTGGCGGACACAAGAGACGTGGGACCAGATCTCCTTGACATCCTTCATGTTACTAACTGCATCGACTCCCAAAGTATCTCACAGCTGTGCATTGGGGTACGAGAAGCCCCAGACCCAAGCACCATTTGCACTGAAGCTCAGGCCTCCACACTCCACGAGTGTCCTGTGGGGCCCGCTCTTGCATTTCAGCTTGATGCGTCTTCCTGGTTCCTAGTCCATTGGCTAGTGAGCCCCCTGAAGACTTCCTTTTAAATCTAACTTGCTTTCCTGGTTGCTCCAGGCTTGCTCCAACTTCCCTACAAAGGAGAAGCGTCACAGACCTTGCTGGTCTGCACCAAAGCCAATCTTCATCTCCTGCGTGGATTACATTTGCCAAGGCTTGTTGGGTCCAATCCGGATACCGACACCGCAGTCAACTACATCCTTTGTGGCACAGCTCAAATCCAGCTCCTGGTTGTTGTCGACACCTCCTGGACCTCGTGGCTGCAGAGACAAGCTTCACCTCTTCACCTGAAATCACCTGGCATCGCTTGGTTCCTTCCTGGTTCCTTCTTGGTCACAGGCTAGTGACCCAGACTCTGTCCCTTCTGCTTTCAGGTTCTTCAGATCTTCGATCCACCCTTGGATCCACCCGGACACTTTTCCTCTGGTCCCCTGCATCACTTCTTTGCAGATCTCCATTGAAAACGACGACGAAACCCGACACCAAAAGGCACCTATGCACCCGGTGGTGAGGTAACACGAGTACTCCGGTGCTCCCGTGGGTCTGGACTCTCGAAGTGTCCTAGTCTAAAGGGGTTTTATCGTAGTCCATCCGGAAGTGCCCTTAAACAGTAACTTTGTAACTTCTTCGTTCCCAAAGAAAGTCAATGGTAACTCGCGACTGTGTTCAGAAACTGCACGCGTCTCCCGTGGGCCTGCAAAGTACAGCAGGTACCACAGAGTCAGTGGGCAGCAATTTTGTGGCTCTCCTTTGCAGACAAAGGCAGAGACAAGCTCCTCACTGTTAGAGAAGAGGATGCTGACAACTACTATGTCCTGAAGAGTGCTCTGATAGATGGGTTTGGCCTAACCACTGAGCAGTACAGGTTGCTGTTCAGAGACACCCAGAAGACACAGACTCAGGACTGGACTGACTTTGTAGATTGTGCTACTAAGGCTCTGGAAGGCTAGTTACTGGGCAGTAAAGTAAGTGACTATACAGGATTGTATAACCTTATAATGAGAGAACAGATTCTAAATAATTGTCAAAACCAGTTATTGCATCAGCACTTGGTTGACTCTGATTTGACCTCTCCCCAAGAATTGGGTAAGAGGGCAGACAAATGGGTCAGAAGCAGGATGAATCAGAAGGTACAGAACCAAGGTGGTGACCATAAGAAGCAAGATCAAAAGGGTGGGGAGAAAGCAAAAGACCAGAAGTCTTCACAAGGTCCCCAAAACGCTTCTAATGGTGGGGGTTCCCAACAATCCAAAAAGAAAGAAGGTCCTAAGAAACCATGATGCAAAGTTTGTAAAGTAAATACTCACTGGACCAGTGATTGCACCAAAAAGGAGACAGCTCCAGCCACCATTGCCCCTACGGCAACTGGTCCCCCTAGTACAGCTAATAGTGGTGGTTCTCAACAGAAGGGTGTAGTAGGGTTAACCCTGGAAACTTAGATGGATTCTGGCCTAGTCAGGATACCAACTCAGGCTGTTCTGATCTGTGATGTGGACATGGCTATGTCCTCTACTGTGAGTCCCAGTAACTTGGGCAAGTACAGACAGACTCCTTTGATTAATGACAAAGTGTCTCAGGCCTACAGGGACATATGTGCCAGTGTCACAATGGTGACACCTAACTTTGTGGACCCTGGACAGATCATATTAGGTGACAATTACCAAGTGACCAATGCCAGCAATGTCACTACCAACCATAGTATGGCAATTGTTAATTTCTCCTGGGGAGGGGTACCTGGCCTCAAAAGAGTTGTTGTTAGTTCAGACCTCCCTGTTGAATGTCTGCTTGGCAATGACCTAGAAACTTCAGTCTGGTCTGAAGTGGAGTATAGGACTCATGCAGAGATGTTAGACATATCAGCACATGTCCTTGCTGTGACCAGGTCACAGGCCAAAAATAGCAACACTGAACAGGTGCTGGATTTTGGAATAATGGACCAGTTGCCTACCAGGAGGAGAAGCAGTAGGGTTAAGGCAGTGCCTCCCCCCTTGCCTCAGGAAGAGGATCAGACTTCTCAGGAAGCTGATTGTGAGACCCAGGAGGAAACTGTCCTAGAAGAGCTTGAGCCTGATCAGGTTGAGTTTCTTGGGAGAGGGGGACCCTCCAGGGTGGATCTGAGGCAGGCGCAGTTGGACTGCCCCTCTCTTGCACCCCTCAGACAGCAAGCTGCTGCTGAGGCTGCAGGGAATGCAACAGGTACCCAAAGAGTGCATTGGGATGAAGGGCTCCTGTATTCAGAGGCTAGAGACCCCATGCCTGGTGCTTCCAGGAGGTTGGTGATACCTTTGGCATTCAGGGGCTTCCCTCGTACTTTAGCCCATAATATTCCCCTTGCAGGACATCTTGGCCAGAACAAGACTTGGGACAGCCTTGTCCCTCACTTGCAGCACTTCTTCGCAGCTCTCCATTGAAAACAACGACGAAACCCGACACCAAAAGGCACCTATGTACCCGGCTTCCCTGGGTGAGGTAACACGAGTACTCCGGCGCTCCCGTGGGTCTTGACTCTCGAAGTGTCCTAGTCTAAAGGGGTTTTATCGTAGTCCATCCGGAAGTGCCCTTAAACAGTAACTTTGTAACTTCTTCGTTCCCATAGAAAGTCAATGGTAACTCGCGACTGTGTTCAGACACTACCCGCGTCTCCCGTGGGGCTCCTACTTCCTAACCTTTGGTTGTTTAGTGTAGCCCCAGCGATTCCCTAGGCCCCAGACCTCCTATCTATTTTTCACGTGGTTCTTATACCACTATTTTAGTATATGGTTTGTGAGGCCCCTAGTGCAAAATGTATACTGTGCAACTTATTGTTGCTAATTGAGTAACTTGTCTTGTACTTTTATCTCTGACCTCATAAAGAGTCCAGAGGGGTTGTGTTTAGAATAAATACAGATATATTTGATATATATCTTGTGTGGTGTCCTTTCATTTGGTAATCAAGGGATTATAATTGGTAAAACAACTTGCTTAACATCGCCTACGAAGTCTTAGCCAATGACTGGTGGTCCATGCTACCACTAGGATAGCTTTCTATAATGTTTACTTTACAACCATCATCAATAAGGGTCGTTTAGACTGGTGCAAGGTGCCCACTAGAACCAGTGGACATCATATGCCAGGCTAACTTCTCACAGGAGGGTCCCGTTTTGTGAAGGACTTTGTAGGCGTGCATGAAGAGTTTGAGGAGACAGCGGAGCCAGTGGATGGCCCTTAAGTGCGGGTGATACTGGTTCTTCTGGGAAGGTCCAGAATGAGTCTTGCTGCCGAGTTCTGTATGGTTTGGAGTCAATTCAGGAGCTGCTTGGTCGTTCCGGCGTAGAGTGAATTGATGTAGTCAATTCAGCTGAATATAAGGGCTTGAATGACCATCTTCCTGGTAAAGACAGGGATCGACCGGAAGATCTTCCGGATCATGTAGAGGGTGTGAGAGCAGAGGAGACAATAGTGATCTGTTGCTTCATGTTGAGTTGGGCGTCCAGGATGATTCCGAGGTTGTGTGTATGGTCAGTAGGAGCGGGTGTGGGGCCAAGAATGAGGGGCCACCAGATGTCATCCCATGGGGAGGGCTTGTAGCCGAAGATGATGGCCTCTGTTTTGTCCAAGTTGACTTTCAGGCAGTTGGTCCTCTTCCAGGTGGCGATGTCGGTCCTGCTGGTTTGAAAGTTGATTCTTGTGATCTGCGTCCTCTGTGAGGGATAGGACAAGCTGTGTGTTGTTGGTGTAGGAGATTATGTTTAGTCGGTGGATCCAGGCGATATTTGCCAGAGGTGCCATGTAGGTGTTCAAGAGGTTGGGGTTGAGGGAGGAGCCCTGGGGGACCCCACATATGATGTCCATGGCTGCAGAGGAGAACGGTGTGCTCGGCAGTAGAGGAAGGAGGAGATCCAGTCGAGAGCCTTGCCCTGGATGCCTAAGTGGTGGAGTCTGGTGTCAAAGATGTGGTGGAAGACTATGTTAAAGGCTGCCGAGAGGCCGAGGAGGATGAGGGCAGCTGATCCACCTAAGTCGATGAGAGGACTGATGTAGTTTGTTGCTGCGATAAGGTCGGTC
The DNA here is from genome assembly GCF_964263255.1 of Lissotriton vulgaris. NCBI lineage: Eukaryota > Metazoa > Chordata > Amphibia > Caudata > Salamandridae > Lissotriton > Lissotriton vulgaris. Next base: position 119,519 of record NW_028244578.1, read on the forward strand.
TCCGAGCTGTGATTAGGCCGAAGGCCAGATTGGGAGGGGTCGAGCAGGTTGTTTTCTTCGATGTATTCCCTGAGCTAGCGATTGATGGCTTTCTCCAAGACTTTATAAACCACAAATATGACGAAGTTAATTCACTCAATGTATTAACACCACACCGAGCCAATAATCCTAAGCGGGCAACGTTTTCATTATGATCATTTTTTACTTATTTACATATATTTTTTTCAATTCAATATGTGCGAAAACAAAACACTGTTATCAAAAACATTACACACCGTCAATATAAACACATATTACAAGCAAATGAAAAATAGAAAACATTCGTATAGACACCATATACAAAGAGGGGGGGGGTGCCTCCAAATATTACATTCATGGGGCACCAGTCCTAGTATTTTATATACAAAAGCAAGCGGCCAATCAATAGTTTCTAAGGGCCTGTCTGTCAACTACACTGGAAGCAGTTTTTTATCAGGGTCTGATTGCAGGAAAAATGATTTAAACGGCATTCCTGTAACACCCATTATGGCTCTTGTTCCAGCGTAGAGTCAACGCGTTTCGAACCCTTAGATTATTCAGGGGTTCTCCTCAGGACATGGACTGGAGGTGGCCTGTGTGTCATTTTCTTCCCAGTGCTGCTATCTACCATTCATGGTAGGGCGGGTAATATCTATAACTTGGACCCTACTTTCTTGTGCATGGTCCATTATTCTGTCAGCGAGTCACGCTGTAATAGACGAATAGTGGCGCTACGCGCTAAACTTCTCGTGGCTGCGAGTTCAGATGCGACGTGGCTACCTTGGTTTCTAGTGAGCGGATCGTGTCCTTAAATTATTTTCCATACGGCAATGTAGGCTCCAACTTCCGAATCTGCCGCTAAAACTGCGATAATGGGCTTGATAATACGCCCTTGAGAATTCCAGAAGAAACCCATGTTCTGGTGTGAACAGGGGCTTCTATTGGAATGCTCTACGGCGTATTATCAAGGCCATTATCGCCGTTTTAGCGGCAGTTTTCTGCTGCTAAAACGGCGATAATTTTAACGCGGTTCCTTGATAATATGCCCCTTTGCTCGTAAAGTCCTTCACTCCACGCCCTCTAACCTGGCAGGAAAACTGGAAGCCCCTGGCGCTGGGAGTCCCCCAGCGAGGGTCCATCCTCCAAAAGCGGAGATGACATCACTCGCCCCATGCCTCCTTTACCTTTCTCTCTCACTCGTTCTCACTCAAACACTCACCCACGAGCACGAGCGCATTTCAAATCCTTTTCCACTTACCTCAGCTGCCGGGAGGGTTGCATTCCAGCAAATTGAAATTCATTCATTATTACTCTAATAGGGAATAGTAAAATAATCGAATAATAACACGTTGACAGAGGAAGAAAAGTGCAGCTGCCCTCGTGTTCTTGGCACTGATTTTGCCTCCTCTGAGGTCAGGGGTCGCAAGGGGCAAGCCAGAAGTCGCGACCCCTACATGACTTCCGTGAGCCCCTCCTGCCGACCCCCCCCCCCCCCATCTTCAGGCAAGAAGGGTGCACGAGGCAGGCTCCTCCTCAGGATCCCCCAGCCCCCTCCCCACCCCCTACAGGCTTATAGAAAGGACCCCAAAACTCTCTTAAGACGAAGTTCAGATGCGGTTTTTTTGTCTCACATTTTTTTTTTTTATTTCCAAATAGTACACACAAAATAAATAATAAACATTTATTGAGCAATCCAAACTGGAGCGAGTTAGGGAATATCCTTATCTAGGTATTTTAATTGATGACCAGCTAACCTGGAAAAGGGCGATGGTAAGCAGAAAACGGCTTCACCAGAGAGCGACTTCTGCCCTTGTTTCTTTCTCCAGAAAACTGGGCAAACCAACTCCATCTGCGCTGCTTAAAATTTATCAAGCAAAATGCCAGAGCATTGCAACATATGGAGCAGGTGTATGGGGCTACGTAAATACTGAAGATTTGCAAAAAATTTAGATTTTTCACAGCCTGCTGGGCAGAAAATCTGGATTTTATTAAGGACACGGAGGCTAATATTATGCAAATCTCCTTTATTACCACAGCTCAGTAGCAACAATTGAAGAATATAGAACTTCAATAAACATTCTAAGTAAGAATAAAGTCTCTTAGAAACCATCTCTCAGCCTTCTTTGTTCAAACACTGCGAAGAAAGATCAACATGAGATAAACTTGAGGATCCAAAACTTGAAGATCCAAAACTCCATAGATAAAATCCAGGATCAGGTTATTCTGAAAGAAAAAAGGTACACATCGTAATTTCATACAAATGGGAGGGTATGAAGAAAGAGGTGGGATAATATTAGCCTCCGTGTCCTTAATAAAATCCAGATTTTCTGCCCAGCAGGCTGTGAAAAATCTAAATTTTATGCCACGACACGGAGGCCATATTATGCAAGTTTAAAGTGCATTAAGAACATTATCAATCACATTAGATATTGGTTTGAAATAACATGCTCTAAACATAGTATCATTAGACCAATCTGCAGCCCTAAGGATGTCTTGTAACCCTCCTCCTAAACAGAAGGCTTTAGAGGCTGAAGCACCTCTTAAAGAATGAGCACCAAAAACAGAAATATCAACACCGCTTTCATGCATGACATTCTTAACCCACCTGGCTAAATTAGGGGAAGAGACTCCTTTATGAGGAGATCTATAAGAAATTATTAGTTGTGATTCATTCATTCTAAGATATTTAGTTCTTTTTTCATATTCCTTTAAACATTTAACCACACAAAGTCTATCATTTTCAGGGAAAAAGGGATAGAAAATTGAAGAGGACAAGGTCTTCGTTCTTTTCTTAAGGAAGAAACAAACTCCTTCGGGTTGAAAGGCCCTACTAGAAATGTCTAAAGCCTTAACGTCAGAAGTTCTACGAAAAGACACCAGACACAATAAGACAGTAATTTTAAAAGAGATGCGTTTGAGTGATAGAGAAGAGTTATCTCCCCATGACGCTAAAGTCCTAAGAACAAGAGTGACGTCCCACAGGGTGGTATATTTAGGGCCAGGAGGGTTTAAAACCCTCATGCTTCTCATTATCTTTTTAGTAAGAAGATTTTGTCCAACTGATGTTTCGTTAATTAAAGAATGACCGGCTGAAATTGCGGATCTATAAACGTTAACAGTTCTGTAAGAAAGACCTGAAGTAAAAAGATCCGAAAGGTAGTTGATAACATTGACTAGATCAGTTGAAACGGGATCGTAACGCCGTTGAAGGCACCAGCGAACCCATTTGTTCCATGCCAGTCTATAAGCTTTCCTTGTTCCGGGTGCCCAAGACTCTGAAATGAGTCTGAAAGCATTTGACGAAAGTCCAGGGACATTCCACTGTCTCCTGAAATCTTCCATGCCGTCAGAATTAGAAGGCCCTGCTCTATCAGGGGATGTGTATGACCTTCTGGATCTAGAAGGATTTCCGCGACGGAAGGAATTAAAATTGGGAAATCTATGCTCATTTCCAGGATGATGGGAAACCATGCTTGGGATCTCCAGAGAGGGGCTATCACTACCATGCTCTGACTGTAACGTCGAGCGTGGAGAAGGAGACGAGGGAGCATTGAAAAAGGGGGGAAGGCATAAGGTGCTAGGTTTGTCCAATCTTGTAGGAAGGCATCTACTTTCATGGCTTGAGGGTCCGGCCTCCAACTGAAGAATTGTTTCAGTTGGGTGTTTATACGGTCTGCAAATAGATCTGTTTTGAATGGACCCCACTTCGATTGAATGGACAGAAATACATCTCTGTTCAATTTCCAGTTGCTGGAATCCTTGAAATTCCTGGAACACCAATCTGCAACTTCGTTTTTCAGTCCGGGAATGTGTTCCGCTACAACTGAAATACCTTTGTTCAAACAGTAGTTCCATAGGCCTTTCGCCAAGTCTGTGAGGTCTTTGGAATGAGGGCCGCCCAGTTTGCTGACATAGCGAACTGCAGACACATTGTCCATTCGTAAAGTTACGCAGCATTTCATTGAGTCTTGAGTAAAACAGCGAACCGCAAACGAGCCTGCTAGTAACTCTAAGCAATTGATATGCAATTCTTTTTCTTGTTGGGTCCAGCGACCCCCAGTGGATAAGTTCCCGCATCTTGCACCCCAGCCTTCTAAACTCGCATCGGATTCTATTATTAGATCTGGCAGATCTCCGAAAATGGCTCTGCCATTCCAAGCTTCTAAATTTTTGAGCCACCAGAGTAGCTCGGTTTTGGATTCTTGATCTAGTGAAATTAGTTGGGAGTACGAGCCGTTGGCTCTCAGATGTCTGGATTTCAGTCTTTGTAGAGCCCGATAATGGAGGTGGAGCTGGGAATATAGCTTGAATTGTGGAGGAAAGAAGGCCCAGGATTTTGGCTAGGTATCTCAGGGGAAAGACTTTCATAAGGAGTGTTTTCCTCAGTTCTTTTCTGACTTTCCTCACTTTGTCGCTGGGGAGACGGAGTTCTGTCTTTACAGTATCTACCAAGAACCCTAGGAATTGGGTCTGTTGAGAAGGAATTATACAAGACTTTTTTAGGTTTATGATAAAACCTAGGTGTTGTAGAAGACGTATCGTGAGGTCTGTATGAGAGGAGACAGTCTTTCTTGACTGTGCCATTATAAGGATATTGTCTCAACCAGGATGCGATGGGTCGGAGTACTTTGGTGAAGCACCAGGGGGAGGACGAGAGGCCGAAAGGCAGGCTGCAAAATTGGTATAGGTGGCCTTGCCATGTGAATTGTAGAAACCTTTGATGAGGTTCCCAAATAGGTATCGTTAGGTAGGCGTCTTTTAGGTCGAGTCTCGTCAACCAGTCTCCTTTCCTTAACACGTCCCTTAGGAGGTGAATTCCCTCCATTTTGAAGTGTTGATAAATCACCCACTGATTTAGTTCCTTCAGATTTATCACTGGTCTTTGCTCTTTGTTTTTCTTTTCTACCAGAAATATATTGCTGAGGAACCCTGGGGAAAAAGATTCGACTATTGCGCCTTTTTTTAGGAGTTCTTGGACTTCCTGAGAGACTAACATTTTGTCTTTGCCCGAGAATGTTATTTCTCTTGGGGCTTTTCTCTGAAAAGGAGTAGCTATAAAATCTATTTTGTAGCCCTTTACTGTATTGAGTACCCACGGGTCTTTTGTCACCAATTTCCAGTTTCCAGCAAATTGGAGTAGTCTCCCTCCCACCTTTGGAGGGGTATCTGAAGGGTCTGGTAAGGTTCTTACCTGTGGAAAAGGAGCGTTGTCTCCTCTCGCCTCTGAAGTTTCTTCCACGGGGTCTTTGTCTTTGGGGATAAAATTGTCCAAAGTTGTTGGAGTTGTTAAAGTTGAATCTGCCACCACCACGAGACATGAAGGGTCTTGAGTTTGAGTTTCCTCGGCCGGGAAAACGACCCTGCATTCTCCCGGCCCGAGTAAAAACACAATCTTGGAATACTCTCTTTATATCTTTTTGAGATTTTTGAATGGAGTTAAAGGCTCCTACGTATCTAGCCATATCTTTGATGAATTCCTCCCCAAAGAGGAAACCTTGGGTAGTTTGACCGCCATCGTTCTTAGCTAGTTCGATTAATTTAGGGTCGATTTTGAAGAGGACTCCCTTTTTTCTCTCGATAGATAAGGCGGTATTGGCATTTCCAATTAAACATATAGCCCTTTGGACCCATTCCCTCAGTTCCTTAGGGTCGACCTGTCGGTCCTCGAGATAAGCTGTTTCTGCCATCTCAAAGATTTTTGTTATAGGACCAATAGAATCTAGTAGGCGATCCTGGCAAGATCTAAGGCCCTTATCTAGTCCTTTTCTAGGGTCTCGAGAGGTTTTAGAGATAAAAGCCACCACTTTGGGGTCAAGTTCGGGGGTTGTGGTTATTTTATTAGGTAGGGAGGGTCTAGGGCATTCAGATCGAAGTCTTGCCCTGACTTCTTGTGGAATCTCCCTCCGAAGCCAGAAAGTTAAGTAATCAGCGACGTGTTGGGAGGGGGTCCACTCGGGGGACAAAGGGTGTTTAATTAGGAGTGGGTCGAACATAGGGTCTCCAAAGGGGTCTAGTAGGGCTATGTTTTTCTCTGGGACCTTAGGTGTCCCTTCTGAGCTCCCTGTTCCTCTTTTTTGGTATTCATCTTCATCGGTGTCGAATTCAGATGAATAGGACAGGTCTATTTCAGGTTCTGAGATATCCTCGATATCCATATTAGTAGGGGGCTCTGGGCCTTCATTTTGCCCATATGGGGTGCCCGAGGCACCATTCTTGTCACCACCCCGAGGGCGTGAAGGGGCGGAGGTTGCTTTATGTTTCTTTGGATCTTTGTGATCTATACCTTCTAATGCCCTTTTTTAGGGAGCCTTACCTTTTGCTCCGGATTGAGTACCACTGGTAGATGGGAGGGAGGAATGTAAGGCCTCAAGCCTTTTATTAATGTTATCGTCAATTGAGTCAAGGACCTTCTCAAAGGCCTTGTTGACCAGTTTTTCTAGGTGACCCTCGATATTAGGGATGGGTTCTGACATGTTTACCCGAGGTAGGTAGTAGTAATTTTGGGAGTTTAATATCAGGCAGATCGGTAATCGGATCAGTAACAGGCAGATCGATAATAGGGTCTGTGGAGTAGAAACGCTGTTGATTCTTTGAAAGGCACGTTATGTGTGGGGACAAACTGTCATTCGATTGACATAGAAAGTTGTCCAACGTTTTAAAATGGTTCCGTAATATTAAAGATTAGGGGTTGCCCAAAGTCTTAAAATGGCCGCCACGCACGCTTTACGCGTGCGTCTGCCGTTCTCAAGGGCAATTTCTCTAATCCGGCCCCTCTCGAGTAACGTTATCGAGGGGGCCGGAAAATTAGCGAAAATGCAGGGCGGACTGCGGGCAGCCGAGGCGGATTGCGAGCGGAGAGGTGCCGAAGCGGAGAGGTGTCTCCCCAAAGGGGAGTTGGGGGAATTACGGAGGTGAGCTCGTCTAACTCCGAATTGTGTGTGGCGAGCAGCGCGCGCGTGTGTTTAAACGACAACAGGGGTTGAAAAGCAGCAGTAGAGGATGAAACCGGTCCGAAATAGAACCGGAGGGGGGCATAGTGCAGGGTGAAGAGAGAAAGAGATTACCAAGAGAGGTAAAGCTTAGTAGGCATATATATACACATAAATTCAACGTTATATCAAAGAAACATAAGCTTATGTATATAAGAATTAGTAAAACATGCAGTAAAGCTTATAGGGGGACATTCCCAATATAATAGTACCCTTATAAGGTAAATATATAATGAAAGGTATTAAGTAATTCTGAGGATAAGGAAGAGCTACTTATCTTTCTGAGCAGCAGCAACAAAGAAGGCTGAGAGATGGTTTCTAAGAGACTTTATCCTTACTCAGAATGTTCATTGAAGTTCTATATTCTTCAATTGTTGCTACTGAGCTGTGGTAATAAAGGAGATTTGCATAATATGGCCTCCGTGTCGTGCCATAAAATCCAGAATGGCTTTGTAAAATATCTATTGGCACTCCCACAGAGCGCCCCTACATACGGTTGCCATATCGAGCTTGGAATTGACTACCTTGCAGACAACATTAAATGTCAACCAATACTCCTATGGCACCGTATATGGACCAAGCCACAATGCCATTTAACACGTGCCCTGATCTCAGAATGTTTAGAATTGACATCTTGGAAAAGAATTCCATGGTTGATGTATGTTGTCAATTTCCTGAAGGACCTGGACCTTATTCATTACTTTACTGAGCCATCTTCTATAACTGAGATAAGCAGAAAAACTTTGAAACACCAATGTCTCAACCACTTAAGAGAATTGCGTCTCTCTGGCGAAGTAACCAAACAATCAAATGTTCAAGTATTGATGGTCCAAGTGTCCCCAGGTATTCAGCCCTACCTCACATTTTATATATCGAATCATGAAAAATACCTACTAACCAGGTTCCGTTTTAATTTGTTTGTTCGACTGGTCACCTTTCCAACAGTGTTAAATTAGTCCCATGACTTAGAAAAATGTCCATGTGATCAGGTCTCCCCTCAAACGACTATTCATGTTGTGTTGTTTTGTCGTTATTACGATCAAACGCGTAAACGTTGGATTACTCCATTGTTACGCCAGATGGGGTTGAGGACCTGTCGCCCGGCATTTTTTGCACTGCAACAACTAGAAACACAATATGTGGCAAAGAATGTAGCGATGTTTCTGAAATCATGTCTATCAATCCGTAAAGCTATAGGAATAACGTCTAACTGAATTTTTGATTACCTGTATTAATCTTGTATATGGACTTAAAAGAATAATCTTTTTAATATTTTTAACTTGTAATGTAACAACGTGATTTTACGACGATGTATTTAATTTTATGATGTACTTTTTATGATTATCAAAACGATCAATCGAATAAAAGATTTTGAATTGAATTGAAATAATAAACATATATCAATCCAAAAACTGAAAAATATGTTATAAATAAGATATGCAACTGGAATAATAAACACAGAAAATTACATAATAAAATAAAAGCTGTAAAAAAGAAGAGGGAGATAAAAAAAAAGTAAAAAAGGACAGACATCAAGGAATAAAGGATATAATTCAATACCATTAATATTCTACGTTTCTGGAGGTCTAATGTTACTCCAACTATTCAGTGTTGGCTTGAAGAGGTTTGGGATGTGGCTGACTTTGAAACAATGACGTATGCATTGAATGATGATTCAGCTCATGTTAGAGGCACTTTGGATCCGGCCGGGGCGGACATGACCTGCCTGTCCTGGTGGGACCTGATGATTGTCACCTGAGGTGACTTCCTGTTCTTTCCTGCAGCGCCTCGAGGCCCCTGATCCTCGTGCACGCTATAGACCCCCGTGCACACACGGCTGGTGTGGCTGCAGCGCTTCGAGGCCCCTGGTCCTCGTTCACGCTATAGGCCCCTGTGCACACACGGCTGGCGTGGCTGCAGCGCTTCGAGGCCCCTGGCCCTCGTGCACGCTATAGACCCCCGTGCACACACGGCTGGCGTGGCTGCAGCGCTTCGAGGCCCCTGGTCCTCGTACACGCTATAGACCCCCGTGCACACACGGATGGCATGGCTGCAGCGCTTCGAGGCCCCCGGTCCTCGTGCATGCTATGCTGCAGCGCTTCGAGGCCCCTGATCCTCGTGCACACTATAGACCCCCGTGCAGACACGGATGGCGTGGCTGCAGCGCTTCGAGGCCCCTGGCCCTCGTGCACGCTATAGACCCCAGTGCATACACGGATGGTGTGGCTGCAGCGCCTCGAGGCCCCTGCTCCTCGTGCACGCTATAGACCCCCGTGCACACACGGATGGCGTGGCTGCAGCGCCTCGAGGCCCCTGCTCCTCGTGCACGCTATAGACCCCCGTGCACACATGGATGGCGTGGCTGCAGCGCTTCGAGGCCCCTGGCCCTCGTGCACGCTATAGACCCCAGTGCATACACGGATGGTGTGGCTGCAGCGCTTCGAGGCCCCTGATCCTCGTGCACGCTATAGACCCCCGTGCACACACGGATGGCGTGGCTGCAGCGCTTCGAGGCCCCTGGTCCTCGTTCACGCTATAGACCCCCGTGCACACACGGATGGCGTGGCTGCAGCGCCTCGAGGTCCCTGCTCCTCGTGCACGCTATAGACCCCCGTGCACACATGGATGGCCTGGCTGCAGCGCTTCGAGGCCCCTGGCCCTCGTGCACGCTATAGACCCCCGTGCACACACGGATGGCGTGGCTGCAGCGCCTCGAGGCCCCTGCTCCTCGTGCACGCTATAGACCCCCGTGCACACACGGATGGCGTGGCTGGAGCCTCGAGGCCCCTGCTCCTCGTGCACGCTATAGACCCCCGTGCACACACGGATGGCGTGGCTGCAGCGCCTCGAGGCCCCTGCTACTCGTGCACGCTATAGACCCCCGTGCAGACACGGATGGCGTGGCTGCAGCGCCTCGAGGCCCCTGCTCCTCGTGCACGCTATAGACCCCCGTGCACACACGGATGGCGTGGCTGCAGCGCTTCGAGGCCCCTGGCCCTGGTGCACGCTATAGACCCCCGTGCACACACGGATGGCGTGGCTGCAGCGCTTCGAGGCCCCTGGTCCTCGTACACACTATAGACCCCCGTGCACACACGGATGGCGTGGCTGCAGCGCCTCGAGGCCCCTGCTCCTCGTGCACGCTATAGACCCCCGTGCACACACGGATGGCGTGGCTGCAGCGCCTCGAGGCCCCTGCTCCTCGTGCACGCTATAGACCCCCGTGCACACACGGATGGCATGGCTGCAGCGCTTCGAGGCCCCTGGCCCTCGTGCACGCTATAGACCCCCGTGCACACACGGATGGCGTGGCTGCAGCGCCTCGAGGCCCCTGCTCCTCGTGCACGCTATAGACCCCCGTGCACACACGGATGGCGTGGCTGCAGCGCTTCGAGGCCCCTGGCCCTCGTGCACGCTGTAGACCCCCGTGCACACACGGATGGCGTGGCTGCAGCGCTTTGAGGCCCCTGATCCTCGTGCACGCTATAGACCCCCGTGCACACACGGATGGCGTGGCTGCAGCGCTTCGAGGCCCCTGATCCTCATGCACGCTATAGACCCCCGTGCACACACGGATGGCGTGGCTGCAGCGCTTCGAGGCCCCTGGTCCTCGTTCACGCTATAGACCCCCGTGCACACATGGATGGCGTGGCTGCAGCGCTTCGAGGCCCCTGGCCCTCGTGCACGCTATAGACCCCCGTACACACACGGATGGCGTGGCTGCAGCGCCTCGAGGCTCCTGCTCCTCGTGCACGCTATAGTCCCCGTGCACACACGGATGGCGTGGCTGCAGCGCTTCGAGGCCCCTGGCCCTCGTGCACGCTATAGACCCCCGTGCACACACCGATGGTGTGGCTGCAGCGCCTCGAGGCCCCTGCTCCTCGTGCACGCTATAGACCCCCATGCACACACGGATGGCGTGGCTGCAGCGCCTCGAGGCCCCTGCTCCTCGTGCACGCTATAGACCCCCGTGCACACACGGATGGCGTGGCTGCAGCGCTTCGAGACCCCTGGCCCTGGTGCACGCTATAGACCCCCGTGCACACACGGATGGCGTGGCTGCAGCGCCTCGAGGCCCCTGCTCCTCGTGCACGCTATAGACCCCCGTGCACACACGGATGGCGTGGTTGCAGCGCCTCGAGGCCCCTGCTCCTCGTGCACGCTATAGACCCCCGTGCACACACGGATGGCGTTGCTGCAGCGCTTCGAGGCCCCTGGCCCTCGTGCACGCTATAGACCCCCGTGCATACACGGATGGCGTGGCTGCAGCGCTTCGAGGCCCCTGGCCCTCGTGCACGCTATAGACCCCCGTGCACACACGGATGGCGTGGCTGCAGCGCCTCGAGGCCTCTGCTCCTCGTGCACGCTATAGACCCCCGTGCACACACGGATGGCGTGGCTGCAGCGCTTCAAGGCCCCTGGCCCTCGTGCATGCTATAGACCCCCGTGCACACACGGATGGCGTGGCTGCAGCGCTTCGAGGCCCCTGGCCCTCGTGCACGCTATAGACCCCCGTGCACACACGGATGGCGTGGCTGCAGCGCCTCGAGGCCCCTGCTCCTCGTGCACGCTATAGACCCCCGTGCACACACGGATGGCGTGGCTGCAGCGCTTCGAGGCCCCTGGCCCTCGTGCACGCTATAGACCCCCGTGCACACACGGATGGCGTGGCTGCAGCGCTTCGAGGCCCCTGGCCCTCGTGCACGCTATAGACCCCCGTGCACACACGGATGGCGTGGCTGCAGCGCCTCGAGGCCCCTGCTCCTCGTGCATGCTATAGACCCCCGTGCACACATGGATGGCGTGGCTGCAGCGCTTCGAGGCCCCTGGCCCTCGTGCACGCTATAGACCCCCGTGCACACACGGATGGCGTGGCTGCAGCGCTTCGAGGCCCCTGATCCTCGTGCACGCTATAGACCCCCGTGCACACACGGATGGCGTGGCTACAGCGCTTCGAGGCCCCTGGCCCTCGTGCACGCTATAGACCCCCGTGCACACACGGATGGCGTGGCTGCAGCGCTTCGAGGCCCCTGCTCCTCGTGCACGCTATAGACCCCCGTGCACACACGGATGGCGTGGCTGCAGCGCTTCGAGGCCCCTGATCCTCGTGCACGCTATAGACCCCCGTGCACACACGGATGGCGTGGCTGCAGCGCTTCGAGGCCCCTGGTCCTCGTTCACGCTATAGACCCCCATGCACACACGGATGGCGTGGCTGCAGCGCTTCGAGGCCCCTGGCCCTCGTGCACGCTATAGACCCCCGTGCACACACGGATGGCGTGGCTGCAGCGCCTCGAGGCCCCTGCTCCTCGTGCACGCTATGGACCCCCGTGCACACGGATGGCGTGGCTGCAGCGCCTCGAGGCCCCTGCTCCTCGTGCACGCTATAGACCCCCGTGCACACACGGATGGCGTGGCTGCAGCGCCTCGAGGCCCCTGCTACTCGTGCACGCTATAGACCCCCGTGCACACACGGATGGCGTGGCTGCAGCGCCTCGAGGCCCCTGCTCCTCGTGCACGCTATAGACCCCCGTGCACAAATGGATGGCGTGGCTGCAGCGCTTCGAGGCCCCTGGCCCTCGTGCACGCTATAGACCCCCGTGCATACACGGATGGCGTGGCTGCAGCGCCTCGAGGCCCCTGCTCCTCGTGCACGCTATAGACCCCCGTGCACACACGGATGGCGTGGCTGCAGCGCCTCGAGGCCCCTGCTCCTCGTGCACGCTATAGACCCCCGTGCAGGCCCCTGGCCCTCGTGCACGCTATAGACCCCTGTGTACACACGGATGGCGTGGCTGCAGCGCCTCGAGGCCCCTGCTCCTCGTGCACGCTATAGACCCCCGTGCACACATGGATGGCGTGGCTGCAGCGCTTCGAGGCCCCTGATCCTCGTGCACGCTATAGACCCCCGTGCACACACGGATGGCGTGGCTGCAGCGCTTCGAGGCCCCTGATCCTCGTGCACGCTATAGACCCCCGTGCACACACGGATGGCGTGGCTGCAGCGCTTCGAGGCCCCTGGCCCTCGTGCACGCTATAGACCCCCGTGCACACACGGATGGCGTGGCTGCAGCGCTTCGAGGCCCCTGGTCCTCGTACACGCTATAGACCCCCGTGCACACACGGATGGCGTGGCTGCAGCGCCTCGAGGCCCCTGCTCCTCGTGCACGCTATAGACCCCCGTGCACGCTATAGACCCCCGTGCACACATGGATGGCGTGGCTGCAGCGCTTCGAGGCTCCTGGCCCTCGTGCACGCTATAGACCCCCGTGCACACACGGATGGCGTGGCTGCAGCGCTTTGAGGCCCCTGGCCCTCGTGCACGCTATAGACCCCCGTGCACACACGGATGGCGTGCACGCAGCGGGTGACAGCAGGGCTGGCTCTGTTGACAGGGCAGGGTGTGTGCACGTGGTTGTGTGGGTGCCCGTGACTGCGGCCGCAGGGGCTGGGGCGGGGGCAGGTACAGCAGAGAGGTGGGTGGGGCAGGAGGCCGGCAGTGGGCGGTGTGCGTCTGGGGTCTGGGATAGGCTCAGCACCTCCGCGCCCTCGTGCTTATAACCAGCCCTAAAAATAGCCCCCGTCCCCGCCGACGTCCGCTGCCACCCAGCCCGCTCTTGACACTTTCCTGGGAGTTTTTACTTCAGTTTACCTTATTTATTTTTCTTTTTGACGTTCTTTTTTCTTGGTGTCTTTCTTCCTAATTTTCCAATTGTCATTGTTTTTCTTTTGTCCTTTTTCGTTCTTTCTCGCGTTTCCGATTTTTTTTCGCATTTTCTTGTGCCTCTTTTTTGTTTCAGTTATTCTATCTTTGTCTAAGAGTTTTGCTTTATTAAATATTCTATCAATTGTTATTTCTTATTTTGTGTTTTGTTTCTTCTTCCCATTTATCCTTTTTTCTTTGGTTCTCCTTCTGTTTATTTCGGATGATATGTTTAGAGTATATGATTTCGTTCTTTTAGCCTTATCTCTAATTTTCAGTTATTAGTTTTTTGTATTTCTTTCTGTCTCCTTCTTTCTTTCTAAGTTTTTTGTATTTCTTTCTTCTCATTTCTTACTTAGTTTTTTGTATTTCTTTCTTTCTTAGTTTTCTGTATTTCTTTCCATCTTCCTGATTTCTTTCTTAGTTTTTTGTATTTCTTTCTTTCTCCTCCTTTCTTTCTTAGTATTTGTATTTCTTTCTTTCTTTCTTAGTTGTTTTGTATTTATTTCTGTCTTTCTCCTCATTTCTTTCTTGTCTCTTTGTTTCCTATATTCTCCCTCTCCCGCATTTCTCCTCCTGTGCTTGCCTCGTACAGACTTCCTACCCCTGCCAGCCGCTCTGCCACCTGTCCCTAGCCCAGGTGGTCTGGTGCCCCACTGGGGGTCCCCTCTCACGTGGTGGTGTGCCAGCCCCCGGGTGCCACGCTCTGCCCTCGCTGTCTGTAGTGAACTGTGCCTGGGGTGGGCGGGGGCCCGTGCCGCCCCGGCCCCCTGCCTGCCCTTATAAAGAAGTTTAGCTTCCTGGGGCCGCCCCTTCTTTCACTCTTCTCGCCCTCTTTTTTTTCTCTCTCTTTCCTTTCGCTCTGCCCTGTTTCTAACCAGGCCGCATGGCAGCAGGCGCTCTACTAGAGACATTCAGCACAGGGCATAGAAAGAGCGCCTCGAAGCCGCTGCACAGCCCTTGAGCGCAGCCAGCACTTGGAAGTTTGCACAGAGACCAGGGTCACTGGTGAATAGCGCTTCGAAGGCACGTGCAACTTCTCAAAGTGTGTGAGCACCTCGCCCGTAGCGCCTGGAATCCTTGTGACACCTGGAAGCACCTCCACTTAGCGCCTCGACGCGTTTAAAGGACCCAGCTCCGGAGTACAGCGCCTGGAAACTCTGCACAGCCTGCCAGGCATCGTATTTTGACAGCGCCTTGAGGTGTGATCGAGCCCACACATAGCCCCTGGAAGCCCTGCTCTGGACTAGCGCCTCGAAGCTTTAGAACTCTTGTTTTGTGGCCCAAGACGGAGCCTGAGCGCCCCAAAGAAGCCAAGGGACCCCCGAGAAACGAACGGGACTGCTGGAGACCAGGGGTAAGTGCGCCGTGCCACGTGGATGGTGGGCGAGTTTTTTTATTTTATGCGTTTTTATACAGTACTTACTTTACCCGAAGGTGTCAGAGCGCTTCACAATAGGAAGCGCTGGACGAGGGGGATGGGGCGACCAGGTAGTAACAGAGCTGCCGGGTGGCCATATGTCGGAGTGTCCGTCCCTCAGTCCTGGTGGAATATCAGTGCCCCTTCTTTGTAGGGCCCCTCAGTGCCGAGGTCCGCTTCCTTCCAAAGACCCTGGGCTCGCGTACTTGAAAGGGAAGTTCAAGTGGAATCCTCATTTCATGGTCAAGGCTCCACATTTCATCCGGGGGAGCTGGTGTGTGTGTTGTATAAACAAAGGCCCCTTCCCCCTGTCTCCCGCCTCTCAGACACCCCTCCCCTCTCCCCCCTCCAGGAAATGTACAAGTTTTCGCTCAAGTGCAAGGTTACACTGCACAGGCTCTCACTGGCAGCCCCCCCCCCCTTACACAGAGTACATCCCACGTGTACCCGGGGGCCGCACCTGACGTCACTTCCACAAGGAGCTCAAACTTTTGCCGCCTCCGTCGGCGCCATGCCAGGGCGCGCGTGCAGCACTCGTGCTGTGCATCGTGTGCACGTTTAAATAACACAACACATGACACAATCTGCGCTGTTTGCAACATGTCCCTGGTGCAGGAAATCAAACAACTGGGTGCGCATTTTGTTCTGGATGGAGGCAGATTAAACAATGCACCATCTGCCCCATGGCCTCGGTGCAGGAGACGTAAAGACTGGCTGTAAACAAGGCACTATGTGCACCGTGGCCTCAGTGTGAATGAACGTAGAGACTGGCTGTAAACACTTTAGTGCTTGCACCATGTGTATATGGACATAAGGACTGGCTATCAACACTGCACTATGTGCACCGTGGGCTCAGTGTAGATGGATGTACAGACTGACCGTAATCACTGCACTATGTGCCCCATGGTAGATGAAAATGTAAATGTATGTACACTTGTAAAGCGCACTGTTACCCCATCACTCGGTCATCCTGGCGCTGTATACCACTGGGGAACCCATCCTGGCTTTCCCTGTGAGAGTGGAAAAGAGAATATGCTAGCCCTCAAACCACTTTTTCTCACAATTTTTGTGAATACAAACAGACACAATTATTTTGTTTGTATGGGTGAATTTATTTTACCCTTTTCATAAGTTTTTAGTCTTTTTATAAGAACATTTTTTCCTGGGTGAGAAAAGGCACAAAAATACTAACATTTACAATATTTACAGCTCACATACATACAACTTTCATACCACTATAACAACTGACATATATACAAGTAATCCACAAATCTATACATACTATGTATACAAGCTTCTTTTGAGAAAGAATATCAGTTATACAACCACAAATAATAATTCTTTGTGGAGAATCAAATTATTATGACGCCCAAACAGGGTCAAACAACAAAAAAGGCAACAAGAAAATAGATTTCGGATTCAACAGTTAGTTCAGATTAGTGAATCAATAACATCAGAATGTTAAACCAGGGATGCCTATTTTGCTGTTATTTGCCAACGCGTTTCGAATCTGAGTCAAAGCTCAGATTCTCCTCAGGGCTCTTTAAATGTGGATTCTGAAAAAGAGAGATGAAGCTTGCTTTAGCCACTATTCATAAAACCATTTTCGTCCCCTAACTGAAGAGATTATTACAGCTTTTACCTTAGTAATGGAAGGCGCGGTCCCGCGGTGCCATTTTTCAGATAAGGGCTTTAGTATAGGCAGAGGTTCTGTTCAAAAAAATTATGATGGTTAGCAACCATCCAGAGACACGCAGTAAAAGTGGCTCCAACCCTTCAAAGCATAAAGGTCATACCTTTCAATGTGACAAGCAGTGAAGCTACTGTATCCTTGAACGCTGTGCTTATTTCCGCTGTTCAGGCAGGGCTGCTGCAGCCTGGAACATATAAACACGAGCGGCACTAAGTACATGTGAATTAGTGGTTTTACAATGACGAGTTAGACGGTGGGTAGAAGTGAAACCGTACCTGGCAATTATGTATCCTAGCCCAAGAGTTGCTGCTCCACCAGCCTGTAGCTCCTTAGTTAGCGTGCGGGCGGCGGGCAGGGACCTCAGAACGATATTCCCAAAAGTCGGTGTTAATCACGCTGGTTTCTGGGGAAAGTTCAAGTAAAATATTTAGCGCTAAGCGCATAGACTAACCCCTCTAGGTAACCGATTGTGGCGCACAGGTACTAACCTTCCTCTCCAACTAGTGCATCAGGAAATGCGAACCCATTGGTGGACCACCACCATGTGAGCTTCCTACTTGATGACTACCTACCGCTAAGCATTATGGTCATTGTAGTGACTCAGAAAACATTTTACAAACGCAAAACTTCTGATAAAGAATTAAGCCCCGTTTGTGTGCTATTGAATTTTAGTATCAGATATGCTTCTTTTTTTAGAAGCATTTGTTCACTGTTAGTGCCAGAACTCAATTGGTTCAGGTTGAACAGCACAGTCCATTTGAACTCATATTCCCCATGGCTATTGTCAATGAAATGTTGGACAAGTGGCGCTGTGAGTACTTTGTTCTTAATGCGTGACCTATGTTGCGTCATGCGTGTGTTTACTTGCTGATTGGTCTTTCCAATGTAAATTTTCGGGCAAGAACAAACAATGGCATAAACCACATTTTTGGTTCTACAATTAGTGAAATTAGAGTGGGTCCACGTGGTCGTCATGTGTTGAAAGATTTTCCCTTCTATAGTTGTGTCACATGCGACACAATTCCCGCATCTATGGTGTCCCTCAACCGGTTTTAGGCCCCATTTCGACAATAAGTCGTTCTTTGGTTTTGTTATTCTGATATCTGCCCTAACTAGTTGCTGGCCAATATTTTGGTTTTTTCTGAAAGCAAATATTGGACGGGGGAAGGGTATTTCTAATTCTTCTAACAAATGCCAGTGTTTCTGGACCATTTGTCTTATTTTGTGAGTTTCAGCACAGAATGTCGTAACGCAGACCAGACTCTCTAATTCACGCTTGATTTTGGTTTCGAAGAGGCATTCTCTGGGTGTGTATCGTGCCCTCTTGTAGGAGTGTTTTAATAACTTTTTGGGGTATCCCCTCTGCTGTAACTCATCACAAAAATATTGGCCATGTTGTTCAAATTGTTCAACCTCTGAGCAATTTCTCCGAATACGGAGTAGTTGCCCATAGGGCAAATTAGCCCTTAGATTTCGAGGGTGTGAGCTGCCATAGTGAAGGATGGTGTTTTTGTCTGTTGCCTTCTTATGCGATGAAGATTTCAAGCTTCCTCCCACATTTTTTATTTCCACGTCCAAAAACGTCATTTTGACGTTACTTGAATCAAGTGAAAAATGAATATCCGGGTGTCGTGAATTAAGCCAGTGGTGAAAGTCAATCAAGTCTGTGTGGCTCCCCTGCCACAGGAGCCACACGTCGTCGATGTAACGATACCACTGCTTTATGTGTTGCATGTAAGGGTTATTTGTATCGACAAATTTTCTCTCGTATTCGGCCATGTACAGAACCGCCATTTCCGGAGCATAAGGGCACCCCATCGCGGTGCCCTTAATCTGCATGAAGAAGTCGTTATCAAAACGGAAATAATTCTTTTTCAGGGTTATTTCTGCCAGTCTAAGTATGAAAGACGTTGGGACTCTGTGGGGTCTCTCTCTGGAGTCTAGATAGAATTCGATAACCTCTAGCGCTTCCTCTTGCGGAATTTGTGAGAGGGCACCCCCAAGGTGAAGCCAGGCATCCCGGCGCTGCTAGGGCTGTTGTGGAGATTAAGCAAGCTATTGCCCAGAGTCACAGAGTGGGACCCATGGTTAGAGAGGCACCAAGGCGAGAATTATCGAGTCCGCAAACATTGATCCAAGACCCTGCCGCATCAGGAATTGAACCCTGGTCCAGGGCCGACCTCTGCTTCAGTGTCTGCTGCTTCTAACCAGTGAGCCACACCACTCCAGATGAACAAAAGGACTGACTGTAAACACTGCACTATTTGCACCATGGCCTCAGTGTAGATGAACAAATGGACTGACTGTAAACACTGCACTATGTGCCCCATGGCCTCAGTGTAGATGAACATTAGGACTGACTGTAAACACTGCACTATGTGCACCGTGGGCTCAGTGTAGATGGATGTACAGACTGGTTGTAAACGCTGCACTATTTGCACCATGGCTTCGGTGTTGATTGACGTATGGACTGACTGAAAACACTGCACTATTTGCACCATGGCCTCAGTGTAGATGAACGAAAGGACTGACTGTAAACACTGCACTATGTGCACCGTGGGCTCAGTGTAGATGAACGAAAGGACTGACTGTAAACACTGCACTATGTGCACCGTGGGCTCAGTGTAGATGAACGAAAGGACTGACTGTTAACACTGCACTATGTGCACCGTGGGCTCAGTGTAGATGGATGTACAGACTGACTGTAAACACTGCACTATTTGCACCATGACCTCAGTGTAGATGAACGAAAGCACTGACTGTAAACACTGCACTATGTGCACCATGACCTCAGTGTAGATGAACGAAAGCACTGACTGTAAACACTGCACTATTTGCACCATGGCCTCAGTGTAGATGAACGAAAGCACTGACTGTAAACACTGCACTATGTGCCCCATGGCCTTGGTGTTGATCAATCTAAAGACTGACTGTAAACAATGCACTATTTGCACCATGGCCTCAGTGTAGATGAACGAAAGCACTGACTGTAAACACTGCACTATGTGCACCATGGCCTCAGTATAGTTGAACGAAAGGACTGACTGTAAACACTGCACTATGTGCACCGTGGGCTCAGTGTAGATGAACAAATGGACTGACTGTAAACAAAGCACTATGTGCACCATGGGCTCAGTGTAGATGGATGTACAGACTGACTGTAAACACTGCACTATTTGCACCATGACCTCAGTGTAGATGAACGAAAGCACTGACTGTAAACACTGCACTATGTGCACCATGACCTCAGTGTAGATGAACGAAAGCACTGACTGTAAACACTGCACTATTTGCACCATGGCCTCAGTGTAGATGAATGAAAGCACTGACTGTAAACACTGCACTATGTGCCCCATGGCCTTGGTGTTGATCAATCTAAAGACTGACTGTAAACAATGCACTATTTGCACCATGGCCTCAGTGTAGATGAACGAAAGCACTGACTGTAAACACTGCACTATGTGCACCATGGCCTCAGTATAGTTGAACGAAAGGACTGACTGTAAACACTGCACTATGTGCATCATGGCCTCAGTGTAGATGAACGAAAGCACTGACTGTAAACACTGCACTATGTGCACCATGGCCTCAGTGTAGATGAGCGAAAGGACTGACTGTAAACACTGCACTATGTGTCCATTGGCCTCAGTGTAGATGAACAAATGGACTGACTGTAAACAAAGCACTATGTGCACCGTGGGCTCAGTGTAGATGGATGTACAGACTGGCTGTAAACACTGCACTATTTGCACCATGGCCTCAGTGTAGATGAGCGAAAGGACTGACTGTAAACACTGCACTATGTGTCCATTGGCCTCAGTGTAGATGAACAAATGGACTGACTGTAAACAAAGCACTATGTGCACCGTGGGCTCAGTGTAGATGGATGTACAGACTGGCTGTAAACACTGCACTATTTGCACCATGGCTTCGGTGTTGATTGACATATGGACTGACTGAAAACACTGCACTATTTGCACCATGGCCTCAGTGTAGATGAACGAAAGGACTGACTGTAAACACTGCACTATGTGCACCGTGGGCTCAGTGTAGATGAACAAATGGACTGACTGTAAACAAAGCACTATGTGCACCATGGGCTCAGTGTAGATAGATGTACAGACTGACTGTAAACACTGCACTATTTGCACCCTAACCTCAGTGTAGATGAACGAAAGCACTGACTGTAAACACTGCACTATTTGCACCATGACCTCGATGTTGATCAATCTAAAGACTGACTGTAAACAATGCACTATGTGCCCCATGGCCTCAGTGTAGATGAACAAATGGACTGACTGTAAACAATGCACTATGTGTCCATTGGCCTCAGTGTAGATGAATAAAAGGACTGACTGTAAACACTGCACTATGTGCACCATGGCCTTGGTGTTGATCAATCTAAAGACTGACTGTAAACAATGCACTATTTGCACCATGGCCTCAGTGTAGATGAACGAAAGCACTGACTGTAAACACTGCACTATGTGCACCATGGCCTCAGTGTAGATGAACGAAAGGACTGACTGTAAACACTGCACTATGTGCACCATGGCCTCAGTGTAGATGAACGAAAGCACTGACTGTAAACACTGCACTATGTGCACCATGGCCTCAGTGTAGATGAACGAAAGCACTGACTGTAAACACTGCACTATGTGCACCATGACCTCAGTGTAGATGAACTAAAGCACTGACTGTAAACACTGCACTATTTGCACCATGACCTCGGTGTTGATCAATCTAAAGACTGACTGTAAACAATGCACTATTTGCACCATGGCCTCAGTGTAGATGAACGAAAGCACTGACTGTAAACACTGCACTATGTGCCCCATGGCCTCAGTGTAGATGAACAAATGGACTGACTGTAAACAATGCACTATGTGTCCATTGGCCTCAGTGTAGATGAACAAAAGGACTGACTGTAAACACTGCACTATGTGCTTCATGGCCTTGGTGTTGATCAATCTAAAGACTGACTGTAAACAATGCACTATTTGCACCATGGCCTCAGTGTAGATGAACGAAAGCACTGACTGTAAACACTGCACTATGTGCACCATGGCCTCAGTGTAGATGAACGAAAGCACTGACTGTAAACACTGCACTATTTGCACCATGGCCTCGGTGTTGATCAATCTAAAGACTGACTGTAAACAATGCACTATTTGCACCATGGCCTCAGTGTAGATGAACGCAAGCACTGACTGTAAACACTGCACTATGTGCCCCATGGCCTCAGTGTAGATGAACAAATGGACTAACTGTAAACAATGCACTATGTGTCCCATGGCCTCAGTGTAGATGAACAAAAGGACTGACTGTAAACACTGCACTATGTGCACCATGGCCTTGGTGTTGATCAATCTAAAGACTAACTGTAAACAATACCCTATTTGCACCATGGCTTCGGTGTTGATTGACGTATGGACTGACTGTAAACACTGCACTATGTGCCCTATGGCCTCAGTGTAGATGAATGAAAGGACTGACTATAAACACTGCACTATGTGCACCGTGGGCTCAGTGTAGATGGATGTACAGACTGGCTGTAAACACTGCACTATTTGCACCATGGCTTCGGTGTTGATTGACATATGGACTGACTGTAAACACTGCACTATTTGCACCATGGCCTCAGTGTAGATGAACGAAAGGACTGACTGTAAACACTGCACTATGTGCCCCATGGCCTCAGTGTAGATGAACATTAGGACTGACTGTAAACACTGCACTATGTGCACCGTGGGCTCAGTGTAGATGGGTGTACAGACTGGCTGTAAACACTGCACTATTTGCACCATGGCTTCGGTGTTGATTGACATATGGACTGACTGTAAACACTGCACTATTTGCACCATGGCCTCAGTGTAGATGAACGAAAGGACTGACTGTAAACACTGCACTATGTGCCCCATGGCCTCAGTGTAGATGATCATTAGGACTGACTGTAAACACTGCACTATGTGCACTGTGGGCTCAGTGTAGATGGATGTACAGACTGGCTGTAAACACTGCACTATTTGCACCATGACCTCGGTGTTGATCAATGTAAAGACTGACTGTAAACAATGCACTATTTGCACCATGGCCTCGGTGCAGAAGGACGTAAAGACTGGCTGTAAACACTGCACTATGTGCACCATGGCCTCGGTTTTGATTGACGTAAGGACAGACTATAAACTCTACTCTACTTACAGCACATGGTTGGAATCAGCAGTCACAGAGACTGTAAATACTGAACTATTAATTTCATAAGATGAGTGTTCGCAGACACGGAGACTGTAAACACTGCACTATTTATTTCATTGGACGAGTGATAGCAGACACAGACTGTAAGCAGAGCACTTTTTATTTCGTAGGATAAGTGTTAGCAGACACAAAGACTAAAAACACTGCACTGCACTATTTATTTCATGGGATGAGCTTTAGCAGACACTGAGACTGTAAACACTGCACTATTTATTTCATGGGATGAGCGTTAGCAGGAACACAGAGTGTAAACACTGCACTATTTATATCATGGGATGAGCGTTAGCAGGCACAGAGAGTATAAACACTGCACTATTTATTTCATGGGATGAGCGTTAGCAGACATAGGGACTGTAAACGTGCACTATTTATTTCATGGGATGAGTGTTAGCAGGCACAGAGACTGTAAACACTGCACTATTTATTTCATGGGATGAGCATTAGTAGGCACAGAGAGTGTAAACACTGCACTATTTATTTCATGGGATGAGTATTAGCAGGCACAGAGAGTGTAAATACTGCACTATTTATTTCATAAGATGAATGTTAGCAGGCACAGAGACTGTAAACACTGCACTATTTATTTCACGGGATGAGCGTTAGCGGACATAGAGACTCTAAATACTGCACTATTTATTTCATGGGATGAATGTTAGCAGACACAGAGACTGTAAGCACTGCACTGCACTATTTATTTCATGGGATGAGCTTTAGCAGACAAAGAGAATGTAAACACTGCACTATTTATTTCATGGGATGAGCGTTAGCAAGCACAGAGAGTGTAAACACTGCACTATTTATTTCATGGGATGAATGTTAGAAAACACAGAACCTGTAAATACTGTACTATTTATTTCATTGGATTAGTGTTAGCAGGCACAGAGACTGTAAGCACGGTACTGCACTATTTATTTCATGTGATGAGCGTTTGCAAACACAGAGACTGTAAACACTGCACTATTTATTGAATGAGATGAGTGTTCGCAGACACAGAGACTGTAAATACTGCACTATTTATGTACCATGCTTTGTATCTGCAGTCACAGAGGCCATGAACACTGTATGCAGGGCACAAGTCCTAACAAAAAGAATTGGGGGTACTAACCAGGTTAGGCAGTATGCAAGTGAAATTATGAAGCGTGTCGTCACATCGCATGATCTCACGATGCGTGACATTGTATGTGACATAACAGGAAGTTACCTCACTGGAAGTGACTTCATAATAAGTGACATCAGATAGTAAGACCTCACACATATGTTTATCAGGTATAGCATGAGTACATTTAAGCACATTATGAAATTTAACAAATGAGATTTGGCATCGGTTGTGCCAAAAAAGTGGCGTAATCTTGATGCAAAATCTGGGCCTCAACTAATGTTTATTTTTTTAATCCCTGCCACAAAGAAATTGGCACCAAATAGAAGCCTGGCAGTTGATCTGTTATGCCTAATTAGTTGCAAAGTCTACATTTTAAAATATTTGAGTGGGTTAAGGCACCTGCTGTAAAGGTTCCATTAAATTTCAGGGAATAGTGATAATGGTGAGATAACTGT
The DNA here is from genome assembly GCF_964263255.1 of Lissotriton vulgaris. NCBI lineage: Eukaryota > Metazoa > Chordata > Amphibia > Caudata > Salamandridae > Lissotriton > Lissotriton vulgaris. The sequence goes on from NW_028244578.1 coordinate 144,151, forward strand.
GGTGGATAATGCACTTGCTGGAGAGATCTGTGTTTTGTAAAGTCCTAAATTTGAATCAAAGTAGTAGAGACGGTAAATGTGTCTCCTGCAAAGCACCTCATCTAACACACAGATGACAGATTTTTATTTGATGTAGATAGTAAAGTGGGTTACTGCTTTGTTACTTGCAGTTCATAAATTAGAATCCTTTTAAAAGACCACATTGAGCAATGAAGGACATGCGACTCCTACACCTTGTAGCGCTCATTGTCTCATGTCACCCATCTTGTACATTGATTTACACATGTACATGATGAATTGTCAATGTATAATGTGTATGTTACATAAAGAGCCCTGACACCCTGCATTGGGTTGCTTAGCGCTATAAAATAAATAAAAATGTGCTATTGAAATTGTTATTTGTGTAAATACTGGGACAGACAACACATCTGACATTCTTACCGTGCATGCATCTATTATATACAGGGACTGAACAAAGGCAAAAGCTGCCTCTCTTAACCCGTTGCCTGCGTTCGTCGGCCAATGGCCATCACGAGCACTACCTCCGTAGTGCTGCGCACGTCCGTTGGCTGATGCGGCCCCACCCACTCCGTTAAACGGCCGCAATGCGGCGGAATTGCTGCAGCGATTAACAAGTTAAGTACCTGTAAAGAAATAACAAGCTGTGTGTCTTTCTTTCCCCTCTGTGGCATTTACATTTAAGTGTGAGGTTCCAGGCCGCCTCCAGTCAGGATATTCAACAAAAGGAGGCCGGATGGCCGCTTAACTTCGGCCCAGCTGGAGCTAAAGAAAGGCTCCCTCGCTGCCTGCACGGTGCTGCTGGGAATCTGCAAACATACAAGGTGCCGACACTGCTGAACGTGTCCGGTGTCTGAAAATTACACTGCACAACTTCAGCATATTCCTGCGGGGCCCACCTTCTTGGCAGGGGGACGCGTCCATCCTGTGAAAAGAGTGGTCGGACGCCATGTCCCTGAGTGTACCCCCGACTTGTTCCCTGACTGTCTGTATTATGTCATTTGAGACAAAAGACACACACACTAACACCAGCAGGTCTCAGTCATGTTCTTGCTTATATGTTCTTGGAATAGGCAGACATTAACATCGTAAATACCGGACTATTTGTTTAATGTGATCAAGCACAGTCAGTCACTACTGCACTACAGGCATTAGCGCGTTAGTGTGGCCATGCAGGCAAGAACAGCTGCTAACTTACGGTACGCCGGTTACGTGCCCTGTACGTGAGCCGCCTTCTTATTAGGTCCTGCCTACTAAACAGCACATGCGCTGTTTGTTGTGAGACCTATTGTCACTTACAGTGGGTTTCAATCCTGTCCACTGCTTACTATTGTCTAACTTCATTGTCACTCCCATCTGCTTGCATCTTATTTGTTATCTTGTGCGGGTTTTACTTCCTCTTCCTGCGTTCGGCCCTCCCCTGGAGCACAGACGCAATACTCATGTCCTTCCATTGCTCACTGTTCAGATTCTACTCTCTTCTTTTAGTTGAAGCACAAAACAAGAATGCATGTGTTTTCCAGATGTCTCCCTCGTGTTGGTCTTTCTCTGCATGTATGCCTGTCCTGCCATCTCCGTGATGCACTCCCCCATCTGTGCTTCTCCCCAGCCGGACATTCCTCACTCTCTTGCCCCTTGGCTTTCCCCTGCTCTATGTTCCTCTCTCTCAGTTTACTTCTCCTCTGCGCCCCTTTCTTGCTCCCATTGGTCCCTGTGTTTCTTCCCCCACCCTCCGGTTTCTTCCTCCTCCCCGTCCTCCTTGATTACAGCCCCCCTGTGTTGCTTCCCTCACCTGCTCGCATTTTATTTTTTTATTTACTGATCCAACTCAGATCGGAAAGAAAATGAAAAAAAGTGCTAGCGTAATTTTGTATGTCTTCACATTCAAAGTGCACACATTCTTGGTGTTCTCTTTCTTAGCTGTGTTGCAGTACAGCCTGGCTAAAACATTGGCAATAGCTGCCAAAGATAAAGCCTATTGTATTTGCCAATGCTAGTTAATTTATCTGAACACTAGGCTGTCCAGAACCAATAGCTGCCAAAGGTAAGACCTGTTGTCTTTGCCAATGCTTATTAATTTATCTGAACAGTGGGCTGTCCAGAACCAATAAATGTCAAAGGTATGGCTTGTTTGCTTTGACAATGATTGTTAATTTATCTGAACAGTGGGCTGTCCAGAACCAGTAGCTAATAGGTATAGCATATTGGCGCTGCCAATGCTTGTTCATTTATCTGAACAGTGAGCTGTCCAGATTAGAACCAATAGCTGCCAAATGTAGGGCCTGTTGGCTTTGCCAATGCTTGTTAGTGCTTGCCTAATTTCACCACAACACAGTGAAAGCGGAAGTGACATCACAGCCTCTTTCAGCCTTAGAAGTGATAACATCCATCAAAGTACATTCTGTGACCTTTGTCCCGGGTCGAGGATGGGACCTGGAAGCACTTACGGCCAGATTCATCAAGCTTAATTGCGCTCGCAAAGGGCCAGATTCTGAGAGTGCCATTTTTGCATTTGGGATTCATCATCCCAAATGCAAAATTCGCTAATAAAGAATTCGCACATTTGCGAGGAATTGCATTTAAAGAATCTCTATTTGAGATTCCTTAAATGCAATTCATGAACCATTTTAAAATTGCGAATTCGCAATTTTGGGCCGCTATTTACCGCGAGGTCAAACCTCATGGTAAATAGCGAAAACTTAGAAGAATGCATTTAAATGCGTTTTTCTAAGTTGCATGTTACACACACACATGTCCTTGAGACATGTGTGTGCGCAACACCAATGTAGATTACATTTCAGAGGTGCTACAGGGTGTCCTTTGGACACCCCTGGCACCCTTGAAATCGCATCCTTATTTGCCCATAGGAATGAATGGGGAGTTATTCCTTATTTGCGATTAGCAATTTGCTAATCGCAAATAAGGAATGTGTAGGAATCGCAATTTATTTAGCGATTCCTACATGAATCCCGTTTTGCAAGTCCTTAATAGCGATTCCTTAATAATCGCTGTTAAGGACTCGCAAAATGGGACTATGATGAATCTGGCCGTTAGTGACGTCATGCACACCAGCCCCTCCCTCCCTTCTGAATATTAAAACCACAGGGGGTTCCAAGGAGCCCCCCAGGGGGCCGGTGAACCCCTCTGCTCTCGGATGATGCTCTGCTGGCCTCCAGAGAGCCCCCGGCCCAATAGCGACGGGTGACTGGTGACCCTGCACTGTCGCTTCAGGGAGGGGGCACGATATCTGGGGGGTCTGGACTGACGGCGATGCTTCACCCAAAGGGCCGGAACACCCCGCGAGTCACTATCTTCAACCAAAAATAAGAAGCAGGAGTAGGTGCCGTGGAACTAGCCATACACAGGACGTCACACGCAGCGCCTTGAAGCCCCTTCCAATCATCCTAGCTATTCAACATTTGGCGCAGCCTTAGAGGAGCACACGGGGCACATCTGGGAAAAAGAAGACAAAACAAGCTGGAATCACACTCTGCAACTAGCGCCTAGTGCAAACCAGCAAGCAGCGCCGCGAAAGGTCCAAGAAAACTGCAAGTTAGCGAGCTGCGGCGAAGGTAAGGGGAGGGGGGGGAGTCCACCGCCCTCAAAACTCGTGCCCCCCCTTGCTACGCTCAGAGCTACAAGTCATTGAAAATGAGAGCAGTGTATATTATACCCGTCTTGTCAATACAAGTCAATGGAGCTTAGGGCCACATTTATCATGCAAATTAGCAATCGCAAAGGCCGAAATTCGCAGAATTTCGGCCTTTGCAAATGCAAATTTGCTAAATGGAATGTATGAAGAAAAACTGGTGCAAAATAAGGAATCGCAAAATTTGCGATTCCTTATTTTGCAATTGCATTTAAGGAATCGCAAATTTTGCGATTCCTTAAATGCAATTTATGTAGCAAAAAAAATTAGCAAAATGCCCTTAAGGAATCGCATATTACCACCAACTTCTAGTTGGTGGTAAGTTGCGAATTCCTTGAAAAATGCACATTTTTGCATTTTTTAAATGTGCCATGTGACGCACATACATGCCCTTGGAGCATGTATGGTAATAAAAGTAATAATTTTATTTCGCATAGCTACTTAAAACCATTGCAATACAAAAATAGGCTAAGAACAGCGAATAATAAAAGTACAATTCTAATAAAAGAGAATAAAACATTCACATTTTCCTTAGTTTGAATGTGCACGCAACAGCTTCATGAGCAATAAAGTTTTTTTTTTTTTTTTTTTTTTTTTTTTTTTAAAGTTCAACTTTATATTTGTAAGGTATTTCTACTTTTCCGATATCCTCATAAGCTCATGGAGTCAGTAATGTCATTCGACAGAGTAATATTAGGTCGGTATGCACCTGTTACAACGCATTTTTTACAACGCACTACCACTACAACGCAGGCATTACAACGCATACCATTACAACGCATTGCGCTGGGGGGCGCTCTAGGATAAGAGGTAAGTTTAATTTACTATCCAACACCTTCCCTAGGGTCCACGGGGACTGGAGTTAAAATAGTAAATTATACTTACCACTATCCAGCACCCCAAAGCGCTATGCGTTGTAATGGTATGCGTTGTGAATACCGCGTTGTAATGGTATGCGGAGTAAAAGTATGCGTTGTAACGTCATACATCCATTAGGTCAATAGTACAGGGACTGGTATAGATTAATTTCTGGCATCTTTTTTTCCACTGCCTTCATAAATTTTACGAAGCTACAGCTCAAGCGAGAATCATGGGGAGAAAAGCAAGCCAGAACTGCCTCCCTTCGTGTACGGATTCCTTGCCGATTGAAGTGGTGTTTCAACAAGTGTTTCCGTTCATCGCGTAATTTCTCGCAAGAGCATATCAAGTGCAGCATGTCCTCTTGCCCCAAGCCACATAGCCGACAAAGGGGATCAGCTTTTATTTTAATCCAGCGTGGGAGATTTTGAGTACAGGGTAGCAGGCCCAGCCTGTGCTTTAAGGAGGACATTTTGACGGATTTGGAGTATCCCTCCCCAAAGTAGCTCTGTGGTGCCTTAGTAGTATACGAGTTTAGGGTCATCCAACCATGCCTTCTTTTGGAGAGGGCTGCCTTATCTTGGACCCATGATAGCTGTTTGATCGATTTCTGGACCAATTTTTTGAGTGTTATATGATTTACTGGGGTATCCCAGAGCTGCTCTAGTCCCGTGTTCGTCCGGCTGTCCAGTAGGAATTTGGCTGCTGCTGAGGACGGACGTTGTACTAACATGTTCACCAATGCATATTTCAGGGGTGCAACAGGGTGTCCTTTGGACACCCCTGCACCCGCGAAATTATTCTCAATTTGCAATTAGCAAATTGCGAATCGCAAATTGAGAATAACTTCCCATTCATTCCTATGGGCCTCCTGGCCCATAGAAATGAATGGGAAAGTATTCCTTAACCCTTTCCATGCTCATGACGAGCTCAGCTCGTCATGATGCACGGTTGAGCTGTGCTGATGACGAGCTGAGCTCGTCATGATCAATAGACCTAACGATAAGTCAGCATAGGAGGGGAAAACACCTAGCAGCCAAGGTGTTAATTGCGATTCGCAATTTGCTAAATGCAATCAAGGAATTCTAAGGAATCGCAAAAAAAATTTGATTTTGTACATATGGCCCTTAGTCACGTGACTAAAACGTTGTGCCTCTCAGCGACAGCCTCGCTCATGTGCAGATGAGGGGACATTCTCCCAGGGGAGCCCCGGCGTCATTGAGAAAATTTCATTCATTCATGCAGCGCTAGGTTCATCATTCGACTTGGATCCTTCTCTCACGTGCCGGATGCAAACGCGAGGTGGTGCTTCTAGGAAATGTGCAAATGTACAACCTCGAGCCCCTGGTTTCTGGTCCCACAGAGCTATGAAAACTAACAAGTATTGTCAATGCCAAAGGAAGGTCAAACTACTATAAAGCAACATCCATATTCAATTAATTAGATGATACATTCATTTACATATGCAATTATTAACACTATTACATAGGAGAATGTACATGATACAGGCAAGATTGAAGTTTTCACGCTTCCAAATATATGAGGGACCTCCAAATCGGCGACAAGTTTCAAGAGTAGCACGGAAGGCTCAGACACCATGCCCCATGCCAAGCGCCTTCTCCGCATCTTCTTGAACCCTCAAACTCTGGGGCCATGTCCTTACTTCCTCCTATGGCAAAGCTCATTCAGACAGTTCACTTCGCATCATTCAGGAAGGACAAACGTCTGCTTGATTGAGGCACCCTTGGCTCCACCCTGGAGGCAGTGCAGGGACAGCGTTGGATGGACTAAGGATGGTGGTGGATCGCGGCAGTGACAGTGGCCAGATACCTTTCAATTCCTTGGAGGCTGGTGACACCACCTACTACTATGACTTCCTTCGCTGTCTGGCGGAAGCTTCCCTTGAGGGACCTTCCAGTGTTCAGGTGTGGCATATTGGCACACAACAACACCTAAAACTGCAACATCCCAACTACCATCATGGTGTACACAAAACTACACCTAACATTTCAACAACCAAAACATCATAAAGTACACAAAACTGGACCAGAAACACCAGTTAAACCACCCTCCGGATGTACCTGAAACTTCACCCATGGTCCAATGAACCTACCACCTCCATGATGTACACAAAACTCCTGCTGACTCAATAATACCCAAAGGAACTGCAGCCACTCCACCCTCATGTTGGACACAGAATTCCAACTGAGGTGACAACATCCATCCATCAAGATGCACACACAACTACAGCGTGCACTCCTCAAGACTCCCTTCTTTCGATACCTCAGAGTACAGTGGCACCTTTCCATGGGCACACATGATGTTGAGTCCTCTCTGACCAAGGGACAGGGTGCGGAGAAGTGCTCCATGCAGGGCAGGGTGCTGGTATTGAAGAGCCCTGCACAGGGCAGGGTGCTGGTATGGAAAAGCCCTGCCCATGGCAGGGTTCTGGTTGTGACGGGGCCCCACCAGGGTGGTTGTGGTGAAGACCTCTCCCAACCATAGGGTGTCTGCGAAGAGCTCTGCCCAGTGCAGGGTGTTGGTGGTGAAGATACTTTCCCAGGGCAGGGTGCTGGTTGTGACCGGCCCCTCCACGGTGTGTGTGGTGAAGACCTCTCCCGACCATAGGGTGCCCGGACAGAGTGATGGTGGTGAAGATGCCTGTCCAGGGCAGGGTGCTGGTGGTGAAGATACCTGCCCAGGGCAGGGTGCTGGTTGTGACGGGCCCCTCCAGGGTGGTTCTGGTGAAGAGCTCTAACGACCATATCGTGGTGGGAAAGAGCTTGTTGCAGCGATTCTGCATAGGCACAGAACTATGGTTGGAACCGTAGAACCTTAGTAGGCAGGGACTGAGTCATCCTACGACCTTAGTATCCATGAGCCCGGGACCGACCAGCTATAGTGTCTCACTCACCCTTCTACCCACTCACAGAAGGACAAGTTATTAGACACCCCAGATCACAACACTCCAGACCCTCTCAGGAATCGTGGTCGCAGGATACTCCCTTTCTCTTGCTTACTCATGCTAGTCCACAGTAAGATCTCACAGAGATACGAGGAAAGTTTAAAATGTTTATTTTAACTGTTGTGCTCTGATATGGAGTGTATAAATACAGACGGCATAATAAATAATCCATTAATCATAAAAGGGGCTGTTATGATATTAGACAGGGTAAACAACCCCCCTCCCTTTGTACAGATGTACAGTGGATACATCAGTAGATCTCTGAGTGTGAGCAGCAGACCCCATGCCTTGGCTTACACAGAACACAATAACAAGTTAATAACAGTGTTGTTTGACTTTGTCTATGTTGTTCAGACTAAACCCCAGGAAACAACAGCAGGTTCTGTGTGAGAGTACAGAGTGGCTCAAAGCAAAATACATTTGTATAGTAACGTGCGCAAAGCAGGGCGCAGTCTGCAAGCTGCTAACATACGGAAAACGACAGTGGGCCTGCACGGGGCATATGACAAGCTTTACCCGGGGCTGAGTGTTGGTGGTGACGGGGTGGCTCTAGGGAGGGGGTGGTGGCAAAGGACTCTCCCCAGAGTAGGGTAGAGGTGGGGAAGAGCTCTTCCGAGGGCAGGGTACAGGTGGCGATAGGGTCTCCCAAGCGTAGGGTGCTGGTGAGTTCTCTTCAGCGTGGGGTTGTGGTTGTCTATCTCCAGGGCAGGGTGGAGGAGATGAGCCCCTTCCTGGGCAGGACCTCCTGGTAGGTCGCCCCCCCTCCACGCAGCTCCAACTGTGTGCCCTCGCTGCCACTGCCGCTGGTAAGTGTCCTCCGTCCCTTTTGCCAGTGTCTCCCCCTCTTTGTGCCCCGTTTTCTCCTCTGTGCCACTCGGTTCTTCCCCCCCTTGTGCCCCATTCTGCCTTCTGTACCATTGTTTCCCCACCGCTGTGCCCCCTGCCGCCCCGCCCCCTGCCATTTGCTGCTCCTGCCTCCCGCCTGCTCCTCCCACCCACCTCCCCATATATGCCGGACGCTGTCCGGTGAGGTGAGCGACCCCTGACCCTCCTGGTAGGTCGCTCCCCCGCCACGCAGCTCCGACTGTGTGCCCCTGCTGCCGCTGCCACTGCCTCTGGTAAGTGTCCTCCGTCCCTTTTGCCACTCTCTCCCCCTCTTTGTGCCCCGTCTTCTCCTCTGTGCCACTCGGTTCTCCCCCCCCCCCTTATGCCCCATTCTGCCTTCTGTACCATTGTTTCCCCGCCGCTGGGCCCCCTGCGGCCCGCCCCCTGCCCACTCGCTGCTCCCGCCTCCCAGCTGCTCCTCCCTCCCACCTCCCTATATATGCTGGACGCTGCGCAGTGAGGTGAGCGACCCCTGACCCTCCTGGTAGGTCGCTCCCCCTCCACGCAGATCCGACTGTGTGCCCCTGCTGCCGCTGCCACTGCTCTGGTAAGTGTCCTCCATCCCTTTTGCCACTGTCTCCCCCTCTTTGTGCCCCGTTTTCTCCTCTGTGCCACTCGGTTGTTCCCCCCCCCTTGTGCCCCATTCTGCCTTCTGTACCATTGTTTCCCCGCCGCTGGGCCCCCTGCGGCCCGCCCCCTGCCCACTCGCTGCTCCCGCCTCCCGCCTCCCAGCTGCTCCTCCCTCCCACCTCCCCATATATGCTGGACGCTGCGCGGTGGGCGTGCCTACGGCATGCCCGTCTGCGCCCATCCGTGCCTGGACTGCACCCAGCGCCAGAACTCCTGGATCTCGCAAACGCCACGACACCAGACTCCACTATGACGCCAGCACCCTCCACGTACTCAACGCTGGCCGAAACCACACCTGCTCCCAGGCCGCCCCGAAACAGACCCACGGACCCTTCTCCTGCCACACCTGCAGCTTCGCCTGAGACAGAACCACCAAACCTCCAAGGACTGGACCCAACCACCTCCGCTGCATACTCCTCAACACCCGCTCCGCACGCAAACATGCCGTCGAGCTCTGGGATCTGCTCAACACCTCTGCCCCAGACGTGGCCTTCCTGACCGAAACCTGGTGGAACAACTTCTAGGCGCCAGACATCGCCATAGCCATCCCGGACGGCTACAAGATCACCCGCAGGGATCGCGCCAATGGAATCAGAGGAGGAATAGCCATCGTCCACAAGTCCACCCTCAAGGTCGCCACCCACGCAGACGACACCCTCAACACCGTCGAACACCTGCACTTCCGAATCCACACAAACACCAACACCACCCTCAAAGGAACACTCATCTACAGACCCCCGGACCCCGGGCTCAGTTCAGCCACTCCATCGCCGACCCTCCAGCACACACACACTCGCCACCATGGACTACATCCTCCTCGGGGACCTGAACTTCCACCTCGAGAACAACAACAACGCCAACTCCGCCACCCTGATCGCCAACCTCGGCCTCAGATAACTCGTCACCGCACCCACCCACGCCACCGGCCACACGCTGGACCCCATCTTCTCCACAGGCACCCACGTCGCCTTCAACCACACCACCGAACTCCACTGGACCGACCACTGCTGCATCCATTTCACCTTCAAGAAACCAACCACACACCACCGCACCCAACAGCTGCCTCGCCGCTGCTGGAGCAAAGTCACCGAAGACCAGCTAATCACCACCTTCGCTCAGAACCCACCCACCCACCCCACCAACCCAGACGCCGCAACCTCAGACAGTGGATTGACGACTGCGCCAACACCCTCACCCGCTCAAGAAACCCACCAACAGCCACGTCAGCAAGAGAGCCACCTGGTTCACCGACGAGCTCCAGACCTCCAAACGAGCATGCCGGAAACTGGAGAAAATATGGCTCCAGGAACGTACACCGGACAACCACGCAGTCCACAAGGACGCCACCCGCAGACATCACCACCTCATCAGATTAGCAAAGAGATCCTCCTTCAAAGACCGCTTGGATAACAACGCACACCACAGGAAAGAGCGGAGAGCTCTTCAGCATCATAAAGGAACTCTCCAACCCCAGCGCCAACGCCAACGACATCCCGCCCTCACAAGAACTGTGCAACTCACTAGCCATCTTCTTCCACCACAAGATGGCTGACATCCATGACAGCTTCCACACCACGACCGCACTGACTACACCAGACTCCACCTCCCCTGTGAACACCACCAGCGCCATCCGCCTGACCTCTTGGTCCAACGTCAACGACGACGAGACACGCAAGGTCATGAACTCCATCCACTCAGGATCACTGTCAGACCCGTGCCCTCACCACGTATTCAACAAAGCAGATGCAGCCATCGCACCCCAATTATGGAAGGTCATCAACATCTCCTTCGAAACTGCGACATTCCCGGACAGCTGGAAGCACGCCGAAATCAAAGGCGGACCCCAAGGACCTCAAGAACTTCCGGCCCATCTCCCTGCTCCCGTTCCCGGCAAAGGTCATCGAGAAAATAGTCAACAGGCAATTGGCCCACCACCTGGAAATTAACAACATCTTCGAACCGTCCCAGTCCGGATTCAGACAAAACCACAGCACCGAGACAGCCCTCATCGCCGCCACACACGACATCAGGCGCCAACTAGACAACGGCGAAACATCAGTCCTCATCCTCCTGGACCTGTCGCCCGCCTTCGACATGGCCTGCCATTGCACTCTAAAGACACGCCTCCTAGAAGCCGGAATCCAAGAGAAGGCCCTCGACTGGACCACGTCCTTCCTCTCCGGCAGAACCCAGAGCGTCTGCTTCCCACCCTTCCGATCCAAAGCCACCGACATCATCTGCGGCGTCCCCCAGGGCTCATCCCTCAGCCTGACGCTGTTCAAAGTCTACATGGCCCCCCTCGCACAAGTGGCCCGCCATCATGACTTCAACATCATCTCCTACGCCGATGACACCCAGCTCATCCTCTCCCTCACCAAGGACCCACACACCGCCAAAACCAACCTCCACGAGGGAAAGAAGGTCATTGCCAACTGGATGAGGAGCAGCCGTCTGAAGCTGAACTCGGACAAGACGGAGGTACTCCTCCTCGGACCCACCCCCTTAGCCTGGGATGACTCCTGGTGGCCGACCACACTGGGAACAGCACCAACACCCACCGACCATGCACGCAACCTAGGATTCATCCTCGACTCCTCTCTCTCCATGTCTAAGCAGGTCAACGCCATCTCCTCCTCTCGCTACAACACCCTCCGCATGCTCCGCAGGATCTACAAGTGGATCCCGACCAAAATAAGAAGAACGGTGACACAGGCCCTCGTCAGCAGCAGACTGGACTACGGCAACGCACTCTATGCAGGAATCCCAGCCAAACACCTACAACGACAACAACGCATCCAAAACACCTCCGCCCGACTGATCGTCAACGTCCCCCACCACAGCCACATCCCCCCCACCTGAGAGACCTACACTGGCTCCCTGTCAACAAGAGGATCACCTTCAAACACCTCACCCAAACCCACAAAACACTCTACAACGCCGGACCAGCATACCTGAACTGCAGACTCAGCTTCTACACCCCCACCCGCCAGCTCCGCTCCGCCAGCCTCGCCGCTGTCTCCCGCATCCAACGAATGACCTCCAGAGGCAGATCCTTCTCCTACCTCGCCGCCAAGACCTGGAACACCCTCCCTACCCACATACGGCAGACCCAAGACCTATTCACCTTCAGAAGACTTTTCAACCTGGCTCTTTGAGCAGTAGCAGCACTCCACCCCCCCCCCCCCCCCGTCAGCGCCTTGAGACCCTCACGGGTAAGTAGCGCACTCTACAAGTACTATGATTGATTGATTGATTATTATGAGCTCTCTGCAGTGCAGGGTGATGGTGGTGAAGGGCGCTCCCTAGATAAGGGCACAGGTGGGGATGAGCTGTCTCTAGGGAGGACAGGTGGTGAAGAGCCCTCCCAGGGTGTTGGAGGAGATAGGCTCCCTCGAGGAAGGGGGCAGGTGGCGGTCAGGTATCTCTAAGTGTAGGGGCAGGTGGGGAAGAGCCCTCCCCAGGGTGTTTTAGGTAAAGGGGTCCTTCGAGGGAGGGGCAGGTGGGAAGAGCCCTCCCCAGGGTGTTTTAGGTAAAGGGGTCCCTCGAGGAAAGAGGCAGGTGGCGGTCAGGTCTCACTAGGTGTAGGGGCAGGTGCGGAAGGGCCCTCCCCAGGGTGGTTTAGTTGATGGGGTCCCTCGAGGGAAGTGGGCTGGTGGTGCTGGGCTCTCCCCAGTGGAGGCTCTCGATTTTCTCCCTCCAGGAAAGGTGCAGCAGGTGGAGTGTACATGGCTGGGTCGGTGGTCAGCAAGACCCTGCCCCACCCTCGTGCCCTCACCTCTCTCTGCCGCACGTGCCCCCTCGTGCCCTCACCCTATCTGCTGCACATGCCCCCTTGTGCCATCTTCCTCTCTGCTGCACGGGCCCCCTCGCGCCCTCACAGTCTCTGCTGCATGTGCCCTCACCCCTCTCTGTTGCACGTGCCCCTTGTGCCCTCACCTCACTCAGCTGCACGTGCCCCCTCGCGCCCTCACACTCTCTGCTGCACGTTCCCTCACCCCACTCAGCTGCATGTGCCCCCTCGTGCCCTCACCCCACTCAGCTGCATGTGCCCCCTCGTGCCCTCACCCCACTCAGCTGCATGTGCCCCCTCGTGCCCTCACCTCACTCAGCTGCACGTGCCCCCTCGTGCCCTCTTCCTCTCTGCTGCACGTGCCCTCACTCAGCTGCACGTGCCCCCTCGTGCCCTCTTCCTCTCTGTTGCACGTGCCCCCTCCTGCCCTCACCCCTTTCTGCTGCACGTGCCCCTTGTGCGCTCATCTGCTCTGTTGCAGGTGCCCTCACCCCACTCAGCTGCACGCGCCCCCTCGTGCCCTCACCCCTCTCTGCCGCACGTGCCCTCTGACGGTGCCGCCTGTTCCTGGCGCTCGTTCAAGGTGACCTGGCTCAGGTCCGGTAAATGTCACAGGTGTGTGAGTCTGGCAGGGATGGGGGGGTGTTGTTATTGGAGGGGGGCGGGGGGGGGCTGCTTCTGGTGGCTGACGAGCCTGCATGGAAAAACAAGGCCTCCCAGGACCGGGTGACTTGCTAGCCCTGCCTCGTGATGGGGCCTGGGGCCTTTCCTGCTCTCTGCTCACACCCCTGCCTCTCTCTCCACCCAGCCCTTGCACCCTCTGGATGCCCCTCTCTCCCTCCAGCCCTTCCGCCCTCTGGATGCCCCTCTCTCTCCACTCAGCCCTTCCACCCTCTGGATGCCCCTCTCTCCCTCCAGCCCTTCCGCCCTCTGGATGCCCCTCCCTCTCCACTCAGCCCTTGCACCCTCTGGATGCCCCTCTCTCCCTCCAGCCCTTCCGCCCTCTGGATGCCCCTCTCTCTCCACTCAGCCCTTCCACCCTCTGGATGCCCCTCTCTCCCTCCAGCCCTTCCGCCCTCTGGATGCCCCTCCCTCTCCACTCAGCCCTTGCACCCTCTGGATGCCCCTCTCTCCCTCCAGCCCTTCCGCCCTCTGGATGCCCCTCTCTCTCCACTCAGCCCTTCCACCCTCTGGATGCCCCTCTCTCCCTCCAGCCCTTCCGCCCTCTGGATGCCCCTCTCTCCACCCAGCCCTTCCACCCTCTGGATGCCCCTCTCTCTCCACCCAGCCCTTCCGCCCTCTGGATGCCTCTCTCTCCACCCAGCCCTTCCGCCCTCTGGATGCCCCTCTCTCCCTCCAGCCCTTCCGCCCTCTGGATGCCCCTCTCTCCACCCAGCCCTTCCGCCCTCTGGATGCCCCTCTCTCCACCCAGCCCTTCCACCCTCTGGATGCCCCTCTCTCCCTCCAGCCCTTCCGCCCTCTGGATGCCCCTCTCTCCCTCCAGCCCTTCCGCCCTCTGGATGCCCCTCTCTCCACCCAGCCCTTCCACCCTCTGGATGCCCCTCTCTCCCTCCAGCCCTTCCGCCCTCTGGATGCCCCTCCCTCTCCACTCAGCCCTTGCACCCTCTGGATGCCCCTCTCTCCCTCCAGCCCTTCCGCCCTCTGGATGCCCCTCTCTCTCCACTCAGCCCTTCCACCCTCTGGATGCCCCTCTCTCCCTCCAGCCCTTCCGCCCTCTGGATGCCCCTCTCTCCACCCAGCCCTTCCGCCCTCTGGATGCCCCTCTCTCCACCCAGCCCTTCCACCCTCTGGATGCCCCTCTCTCCCTCCAGCCCTTCCGCCCTCTGGATGCCCCTCTCTCCACCCAGCCCTTCCGCCCTCTGGATGCCCCTCTCTCTCCACCCAGCCCTTCCGCCCTCTGGATGCCTCTCTCTCCACCCAGCCCTTCCGCCCTCTGGATGCCCCTCTCTCCCTCCAGCCCTTCCGCCCTCTGGATGCCCCTCTCTCCCTCCAGCCCTTCCGCCCTCTGGATGCCCCTCTCTCCCTCCAGCCCTTCCGCCCTCTGGATGCCCCTCTCTCTCCACTCAGCCCTTCCACCCTCTGGATGCCCCTCTCTCCCTCCAGCCCTTCCGCCCTCTGGATGCCCCTCCCTCTCCACTCAGCCCTTGCACCCTCTGGATGCCCCTCTCTCCCTCCAGCCCTTCCGCCCTCTGGATGCCCCTCTCTCTCCACTCAGCCCTTCCACCCTCTGGATGCCCCTCTCTCCCTCCAGCCCTTCCGCCCTCTGGATGCCCCTCTCTCCACCCAGCCCTTCCACCCTCTGGATGCCCCTCTCTCTCCACCCAGCCCTTCCGCCCTCTGGATGCCTCTCTCTCCACCCAGCCCTTCCGCCCTCTGGATGCCCCTCTCTCCCTCCAGCCCTTCCGCCCTCTGGATGCCCCTCTCTCCACCCAGCCCTTCCGCCCTCTGGATGCCCCTCTCTCCACCCAGCCCTTCCACCCTCTAGATGCCCCTCTCTCCCTCCAGCCCTTCCACCCTCTGGATGCCCCTCTCTCCACCCAGCCCTTCCACCCTCTGGATGCCCCTCTCTCCCTCCAGCCCTTCCGCCCTCTGGATGCCCCTCTCTCCACCCAGCCCTTCCGCCCTCTGGATGCCCCTCTCTCCCTCCAGCCCTTCCGCCCTCTGGATGCCCCTCTCTCCACCCAGCCCTTCCACCCTCTGGATGCCCCTCTCTCCCTCCAGCCCTTCCACCCTCTGGATGCCCCTCTCTCTCCACCCAGCCCTTCCGCCCTCTGGATGCCTCTCTCTCCACCCAGCCCTTCCGCCCTCTGGATGCCCCTCTCTCCACCCAGCCCTTCCACCCTCTGGATGCCCCTCTCTCCACCCAGCCCTTCCACCCTCTGGATGCCCCTCTCTCTCCACCCAGCCCTTCCGCCCTCTGGATGCCTCTCTCTCCACCCAGCCCTTCCGCCCTCTGGATGCCCCTCTCTCCACCCAGCCCTTCCACCCTCTGGATGCCCCTCTCTCTCCACCCAGCCCTTCCGCCCTCTGGATGCCCCTCTCTCCCTCCAGCCCTTCCGCCCTCTGGATGCCTCTCTCTCCACCCGCCCTTCCGCCCTCTGGATGCCCCTCTCTCCACCCAGCCCTTCCACCCTCTGGATGCCCCTCTCTCCACCCAGCCCTTCCACCCTCTGGATGCCCCTCTCTCCACCCAGCCCTTCCACCCTCTGGATGCCCCTCTCTCCACCCAGCCCTTCCACCCTCTGGATGCCCCTCTCTCCACCCAGCCCTTCCACCCTCTGGATGCCCCTCTCTCCACCCAGCCCTTGCACCCTCTGGATGCCCCTCTCTCCCTCCAGCCCTTCCGCCCTCTGGATGCCCCTCCCTCTCCACTCAGCCCTTGCACCCTCTGGATGCCCCTCTCTCCCTCCAGCCCTTCCGCCCTCTGGATGCCCCTCTCTCTCCACTCAGCCCTTCCACCCTCTGGATGCCCCTCTCTCCCTCCAGCCCTTCCGCCCTCTGAATGCCCCTCTCTCCACCCAGCCCTTCCACCCTCTGGATGCCCCTCTCTCTCCACCCAGCCCTTCCGCCCTCTGGATGCCTCTCTCTCCACCCAGCCCTTCCGCCCTCTGGATGCCCCTCTCTCCCTCCAGCCCTTCCGCCCTCTGGATGCCCCTCTCTCCACCCAGCCCTTCCGCCCTCTGGATGCCCCTCTCTCCACCCAGCCCTTCCACCCTCTGGATGCCCCTCTCTCCCTCCAGCCCTTCCGCCCTCTGGATGCCCCTCTCTCCACCCAGCCCTTCCACCCTCTGGATGCCCCTCTCTCTCCACCCAGCCCTTCCGCCCTCTGGATGCCTCTCTCTCCACCCAGCCCTTCCGCCCTCTGGATGCCCCTCTCTCCCTCCAGCCCTTCCGCCCTCTGGATGCCCCTCTCTCTCCACTCAGCCCTTCCACCCTCTGGATGCCCCTCTCTCCCTCCAGCCCTTCCGCCCTCTGGATGCCCCTCTCTCTCCACTCAGCCCTTCCACCCTCTGGATGCCCCTCTCTCCCTCCAGCCCTTCCGCCCTCTGGATGCCCCTCCCTCTCCACTCAGCCCTTGCACCCTCTGGATGCCCCTCTCTCCCTCCAGCCCTTCCGCCCTCTGGATGCCCCTCTCTCTCCACTCAGCCCTTCCACCCTCTGGATGCCCCTCTCTCCCTCCAGCCCTTCCGCCCTCTGGATGCCCCTCTCTCCACCCAGCCCTTCCACCCTCTGGATGCCCCTCTCTCTCCACCCAGCCCTTCCGCCCTCTGGATGCCTCTCTCTCCACCCAGCCCTTCCGCCCTCTGGATGCCCCTCTCTCCCTCCAGCCCTTCCGCCCTCTGGATGCCCCTCTCTCCACCCAGCCCTTCCGCCCTCTGGATGCCCCTCTCTCCACCCAGCCCTTCCACCCTCTGGATGCCCCTCTCTCCCTCCAGCCCTTCCACCCTCTGGATGCCCCTCTCTCCACCCAGCCCTTCCACCCTCTGGATGCCCCTCTCTCCACCCAGCCCTTCCACCCTCTTGATGCCCCTCTCTCCACCCAGCCCTTCCACCCTCTGGATGCCCCTCTCTCCACCCAGCCCTTCCACCCTCTGGATGCCCCTCTCTCCCTCCAGCCCTTCCGCCCTCTGGATGCCCCTCTCTCCACCCAGCCCTTCCACCCTCTGGATGCCCCTCTCTCCCTCCAGCCCTTCCGCCCTCTGGATGCCCCTCTCTCCCTCCAGCCCTTCCGCCCTCTGGATGCCCCTCTCTCCACCCAGCCCTTCCACCCTCTGGATGCCCCTCTCTCCCTCCAGCCCTTCCACCCTCTGGATGCCCCTCTCTCTCCACCCAGCCCTTCCGCCCTCTGGATGCCTCTCTCTCCACCCAGCCCTTCCGCCCTCTGGATGCCCCTCTCTCCACCCAGCCCTTCCACCCTCTGGATGCCCCTCTCTCCACCCAGCCCTTCCACCCTCTGGATGCCCCTCTCTCTCCACCCAGCCCTTTCGCCCTCTGGATGCCTCTCTCTCCACCCAGCCCTTCCGCCCTCTGGATGCCCCTCTCTCCACCCAGCCCTTCCACCCTCTGGATGCCCCTCTCTCTCCACCCAGCCCTTCCGCCCTCTGGATGCCCCTCTCTCCCTCCAGCCCTTCCGCCCTCTGGATGCCTCTCTCTCCACCCAGCCCTTCCGCCCTCTGGATGCCCCTCTCTCCACCCAGCCCTTCCACCCTCTGGATGCCCCTCTCTCCACCCAGCCCTTCCACCCTCTGGATGCCCCTCTCTCCACCCAGCCCTTCCACCCTCTGGATGCCCCTCTCTCCACCCAGCCCTTCCACCCTCTGGATGCCCCTCTCTCCACCCAGCCCTTCCACCCTCTGGATGCCCCTCTCTCCACCCAGCCCTTGCACCCTCTGGATGCCCCTCTCTCCCTCCAGCCCTTCCGCCCTCTGGATGCCCCTCCCTCTCCACTCGGCCCTTCCACCCTCTGGATGCCCCTCTCTCCCTCCAGCCCTTCCGCCCTCTGGATGCCCCTCTCTCTCCACCCAGCCCTTCCGCCCTCTGGATGCCTCTCTCTCCACCCAGCCCTTCCGCCCTCTGGATGCCCCTCTCTCCACCCAGCCCTTCCACCCTCTGGATGCCCCTCTCTCCACCCAGCCCTTCCACCCTCTGGATGCCCCTCTCTCCACCCAGCCCTTCCACCCTCTGGATGCCCCTCTCTCCACCCAGCCCTTCCACCCTCTGGATGCCCCTCTCTCCACCCAGCCCTTCCACCCTCTGGATGCCCCTCTCTCCCTCCAGCCCTTCCGCCCTCTGGATGCCCCTCTCTCCACCCAGCCCTTCCGCCCTCTGGATGCCCCTCTCTCCCTCCAGCCCTTCCGCCCTCTGGATGCCCCTCCCTCTCCACTCAGCCCTTCCACCCTCTGGATGCCCCTCTCTCCCTCCAGCCCTTCCGCCCTCTGGATGCCCCTCTCTCTCCACCCAGCCCTTCCGCCCTCTGGATGCCTCTCTCTCCACCCAGCCCTTCCGCCCTCTGGATGCCCCTCTCTCCACCCAGCCCTTCCACCCTCTGGATGCCCCTCTCTCCACCCAGCCCTTCCACCCTCTGGATGCCCCTCTCTCCACCCAGCCCTTCCACCCTCTGGATGCCCCTCTCTCCACCCAGCCCTTCCACCCTCTGGATGCCCCTCTCTCCACCCAGCCCTTCCACCCTCTGGATGCCCCTCTCTCCACCCAGCCCTTCCACCCTCTGGATGCCCCTCTCTCCCTCCAGCCCTTCCGCCCTCTGGATGCCCCTCCCTCTCCACTCAGCCCTTGCACCCTCTGGATGCCCCTCTCTCCCTCCAGCCCTTCCGCCCTCTGGATGCCCCTCCCTCTCCACTCAGCCCTTCCACCCTCTGGATGCCCCTCTCTCCCTCCAGCCCTTCCGCCCTCTGGATGCCCCTCTCTCTCCACCCAGCCCTTCCGCCCTCTGGATGCCTCTCTCTCCACCCAGCCCTTCCGCCCTCTGGATGCCCCTCTCTCCACCCAGCCCTTCCACCCTCTGGATGCCCCTCTCTCCACCCAGCCCTTCCACCCTCTGGATGCCCCTCTCTCCACCCAGCCCTTCCACCCTCTGGATGCCCCTCTCTCCACCCAGCCCTTCCACCCTCTGGATGCCCCTCTCTCCACCCAGCCCTTCCACCCTCTGGATGCCCCTCTCTCCCTCCAGCCCTTCCGCCCTCTGGATGCCCCTCCCTCTCCACTCAGCCCTTGCACCCTCTGGATGCCCCTCTCTCCCTCCAGCCCTTCCGCCCTCTGGATGCCCCTCTCTCTCCACTCAGCCCTTCCACCCTCTGGATGCCCCTCTCTCCCTCCAGCCCTTCCGCCCTCTGGATGCCCCTCTCTCCACCCAGCCCTTCCACCCTCTGGATGCCCCTCTCTCCACCCAGCCCTTCCACCCTCTGGATGCCCCTCTCTCCACCCAGCCCTTCCGCCCTCTGGATGCCCCTCTCTCCACCCAGCCCTTCCGCCCTCTGGATGCCTCTCTCTCCACCCAGCCCTTCCGCCCTCTGGATGCCCCTCTCTCCACCCAGCCCTTCCACCCTCTGGATGCCCCTCTCTCCACCCAGCCCTTCCACCCTCTGGATGCCCCTCTCTCCACCCAGCCCTTCCACCCTCTGGATGCCCCTCTCTCCCTCCAGCCCTTCCGCCCTCTGGATGCCCCTCTCTCCCTCCAGCCCTTCCGCCCTCTGGATGCCCCTCTCTCTCCACCCAGCCCTTCCACCCTCTGGATGCCCCTCTCTCCACCCAGCCCTTCCGCCCTCTGGATGCCCCTCTCTCCACCCAGCCCTTCCACCCTCTGGATGCCCCTCTCTCCACCCAGCCCTTCCGCCCTCTGGATGCCCCTCTCTCCACCCAGCCCTTCCACCCTCTGGATGCCCCTCTCTCCCTCCAGCCCTTCCGCCCTCTGGATGCCCCTCTCTCCACCCAGCCCTTGCACCCTCTGGATGCCCCTCTCTCCCTCCAGCAGTTACTCCCTCTTTCCTCAGCAGCTCCTGCTCCCTTTATGTCCTTAACTTTCCACAGCTCCCTGCTCCTCCACCTGGTAAACATTGTGTAGTAAGTAAGGAAACTACATATATAATAAATTATAATTGTTTATTTGATAGATGATCTCCGGGTAGTAATCTGTGGCTCTCCCTCTGGCCAGTCGAACTGCAACTGCCCATCATTAGAACCACTGACGTGGAACACATCGCACACAGAGCTCCACACTCTACAACAAGCATTAAAGATGACAACACATCCTCTTCTCTTATACAAATGAAAAATAACAAAACATAAAATGAAGAAACCAAAATTCCAATTCCAATTGGATAGGTTCAACGTTCAGCAACACAAGAAATGCATAATAACAATATAAGGAAACCTGCTAAATAACTCACAGGAAAAACAATGAACAAAGAATAATTACTCACTATAGGAACAACACAGTTCATTTGCAAATGTAATCCTTGAGATAACCTGGAGGAAGACGACTTCTGTAAAGCCTTAGCTCCCGAACAGCTTGACGAGCCACAGGAGAAGCTGAGGCAGCAGGAGCATCTCCTCCCTGTACAATCCTTTGAGAAACAATGTCTCCCTGAGAATTGCAAGCAGTAAGGTCATTATCAGAAATGGACAAAAATGTGTTATCTAACAAAGTGTCATGACAATTGCTCTTAATCACCACACTTGTGTTCCCATCACCTTTCTGGTACAAAGCCACCCGTCTAAAATTCCACTTTTCACCATTATCTAGTACAACACCATAAAGGAACGTAAGTTTAACCTTGAAAGACCCCAAACACGTTGTAAAAGGAACACCAGGTCTACCAGAACGTATCTTGACCCAATCCCCTGGACACATTTTTCTTTCCAATTTTCCTTTGTAATTCGATCCTTGCTGTGAGATTTCTGAAATTGGTCTGACAGGAGTTAGGTAATTTGTAGCGATGTCTCTAATCCAGGTGGGAACTAATTTTGTGTTAGGTGATCTCCCACGCATCATCTCAAAAGGTGTTTTTTTGGTAACACTATGCAGACTAGGTCGATATGCCCAAATCATTTCTGACACCATCAAATCTATCTCTTTACCACTAGAAATGGCCATTTGAATGGTACCTTTGATTAAACGGTTGGCCCTCTCAACAATTCCAATCCCTTGTGGGTTGTATAAAGAAGTACGACTATGTCTAATCCCACAAGTGGACAAAAAGTTTTTCATTTCTACAGACGTCAACTGTGTACAATTATCTGTACTAGGCACTGAGGGTATACCTTCTTCTCTCCAAATGCTACTCATAGCTTTGATGGTAGTAGCAGTCGTGATGTCTCTGGTAAATTCAACTATCAGCCATTTAGTGTAAACATCCACCACCACCATCCCAAAACGCAAGCTTTCTCTAAGGCCATTCATTGGACCAATTAAATCCATGCATATGGTATGCCATGGCAGACCAGGATCAGTAATGTGACCTGAAGATGCTTGAGTACCAACCTTCAAACGTTTGTCACTTTCCTTGCAAATTTCGCATTTCATGACCCACGAGTCTACATCTGAGTCAATGCCTGGCCACCACCAATTCGTTCTAAGTCTTTGTTTTGTCCTGGTCTGACCTAGGTGTCCTTCATGGGCAAGTTTGATCAAATTGTGCCTTAACAACACAGGAGGAATAAACAAGTCCCCTCTCATAATTACAATGTCTTCACACACAGGTAATTCATCTAGAATTTTAACAAATGGTCTATTAGTGAGAGAAACAGTACTCTCCCCTTTGCAACCTTCTTGTATTAACTTTCTGAGTTCTAACATAGAGTTATCAGCGCACTTGGCATCAATCCACTCAGTCTTGGTCAGCGCTTGAGGTTCACATACACTCAAAACATCCTGTACAAAATCTACAGCACCCTCATTCTGTCTTTTAAGAACTGCAACTTTGGCAACAGCCTCCCACTCAAGAGATAGTCTCGAGAGGCAGTCAGCTTGTATGTTTCTCCAGCCCTGAATATACTCTACATTGTAACAATATTCCTGATGACGTGAAGCCAATCTGGCTAACCTGGCAGAACATTTTGCATCACCCCCAGGTAATAATACTCTTATAAGAGGTTTGTGATCTGTTTTCAGCTTGAATTTGGTCCCCCAAAGATAGTGACCGAGTAATTTTTTTCTGAACTAGTTAATGTTCTAGATGCAAAGGCCACAGTTTTCTCCCTACTGTTATGAACTTGCGCCAAGACCAGTTGCACTGGCATCAACTGTTAGCACAGAATGTAACTTAGTATCAAATGGTGTAAGGATGTCAGCATCACAAATATTTTTTTTTATATTCTCAAAACAGATTTGTTGCACCTCACCCCATGAAAAACTGATACCCTTCTTCAAAAGAGATCTTAGCTCAGCTGTCTTGGTGGAGAAGTCTCTAACCAATTTTGAATAATATTCGATCAAACCGAGGAATGAACGTAGTTTATCCTTGTCTGAAGGGATGGGGCCAGTCGAATAGCATCTAAAAGGTTCTGTTTAGGCTTCACTCCAAATTTAGGAATCTCATACCCTAAATAATCCACTTTATCCACCAAGAACTTGCATTATCCTGTCTAAGGGTCAAACCCGATTCTCTAATTTTAAGCAAGGCCTCTCTAAGTGTGTAATTATGTTGATCGACTGTGTCTCCAAATATCAAAATATCATCTCGGAAAAAGATAATGTTCTTCCTTCCTCTGAACAATACATTCATCACCCTCTGAAAAATGCTGGCTGCAGAGCAAAGCCCAAAAGGCATTCTAATGCATTGAAAAATGCCTTCTGTTGTAATAAACACCGTTAAGGACTTTGATTCTTCGTGTAACCTAATCTGGTGATACGCATTTTTTAAGTCTTGTTTGGAAAAGAATTTACCACCACTTAATGCCAAGATTAACTCATTAATATTTGGGAGTGGAAACGTATCAACTACCACGTTCTGGTTGAGTGACCTGAGGTCAATGCAGAACCGAAATTTTCCGTCAGATTTTCCAGTGATGACTACTGGTGCAACCCATGAAGAGCTCTCCACAGGTTCAATCACCCCTGACCTGAGCATATCTTGTAGCATCTCCTTAACAGCTTCCCTAGCCACTAATGGTGTTCTGCGTACTTTGTGCTGTACAGGAATGGTATCGGGTTTCAGAATTATTTTGTGTACATACCCTTTGAAACAACCTAACTCATTTTTAAATGCATCCCTTGCTTCTTTTAAAATGTCATATAAAGATGGATTATCTATCACTAATACCTGTGTTGGAGCTCTTGGATTAATGATAATGTACAAATCAAACTGGTGCATTCATCCAAGAATAGGTGGTCCATCTTTTGCGACATACACCTTGCCCTCAATGGATCTACCTTTAAATTCAATTACATACTTCATATAGCCCACAAGGCCAATAGTTTCCCCTTGATACCCTCCTGGGTTGATATCCTTAGGTAGCAGTACCCCATTGGGCCACAATTTGTCATACAAGCATTTTGGGATGATGGTATACATAGATCCACAATCAACCATCAATTCAACAATTTCATCATTAATCCTAAATTCTGCTTTAGGTCTATTTTTCCTACCTATCAGGTCATTTGGATCCTCTATACTTAAAATTCTGTCAACCTGCAAAGGTACATCATTAGCAGCACCAATCAAATTTGCATTTACAGATGTGGCGTCATCACTATCACCTATCATAGCCACCCTTTGTTTGAATGATTTCCTACACATGTTGGAAAAATGACCTTTGCTTCCACACTTTAAGCAGTTCTTATCTAAGGCAGGACATTTGGAGTAGTCAGCATTATGGGAGTAACTTCCACACTTGTAACATGACCTAAATTGTTGTCTGCCTCTCTGAAAGTATTTCCCTGACTTGGAGACTGCTGCCACCTCTGATTCAGCACTAACAACTGCTGAGACATTGCCAGAAACACTTTCTTCTTTCTTATTCATTTCACGCATACAATATTGAGTTTCTTCAAGTACTTTTGCTATATTAATTGCATCTTTCAAAGTAGGGTTCTTTGCTGCCCATAGTCTTTCTTGCGGTTTTTTACATTTACACTGTACGATTAATTGATCGTGCACCAATTCGTCAGTCATTGCGCCAAATTTGCACTTTAAAGATAACTCTCTCAGTTTTAATACAGAGTCATCAATTGACTCGCTTTCACCTTGTCTATGAGTGTAAAAGTGATAACGATTCAAAACGATGTTGATTTCCTTGGCAAATCTTATTTCCAAGCGTCTTTTAGTTTCCACGTATACATCCTCAATGGCATCACCATTGGGTAATGTTGCCACAGGTAAGTATTTAAAGATGCGTTGCCCTTCTTTGCCAAGGTTGTTCAACAACAATGCTTTCTTCCTTGCAGCACTAAATTTAGATCCATTCAGAGCATCAATATAATTTTCGAACATTCTATAGATAACGGTCCTGGGGATGCTAGAAAAACAGGAGGTGTGATAATTGAGCTTTGATTCGCCATTGTGTGTGTAGTGACAGGAATAACAAGCACTGGCGTTGCCAATAGGTCTCGCAGTAGGAAAGTTGGAGCGATTGGTTTTGTAAATGACACATTTTATATTTATGTGTTGGTTTTGAAAATCGCGAAATTAATAGTTTTGTTATTTACAATGCCAATACTTTTAACTTTTGCAAATGTGACACTCATAGTATTTCTAATGCAAATGTTTTGTATTTACGTGACTTAGATGTATTGATATTACAAATAACAATGGTTTTTAAATAATTCATACTTAAATAAAAGTTATTGTAATTTATAATGGCAATAGCTTAAACTGTTGTAAATACCTTTTGTGAAGATTATGTTCAGTGTATTTTATTGTGAGGAAAATAAAAGAACAGAAGTGAAATATTAACGTCTTTTTGTGACATTTGTGTAATGTGAGAGAGTGTGAGTGTGAGTGAGTTTGAAAAGGGCGATTGATTGTGATATGATGTGTGATGCTGATAGGGTGTGTGAGTGTGTTAGTGTGTGTGATTTTTGAGACTGTTATTGAGGGTGTGTAAGGGTCTTTGAGTGTAATTGTGTGTGAGGGTGAGTGTATGTGAGGTGGTGTGAGGGGGAGTGTGTGTGTATTCCGATGGTGTGTGGTGTTGTGAGGATGAAGGTGTGTGCGTGTGCCTTTGTATGAGGTAGAGGGTGTTATGGTGACGGTGTGTGTGTGAGGTGTTATGAGGCTGAGGGTGTGTGAGGGTGAGTGTGTGTGAGTGTCAGTGTAGGTGCGGCTGTGTGATCTGTGTGATTTTCTAGAGAATATGACCTGACCAGCCAAAGTTCTGCTATTAATCAGTTGATTGAATCTGGACCCTTTTGGAACATCTGGATAGGTCATTTGGTGCTCTGATGTAGGTTATTTTGTAGTATCCAAATTTGGACAACGTTTGCACCAACTGGTGTCCATTCTTGCTTCGCCTGTAAAAGCCATGGGACGGCTCTCCTGTTCAAAACCAGCTGATGTTCTGACTTCACACAACCTCAGACATTGGGTGAATAGCACTCTTTTCAACGCATGCGTTTACAGCGCAAATCTTTATAACAACGCGTTGTTGTAAACCATTAAAACATTCTAATGTTAGAATTTTAGAAGTAAAAAAAAAATTGGTAGCGTTTCAAATAATCTTGAAGGTAGTTGTGGACTTTTATTATTTATATGAATATCATGTTTGCATTCTTAGGAACCTTCTATAAAGGCTGTCGCGTTTTAGTAAAGTCAGGAATGTAACATCTACGTCTTATTTATGTTTTCACCACTAAGCATCTGCGTTTTCTTTAATGATTATTAGGTTTTCTTCATTTTGCCCCGTTCGGTCGCTTCTAGTTTCCTGCAGCTAAGCTGAGTCATCAGAATAATTTGCACAGGCGTGGGAGTGCAGAGGGTGCAGAGGCTGGGCTTGCATGCGACACGTCGGGCAGGGGAGGGGGCCGAGCGGCGATGAGGGTGTGAAGCAGCAGGGGCCTGGGGGAAGCTGGCTGGGGAGGGGGAGGAGAAATGAACAGATGTCCGTGAGGTGTGGGAGGAGTGCCTGATGCGCGTGCTTGTTTGTTCACGTGATTCACGTGAACTTAAAGAAAACCGCAGGAACGAAGCCCTTGGTTTGACGAGGATTTTCGAGACATGAATTCTCGCTCCGCTCAATGCGCTTGCGCGCATTGATAGGTCGCGAGACCTAAAAACAGCTACCACAAGCAAAAACAAACAAAACAAAAATGAACTAAAATGTATGTTTGTAATGAAGAATCTCACTCGATAGTTGTTAATGAACAAATGTTGAGGTGAAAATAAGCAAATGTTCTTAAAATGTGTCAAACGTCACTAAGTCCAAAACGAAGCCAAATCCACTTGTAAACAGGTTGTGCTATCAATTATTCTCGAACATGAGGATCCTTCTTAATGTATTTATTAAATAATTAAATACAGTACCTTGACTATTTTCTTAGCCGAGTGGCTCCATCGAGATTTGCGATTGTAAATGAGAAAACAATCGACTTCACAAAATGGCCACCACGTCGTGTTGACGTTTGTTTCCCTGGCTGTTTGAGCTTGTTGCAACAGCGTGCTTAGCGTGATACAAGTGCTCTTTCTTTAGGCGATTGAGCTTGTGCGTCAGTCAGCTCGAGATCACACTCGTTGACTACTCTAGCTTGCGCCTCACTCCAACGGCTCCACGCTCAAATAGCCCAAAAATGATAAAATCCTTACCGCTGGCAAGCCACTCACGCCAAACTCCGATGTTGCTAAATTCTCCGTCGAATCAGCAAAACTGTCCTCAACACAGGCCAATTTCAATTTTGACTCCTCGCACGTCGAAGGTCCTTTTGCCACTCCTACTCTGGACAATCGACTTGGCCAGGACGTCGCCAAAATGTACTAAGTAAGGAAACTACATATATAATAAATTATAATTGTTTATTTGATAGATGATCTCCGGGTAGGAATCTGTGGCTCTCCCTCGAACTCCAACTGCTCATCATTAGAACCACAGACGCCTAATAGGAATGTGGAACACATCGTACACAGAGCTCCACACTCTACAACAAGCATTAAAGATTACAACACATTGTTTACCACACATGTGATACAACGCATGCCATTGCAGGGCGGTCATTACCATCACTCCGTTGTTACATTGCAAAGCATTACAACCCAAGTCGTTCCAACGACTGGCTGTAGGGGGCAGAAGGTGTTGGATTTTAAATCCAACTCCTTCCCTACTGTTGCACAGACTGGAGTTGGAATAGTAAATTAAACTACTCCAGCACCCCCCTCCCCCTCCTATAGCAATGACTTGTGTTGTAATGGTATGCGTGTAATGAAACGGTCGTTGTAATGCCTGCCTTGTAATGGCATGTGTTGTAAACGCATGTGATGGAACCTGGCTTATTCCCTCCAACCTCACCCCCCTTTCCTCAGCAGCTCCTGCTCTCTTTGCTGGCTCGTCTTCACACAGCTCCCTGTTCCTCCACCCCCTTCTTTTCTCAGCAGTTGCCCTGTTCCTCCACCCCCTTCTTTCCTCAGCAGCTGCTGTGTTCCCTGATTCGCTCTGCCTTCTAGAAGTTTCTGCTCTCCCTGCTTTTTCCCTTTAAGTCCCTCTCTGTTTAGCTGTCCCCACACTCTCTCCTCCCCCTCTCTTCCTCTCGGGACCCTCTCTTCTCAGTTGCTGTGCTCCCTCTTTTTGCCCCCCCCCTCCCTCCTCTCCTCCCAGCAGTACCTGTGGTCCTTGCCTTCCTGACCCCACTTCCCCCAGTGCTTCCTGCTCTTCTACCTTCGCCCCTACCCCTCCCCCCCATCAATACTTACACTCCTTTGAATCATTCATTTGTTTGTTTCAATGTCACAGTCCGCTGTGGAAAGTTCATTTTACCAACATAATGACAGACCGCACGCCACTCTGAAGAGCTTCACCACTGTCAGGGCTACTAGAATTATGTGACCTGAGGGACCAAATTATATGGAACGGTTATATAAATTGGCAAAAAATGTTGCCCACTATTGGCATCCAACGCCCATTGAGCACAGGCTTTGGGCATGCACAGTGGGGCGTTGGCTTTGGGTGTACACAGTGGGCGGCGTTGGCTTTGGGCATGCACAGTGTGGGTGTTGGCTTTGGGTGTAAACAGTGGGCGGCATTGGCTTTGGGCATGCACATTGTGGGTGTTGGCTTTGGGTGTACACAGTGGGCGGCATTGGCTTTGGGCATGCACAGTGTGGGTGTTGGCTTTGGGTGTACACAGTGGGGGCATTGGCTTTGGGCATGCACAGTGTGGGTGTTGGCTTTGGGTGTACACAGTGGGCGGCATTGGCTTTGGCCATGCACAGTGTGGGCGTTGGCTTTGGGCGTACACAGTGGGCGGCATTGGCTTTGGGCATTCACAGTGTGGGTGTTGGCTTTGGGTGTACACAGTGGGGGCATTGGCTTTAGGCATGCACAGTGTGGGTGTTGGCTTTGGGTGTACACAGTGGGCGGCATTGGCTTTGGCCATGCACAGTGTGGGTGTTGGCTTTGGGTGTACACAGTGGGCGGCATTGGCTTTGGGCATGCACAGTGTGGGTGTTGGCTTTGGGTGTACACAGTGGGCGGCATTGGCTTTGGGCATTCACAGTGTGGGTGTTGGCTTTGGGTGTACACAGTGGGCGGAATTGGCTTTGGGCATTCACAGTGGAGGGCGTTGGCTTTGGGTGTACACAGTGGGCGGCATTGGCTTTAGGCATTCACAGTGGAGGGCGTTGGCTTTGGGCATGCACAGTGTGGGTGTTGGCTCTGGGCATGCACAGTGTGGGCGTTGGCTTTGGATGTACACAGTGGGGGGTGTTGGCTTTGGCCATGCACATTGTTGGCTGCCAGCTTTGGGCATGCCCAGTGAGGGCCGTTGGCTGCGAGGACGGGTCTCTGCCTATCCCTTGTGCCCAGCTCTCTGTGGGCGGCCAAAAGGCTTTTGGAGGTAAACAGGAGTGGCTGTCTGCTGGTCCTGGCCTCTTTCCAGACCCTGCTCACACCACACCTTGGACAGCCAACCCTGATGCCGCTGGCTCTGTGCATCCGAGTTGCCTGCCGGGTTTGACTACCAAACTTCAGCCATGTGCAGTCGTCTGGCTGCAGGGAATTTGACCTGGTCTCCGTTGGTGCGCGTCATCCACATTATTGGGGCTTTGGACATCGACCATGGGGTTGTCCATGTTCCCAACACTCTGCTGGTGGGTACCCCCACATGCAGTGCTGGTTGGCCTTAGGCCTTGGTCTCTACCCAGAATAGGCGCTCTTCAGCCGTACACTGTGGGGGAGTGGACGCAGGGCCTGGACTCAGGCATAGCCTGATCCCACCCTGCGGTGTGTCGGTAACCCCCTACTGGTGACCATTGGCCAAGCCCAGTTTTAGACTCTAAGTGCATTATTTCTTTCATGTTTTTCAGGCTTTGTAGATCCTATGCTGGAATCGAGAATCCCGATGCCCAAGGTGGTCCTTGGGGGCCCTGAAAGGACCAGGATCTGCAAATACCACAATAAAAATAATTTGGGTGAATTTTTGTTTTATCACAAGGGGCCTTCCCTTTAGGAGGCCCTAAAACCTGGAGGTTAGGGTACATTCTCCCCGCACCCTTATGTCCTTTGTCTTTCTATTTTTCCCAGCTCATTGGCGGCTTCATCTTGAGCTGGATTTGTGAACCTGCAATGCACGGGGAAGAAAAGATCTTTCTGGTCCAATGGGGTGCCTTTATTTTTAGGTTTGGCTGGCCTGCTGGCTACGCATGCGCTACCACAGCATGGGATATTATTTACAATAAACTGTTTGAATCCCACCCATTGCTTACCATTGGTTGGTTTAATTGTCACTGTTCTTTGCTGCCTCCTAATTGGCCAGCACATGCCAGGTGTGTTTTCCTTTTCTTTCTCTGGTGCATGGACGAAGCACAGATCCTCTTGTTTTTTGTGCGTCCGCTGATCGCACTGTGTTTGAGGTTCTATTTTTTGCCTCTGCCCCTCCTAGTCACACATTCTCGTGTTGCTGCCCTCCGTCCCCAACCCTCCTCATCGTCATTGCTTGCCCTTGTCCCTCACCCCCTTCCCCCACCCTTGCTAACCTGTTCAGCCTGAAGAAAATCGCTATGAAACAGTGCCAACGCTGATTGCATCATAGTGCTTTTTTTCTAACTTTACTTGTATTCTGCACAGCTGCTCTGCTGTACATCATGGTTAAAAGACATTGGCAAAGGCAAAAGCTCTCGCATAGGTGAGACCTATTGTCTTTGCCAATGCTTGTTGTAAATTGAAGTGCTAATCCTCCATGGATTTGCATATCTGTGGAGGATCTGCAAACTGAAGATTCAGAGATCCCTAAACTTCGTCATATCCAAAACTATTGAATGGATTTACATTAAAGCAACAAGAGCACAATCTTCGAGTGAAGCGCTGTCTTCGGGTCAAATTTGGTGTAATTCCGTTCAACTGCTTTTTTGAGTATGAAAGAGTAAAGAATTCTCCGGGAATGAAAATTGGAAATGGCACAATTTGGACCCTATCATTACGCCCTTCACCCCCCCTACCCCTGTTTCTTGTTCCTCACTCGACAGATCTATAGAAAGCTTGCGATGAACAGCCCTAATTTGCAGATTTGTACCCAGCCATAATAAAAACAAAACAAAACTACGTGTCTTATTGGAACTTTGACCTAACCGACCTAACCGGCGCTGGACTATGGAATAGTATAATTTACTATTCCAACTGCAGTCTATCAGTACTGAAGGTGTTGGACTGAAAATCCAACACCAGTCCAGCAACGGGCTCTCTACAGCAAGGCGTTGTAACGACTTGCTCGCTAAAGGAACGCATGGTAACGATGCATTTGTTGTATTGTATAGGGTGACCAACCGTCCGTAAATTTCATGGACAGCCCGTAATTTGGGCCTCTTGTCCGTTGACCATGAGGATTTCTTCCTTGGACGCCTTTTGTCCGTAATTTCAGACATTGGTGCGAGCTGCCTCCTGTAAGCAGCCTGAGAGTCCTGTACTCTCACTGCGGGGGCAGCTTGGCTCCTGCTGTGATCAGTGGCCTGCAGCAGCCCCTCCCCGACCTGGCACAGGCTGCTATCCACCCATTATCATTCTGTATGTCGGCCTAATTATCACAGACAGAATGATAAGGGCTTCTCTGCTCAGTGCCAGCATTTGCTGTAGGAGCTTGCCTCCTCCTGCCAGAGCCCGGGTCATTCTTTTTTGGGGGGGACTATGCAAACGCAGGTGTTTAAGTTTCACTCGCACACACTACAGATGCAGTGGAAGGTTCTCTCAACCTAATATAAACTTATTTCGACTTGTGCTTGTGTTGGTTGTCTATTTACTTATGAAATATTGCGCAACCTCCTCTGATGTGTTTTTAAAACGTACCTGTTGTCCAAAATTTTTGTCCTGAATTCTGACCTTCTGTCCTGAATTTTGATCCTTTGTCCTGAATTTCTAAACTCACTGTCCTGAATTTGCCCCCATGCCAGTTGGTCACCCTGGTATTGTTTCATATTGTATTTGCATATACACAGTGCTTACTACCCCTGACACGGTGTCAAAGCTCTTTTTCGGCAAGTAGCACGCTACTCCGGAACCTATAAAGGATTAGTGTTGAGTTAGTAAAGTGAAATATTAAAGTAATTTGAGTGGATAGGTTAGTCAGTTATTTGGATTGAGAGGATAGCGTAAATGCTGTTCCCCATTTAGGCATCATTCCATCACCCGGCGCCATCTTGGGGATCCAAATGAACCCTTCAGTATCCCCAACCCCCCTCTGCTCCCCCTTAATGCAATGTCAGCGTTTCTGCAGCACTGAGGGCTCCTCTATAAACCTGCCTCTGGGCACCCCTCCTTTCCGGAAATACCAGCCAGGCCTTCCTCCCTCTCACCTCCGAGGAATCTGACTTCCGAGGAATGTGGTTTTAAATTAAAAAGTGCTGGGCTGAGTCAGGCGGGCCCCCCGGGGCACGGGAGGGGTCACAGATGTGAGTGCGCGTGAAATGTCCCGGGGGGCCCCCCGTGGAGTCGCCTTTATTCACGCATTCCATTCCAGGACCAAAGATTTAACTCAGTTTCACCCGAAAGAGACGTAGAAGGTAGTAGCACCGCACACCACGCCTACAGATGAGGGGGCGTCTTTGTCAACATTTCACAAAACTTTTTAGTCACAGTTTCAGACTTTCTAAACCTCAAATGCATTTTTTTTTAGTTTAAAATGCTTTATTGAATAGGATAAGAGCAATGTAAATATCATTACAAAATAGCAGAAAAAATAGGAAGACATAACAACTTGGAATGCATAACAGGCATAGGAATACAATATCCTATAAATAAAAACTGTACTTAGTAACAGGAGCATTTTGGAAAAAAGTTTTTAACAGAGGAAAAAGAAAGAAAAGGAAAAGAAAAAAAAAAAAAGAAAGAAGAGAGAGAGAGGGAGAAAAGAACGAAGAAGAAGAGTAATAAAAAAAGAAAGAAAAACATCAGTAATAAAATTGCAGGAAGAAATATGTGACAATTAAGAGATAAAATCAACATAAGTCAAGTTAACTTTCTAGACAAAAAGGTAGTGAGGGGTACCCATAATAAGTCTCTCTTGATTAACAAGGAGGTGGAGTTTGCATAAGCTCTGTCCATTCTATGATGATGACACAATAAGTTCCACCAAGCTTGATAAGAAATTTTAGAAGTATCCTTCCAAGTAACAGTAATGCTCTGAAAAGAAATTGCTAGAAAGTGGTGCATCGTGCTGAAGTGAAAATGGACGGGTATAGTCAGGGCTACTGGAATTATGCGGCATTAGAGGGACAAATTATGCGGCAGGGTTGAGTAAATTATGCAGCCAAAAAAGGCAAAATTCTGCGACATAATGTGGTACATTTAGTCATAATATTGCTTGATTGTTTCATCTTTCTTTTACTTGCTAACACTCTCTGAGCATCGGTTGCGCCTCATTAGTACCAGCTTGACACCCAAATATAGCAAGAAGCAGCAGGAAGGCGACCAGTGCAGGTTTGCAAAGGGCCTTCCACTGCGCGGCAATATGTGCTTTTGGATTTTAGAAACTTTTAAACTGTTTGAGTTAGGAAACATTTTGGGGGGTAAAATCTGGAGATTATGCGGGAGGTGATGGATTATGCGGCAAATGCAGCAAACATATAATCAAGCGAAAATTGCAGCGGTCACACAGTCACATAATTCAAGTGGCCCGAGTATAGTGCACTGTTCCTGTTTTCTGCGATCGATGCTTAACAAACGTGGTTTCCCTCTGGTGTTCCTATTGTGCCAGATGGTTAATGCAAATGACATTAGTGAATGTGAATTTAGAAAAGCGGTGCCCAGAATTAAACTTATGTTTATCAGTTGAGACACCTGCAATCGGGAGGGTTGGAAACCTACTGTCAAGGAAAGGACTAAAAATAAAGACACCACAAAACTAACTTCAGACCCTCTAAGAGGCTGAGAGTACACATGGCCTAAGGATGCGGCAGTGTCATCGTGAGAGAGGGGTGTCCAGTCCACTCTCTGCACCCTCCCAGTACTGCACCGTCCACCACTCTTCTGGTGTTTGCACGACCACTGGGAATGAATCTAGCGCTGGTGCGGGTGAAAGGTGCCGATGGAAGGCACTGGGTCCTGCAGTCACATCTGTGCTGGTCCCGCGACTGCCTTTGAGTCCAGCTGTTCACTACTCACCACTGTCAGATCCTCACTACCCACCGCAGCCAGCATCCACTGACCATCAGCAATAGCGCCTCAATGCCCACCATTGCCAGGTGTTCACTACCTACCAGTGCCAGCTCCTCACTGCCCAACGGTGCCAGCATCCACTGACCATCAGCGATTGCTCCTCTTTGTCCACCAGTGCCAACTGTTCAATGTCCATAAGTCTCATCTCTGCACTGCCCGCCAGTGCCAGCTCCTCACTGCCCAACGGTGCCAGCCTGCACTGACCATCAGCGATAGCTCCTCCCTGCCCACCAGTGCCAGCTGTTCACTGTTTATGAGTAAGTAAGTACACACATAATGCCACCGCAGCTTTAAGATTAAAGGACATGGGACTGTTCTTGCTTCCAAAGATTGACATTATTACCGCCTTTAACGTATTCTCAGGTCCAGCAGTTGTCTGATAAAAGCATTTGTCCGAGGCGGCCATGCACTCGAGTTTTGGATTAAGGAGGTCGAGTTCTAGTCTAATCCGCGTGTTTTTTGTGTAGGAGTG
Source organism: Lissotriton vulgaris (assembly GCF_964263255.1). Taxonomy (NCBI): domain Eukaryota; kingdom Metazoa; phylum Chordata; class Amphibia; order Caudata; family Salamandridae; genus Lissotriton; species Lissotriton vulgaris. Next base: position 178,742 of record NW_028244578.1, read on the forward strand.
CAGTTGAAACACTTTCTTGTACTCTGTGCATTGGAGCGTATCAAGTTCAGCAGCCAGCGTACATCAAGCAGCCAGCGTACATCAAGCTCAGCAGCCAGCGTAGATCAAGTTCAGCAGCCAGAGTACATCAAGCAGCCAGCATACATCAAATTCAGCAGCCAGCGTACATCAAGTTCAGCAGCCAGCGTACATCAAGTTCAGCAGCCAGCGTACATCAAGTTCAGCAGTCAGTGTACATCAAGTTCAGCAGCCAGCGTACATCAAGTTAAGCAGCCAGACTACATCAAGTTCAGCAGCCAGCGTATATCAAGTTCAGCAGCCAGCCTACATCAAGTTCAGCAGCCAGCGTATATCAAGTTCAGCAGTCAGCGTACATCAAGTTCAGCAGCCAGCGTACATCAAGTTCAGCAGCCAGGCTACATCAAGTTCAGCAGCCAGCGTATATCAAGTTCAGCAGCCAGAGTACATCAAGCAGCCAGCATACATCAAATTCAGCAGCCAGCGTACATCCAGTTCAGCAGCCAGCGTACATCAAGTTCAGCAGCCAGCGTATATCAAGTTCAGCAGTCAGCGTACATCAAGTTCAGCAGCCAGCGTACATCAAGTTCAGCAGCCAGACTACATCAAGTTCAGCAGCCAGCGTATATCAAGTTCAGCAGCCAGCCTACATCAAGTTCAGCAGCCAGCGTATATCAAGTTCAGCAATCAGCGTACATCAAGTTCAGCAGCCAGCGTACATCAAGTTCAGCAGCCAGACTACATCAAGTTCAGCAGCCAGCGTATATCAAGTTCAGCAGTCAGCGTATATCAAGTTCAGCAGCCAGCCTACATCAAGTTCAGCAGCCAGCGTACATCAAGTTCAGCAGCCAGCGTACATCAAGTTCAGCAGCCAGCGTACATCAAGTTCAGCAGCCAGTTTACATCAAGTTCAGCAGCCAGCGTATATCAAGTTCAGCAGCCAGCATACATCAAGTTCAGCAGCCAGCTTATATCAAGTTCAGCAGGTAGCATACATCAAGTTCAGCAGCCAGCGTACATCAAGTTCAGCAACCAGCGTACATCAAGCTCATCAGCCTGCGTACATCAAGTTCAGCAGCCAGGGAATGTCAAGTTCAGCAGCCAGCGTACATCAAGCCCAGCAGCCAGCTTATATCAAGTTCAGCAGCCAGCGTACATCCAGTTCAGCAGCCAGCGTACATCAATTTCAGCAGCCAGCGTATAGCAAGTTCAGCAGCCAGCGTACATCAAGTTCAGCAGCCAGACTACATCAAGTTCAGCAGCCAGCGTATATCAAGTTCAGCAGCCAGCCTACATCAAGTTCAGCAGCCAGCGTATATCAAGTTCAGCAATCAGCGTACATCAAGTTCAGCAGCCAGCGTACATCAAGTTCAGCAGCCAGACTACATCAAGTTCAGCAGCCAGCGTATATCAAGTTCAGCAGTCAGCGTATATCAAGTTCAGCAGCCAGCCTACATCAAGTTCAGCAGCCAGCGTACATCAAGTTCAGCAGCCAGCGTACATCAAGTTCAGCAGCCAGCGTACATCAAGTTCAGCAGCCAGTTTACATCAAGTTCAGCAGCCAGCGTATATCAAGTTCAGCAGCCAGCATACATCAAGTTCAGCAGCCAGCTTATATCAAGTTCAGCAGGTAGCATACATCAAGTTCAGCAGCCAGCGTACATCAAGTTCAGCAACCAGCGTACATCAAGCTCATCAGCCTGCGTACATCAAGTTCAGCAGCCAGGGAATGTCAAGTTCAGCAGCCAGCGTACATCAAGCCCAGCAGCCAGCTTATATCAAGTTCAGCAGCCAGCGTACATCCAGTTCAGCAGCCAGCGTACATCAATTTCAGCAGCCAGCGTATAGCAAGTTCAGCAGCCAGCGTACATCAAGTTCAGCAGCCAGTGTACATCCAGTTCAGCAGCCAGCGTACATCAATTTCAGCAGCCAGCGTATAGCAAGTTCAGCAGCCAGCGTACATCAAGTTCAGCAGCCAGACTACATCAAGTTCAGCAGCCAGCGTATATCAAGTTCAGCAGCCAGCCTACATCAAGTTCAGCAGCCAGCGTATATCAAGTTCAGCAATCAGCGTACATCAAGTTCAGCAGCCAGCGTACATCAAGTTCAGCAGCCAGACTACATCAAGTTCAGCAGCCAGCGTATATCAAGTTCAGCAGCCAGCTTATATCAAGTTCAGCAGCCAGCGTACATCCAGTTCAGCAGCCAGCGTACATCAATTTCAGCAGCCAGCGTATAGCAAGTTCAGCAGCCAGCGTACATCAAGTTCAGCAGCCAGCGTATAGCAAGTTCAGCAGCCAGCGTACATCAAGTTCAGCAGCCAGCGTACCTATGAGGAAGGCTTGTTGCTCGTAGTTTACAGATGGCAGAAGTTAACTCCTGAGCATCCTTCTGATGGCCTTGGTCGTTGGACTGTCGAGGGTGTTATTTAGTTTGCAGTGGGCGTGCATGACCATCTTTCCTTTGGTCTTCATCTTTTGTAGATGCATGATTGGTTTGCCAGCTTCACTCAACCAAACCCAAGATAAATGTAGTTTTGTGCACAGTCGAGTCTCTGTGACCCCAGCCTCCATTTCATTACCCTTTTTTCGGGTAACGCCCAAAAATTACAATTTTAGTTTTGTTTGGCTACGAGTTTGTTCTTTATATTGTAACCGTTCAGAGCGTTCAAGGCCTTCTGTAAGCCTCACTTTTGTCTGGTCTAAGAGGACGAGGTCCTCTACATGTTGCATGAGATGAATTTTCCTGTCTCCTGTTTCCCAATCCTCGGGTGGCTTCGTTGGCATGGCATAGTGCCGGGCCCTGATCATCTCTATGCAGGATAAATAAGATAGGGGCAAGAACACACTCCTGTTTTAGTCCACAGTTAGTGGTCAATTTTGCTGTTAATGTGTCCCAGACAGCTTGACCCTCACAAATGACAGATGCTCCACCTCTCTTATTTCTGCCAGAGGATGTGCCGGACTGCTCCATCAAAGGCCGCTGAATAGTCAAACAAGCAAACACAGGAGGAGTTTTTTGAGTGACAGCCTGATGGGCAAGATAAGAGAGGGTGATAATGTTGTCCACAGGTGATCCCCCCTCAGCGGAGGCCCAGTTGGATAGCTCTTGCATGGGTATACTAGTTAGGCTTTCCCCTCTATGTCCAGCAGTGCTATAAACCTGTAAATGTTGGGGTCAGTGTTGCCCCCTTTGTAAAGATGGGCTGCAAGAGGGATCCCTTCCATGAGTCCGGGACGTCTACGTGTAGTCTGCATTTCGGCATACGTGGCCCATAACTGCGCGTCTTCTCTAAATAATGCCCCGGAGAGGACACTGTAGTCCGGGTCACTGTCCTTTCTGATCTTTTTCAAGACCACCTAACCATTCACTCCTGGAAGGACCGTGGGTACTGCTGGACTAGCCGCGTCTGCTTCCTCTGCCTTATATGTGGACAATAGGGTGTCTATGGAAGGTCTGTCGTGGGGTTCTGTGTATAGCGACGTCACATGTTCAATCCATGTTTCAGGTGGCACCGAGATTCCCCTTTTGCCTTTCCCCTGGCATAAGGAGTGGACGTACTGCCAGAATAGTTGGTGTTTATTGGTTGCAATTAGGTTGAACATTTTTATCCCCTCTGGCTTGTACCTTTTACTCTTACACTCCCATTCCAGAGGCTTATGCTTGTTTAGCTGCTCCTTTGAAGTGGTGCTTTTCAGGTTTGTTACTGGCCCTTACTATCGCCCTTAATTCCTGCGTGCTTTTCTTTTTTTATCTCTGGCACCGATGCCAGCCTATGACTCATTGACCTTTTAATTTTGTTCGGGCTGTTCCATTGCAAGAGCCCATACATCGCCCAGGCCAGGCGTGGCCGTCCCTGGATAATGTCCAGCACCTGCCGCTCCATCGCCCAACCTTTCCATTTTCTTTGACGCCCTTCAAACTTCCCCGTAGAGATTGTTGACCATTTAATCCTCCACCTTTTGTTCGTCCCAGTGTGAGTAGCGGGAGATGATTCCCCGCGTATAGGACCCTCTGCGTCAATATGGCGGCGTGGTCGCACTCTACCCATTGGATCAAATTGTAGCTCGGGAGGGCTTCACTTAGACCCTGGCTGGGGAAGACGTAGTCAATTGTTGTTTGGTTGTTGGAGAGGAGTGGAGAGGTGTGGAGTAGCGGCCAGGGCAGCTGACTTCGGAGCACAAGGTTCACGGTTCAATCCCTGGCTCCCACGGCAGCTCAGCTCTGCACCATGTGACTCTGGGCAATAACGCACTTAGGGCTAGATGTAGGTAATTGAAATTTACCGATTGGTAAATACCGAATTTTACCGATTCGGTATTTTCGAATCGGTAAATGCTATGTAGATAAAAAATCGGTAAAAATTACAGAATCGTTAAGATTTGGTAATTACCGAATCGGTATTTACCAATTCGGTAATTGCCATTCATTCCTATGGGCCGAGAGGCCCATAGGAATGAATGTCAATTACCGAATCGGTAAATACCGATTCAGTATTTACCGAATCTGTAAATTGCCCCCCTACATCACAAAAGCCTATTACCAGTCGGTAATGGCCGATTTCGGCCGTTACCAGCCGGTAATACCCTTCCTACATCTGGCCCTTAATTTCCACAATGGAGTCCAGCGCCTTGAGACCCGTACTGGTGAGTAGTTCGCGCTTTACAAATATGGATTTGTTGAAGGAGAAGGCGTGAGTAATCCACGGTTTGCACTTTTTTGCTGTGCTCTGTGCTGCTTCCAAGTTGTAAGACTGCAAGGGGGTGTTACATCTCAGAGTTGCCTCACTGGTGCCCTGGTGTTGTTCCATCTTCTCTCGAGTGGTTCATGTTGGAATCCCCCACCGGGATCATTTCCCTGTCCACGTGGGTACCTATTAATGATTCTCGGAGCCCAATCAAGATTTCCAGTTTTTCCAGCTTGCTGGTTCATTGGACATTAAAACAAACATGGATGGTTGATATTGGCCGTGATCCTCTAGAGCCGCGGAGACCTTATACAATGCCCGCTCGAAGCATTTCCAATTTGCTGTTTATTTCTCAGAAGGTCAGCCTTACTGAGTGCTTAATATAGATTGATACCCGTCCCGAGTGTCTCCCAAACAAATGGGTCTTTCTGGCCGGCTTGTGGGACGGGTATGCCCAGACGTGGGTCCCGTGCTCACTACGCCACCGGAGTCAAGCTATCCTGGCTGATGACGGCTGATAGCCAGAAACCGGTTCTAGGATGCTTGATTCCGGTCCAGGGAAGACATGGCTTGGCAGTTCGGGCTGGACTGTTCCCATGAGGCACAGGGTCGAGGCTGATTTGCATATGGCCATGTCTGAACTGGGGTGGCTTGGTGAGCAAAATAACGATGGATTAAACCCAGATCTGTGTCTGGGGGTGAATGTTTTGCCAATGTGCAACATTCCGTCCATCATCTTGTGTGTTTTGTGATGTTCAGCGTGCCCATGTAGGTGTTAATGCCCGTGTCTCTTGGAGACAGATGTCTATTTTTTCCAGAAATGCTAATGCATCCTCGTACTGTAGGATCTCAGTAATTTCTGCCACATTCCAGGACACTATGTGGAATTTTTTCCCCGGCTGTTCATGCTCCAGACCTTGGCATGGATTGTGCTTGAAGCATCTTGGATTCCCATGGGTTAGGCTGGCGGCGACTCAGTCCCCGTTGCTGGGGGTGGTTGTGTAATCTGGAGTGATCCTCTGGGTAGAGATGACCCTTCGGCATCCTTCCAGGCCTTCTGGCCGATACTGGATGTGGAGGTTCATATAGGCTAGATCGCTTACAGCCCTCCTTGTTCCCTTAGGGATCCCTTCCTTTGGACGGGGTTTGGAGGGTTGACTTAAAATGTCTGGATATTTTTTTCTCAAACAACCAAAAAGAGAGAGACCCTTCAAGACACAAAGGCTCCAATTCACAGAACTAACTTTAGACAAAATCCTAAACTTACTACCATTTTGGTATTCACAGAAGGCACTTACTCATTTCGGTATTCACAGAAGTTAGGAGTCTTAACTTTAGGACTCCTAAATGCCTTCTGTGAATACCGAACGTCTTAAAGTTAGGATTTTTCTCAGTTTAGGAGTCCTAAAGTTAGGTCTCCTAACTTTACTACTCCTAAACTGAGAAACATTCGTTATTCTTTTATTAAAGATGTTCTAACAAAATTATTTCGTTTTACACAATAATAATAAAAATACAATACAATTACAATTTCATTTCAAACACATGTTATTTCATGAATAAGAGGAGCGAGCTCTGGTGTTTTAGCCTTATTCACCTGCGCGTGTCTACAGATTAGGTGGCACAAGGTACATCACATTTCTTTGTGTCCCTAGTCATTCATAATACACAGACATAATTCATGAACATGTATAGATTATAATATATCATATTAATTGCTATACAGATACACAATATGAAAAACAATACTCAAAACAAAAACTGTATTTGTAAAATAGAGTCGAAAGCTATTTTCCTTTTTGGACGCTATCATAAGAGGGAGGGGGGAGAGGGGGCAGAATATGAATCTGTAACTGAAGATCAGTAACAGTAAAACAATGACTTAAAGGTTAAGAGACAATTAAAATAATCAAAGGAGAAACAGTTCAATAATGAAGAGCCGGAGGACGCGCTGTGGTCACCGCTGAAAAAACCTCACTGTTCGGTCTTATTATATTCCGATTGGGTACTTTACCCACCACACTTAACCATAGACGATGTGCTGCTGGAGTTTACATCCTTAAAGATTAACGGATAGATCTGAATATTATCGCACGCAGTAACATTGAGTCTCTGGACCCATAGTTTCTACTATCCATCACACATTTGTGAACCAGTGGTTACATTGACCAGATGTATTCAGTTGGAAGCCTTGATCATAATCTATTGGATCATCTGTCGCGCTATCTGCGGTTCCAACCCTTTAGAGCCACTACTTACCATTGTCACTTGAAAGCTTCTCTTTATTTATATAAGCCCTGAAGAAGTCCCTTTTTTTGGGACGAAACGCGTCGGCTGTATGGTGCTTCATTCCCCTTGTGTTGAAATAAAGAAATGAAAATGAGGAACCACATCTTCCGTGATTCATTGAAATTTGTGAACTAAATGCCAAAGATTGTGGTGCACCTGTGCTGTTGTAATTAATGAAGAATATTAAAGAGGAAAAAGCAGAGACAATAACAGTTTATGGAGGTTGAACATTTTCAGAACGATTGCGTGAGACACAAAATGTTGTAACCTTATTCAAATAATTGGTTAATGGGGCCAAAAATAAATCACTATTTACAAATGGTTTACAAGAGGAGGCAAAAGCAATATCCAATCTGTGATAGTGACAAACACTGTTCCACCAGGACTTAACAGACTGTTTAGTTGAACGCCAACATCAAGTCAAATAAACCCTTTCCATGAAAGGGCAATCCCAACAAATCTGATAGACTACCTGTAAAAAGAATAATATTTGATGGGGTAGTGTCCAAATTAAAAATAATTGAAATACAGGACCAAATATTCCTCCAGAAGGTGGCTACAGTAGGGCAAGAGAGCAAGAGGTGCATCAAATCTGCTATGGGAAAATGGCAGGACCAACAACCCTTGTTATCAGTAAGTCTGGGCGGTGAACTCCGCTCTGCTCCGGGTCAGTTTGCAGAGATTTCCACACTCTGCATTATGAGGAGCTTGTGGAGTTCTGAAAAACTACACGGTGCAGAGTTTTTTCTCTTGCTCGCGTTCGTCAACGTCACGTTGGCGAGTACGAGTGAGGAAAATCCACCTCCCAGTAAGATTTTTCCTCTTTTGCAATCGTCAACATCAAGTTGGCGAGCACGAGCATGGAAAATCAACCTCTCGGTGAGATTTCTCAACCCAAGTGGCCAGATTTCTTATTGCGAGTGGTTTTGTATGCTTGCCACCGCTCAGGTTGAGAAACAATCCGCTCGCGTTGAGAAAGCTGCCATTCGAGTAAATATCTACTGAAAATCACTGCAAACAGCATTTATCCAGCGCACTCCCTCGCTTCGGAGCTCCACATAGCTCACCAGAGTTTCTTTGCAGTTCCGGAGCAGAACTCTGCGAACTCCGCCCAGGCTTAGTTATCAGTGAGTGTAAAGTTAGCTAGGGGCAGAGGAGTAAAGTATAATTTTGTAGTACATTGACACTATAGATATATAACAAGACATGTATAAAGAACGAAAATAAAGTGGAATGTTTGACATTTTTTGCTGATGGGTCTGTGGTTAAGATGTTTATTTTCACACTCTGTGAATATTCATGCGTAGATGCTTACATTAACCCCTCGTGTGCTCGTGACGGAACCGTTCCGTCACGAGCCTCGGATGGGCTGTGCTGGTGACGGAACGGTTCCGTCACGGCCCGCTTGCCGCGCCTGCGCTGATCGTTCTATTGGGGGGGCAGGGCCGTGACAGAACCGTTCCGTCACAAGCACAGCCCACCCGAGGCTCGTGATGGAGCGGTTCCGTCACGAGCACGGGAGCGCCGTGCGGCCCCCCTCCCCCTTAGCACTGCTGGGGAATAGCGGCCGCAGCTAAGGGGTTAAAGATGAGCTTGTCATGTGTGTTAATTAATGCCCTGAGAACAAAACTATCATTGAGAACCTTTTCAAAAAGCATTAAAAGAAACAAGAAGTACATTAATCCTCCATTTAACTTTTTTTATTTACTTAGGGAAGCTAAATATCCGGCAAATGAACTCAGCAATGGAAAATAATTGGCAGTTACACCTCTTTTCTGTGCAATAAAAGTTTCTCGGGCCAGCGCTAATGTCACCCGTATATATGTGCCCCGTTCCCACACCGAGTTCCTATGTCACCGCTATTTCTGTGTACAGCACACAATTGGCCCTCAGCAAAATTTTCCTGGCACTATTGACGTTTCTTTTTATGCATTTCATGTTGTCGTTTGTTGTCCTCTGGTGTGTGTGAGGAGCTTGACTAATGTCGTGTCTTCTTTGCATTCTGCTAATTGTGACCCTGGTTCTTTAAATCACCAGCTTTGGTTAAAGTCTGTAATTAAAGTGGCAAAGTCCATAGGTTTTGCCTTTGATTTTGTATAGTGCATAGCTACCCCGGGGCGTCCCAGCGCTTGCGACTAGACAGAGAACAATGTAATTGTTAAGTGGATTGGTTGAATAACCACGTCTTGAGCAGTTTCCGGAATGGAAGATGAAGAGGTTCGCCACGGATAAGAGGGGGATAAGAGGGGGATAAGAGGGGGCCGCGTGTTCCAGAGTTTGGCCACATTGTAGGTGAATGATCTGCCTCCACTTTCAGACCTTTTTATTGTCAGTGTGACTGCCAGATGGAGATTGGAAGAGCGAAGGAATTTCCTTGGTTGGTAGGGGGCGATGAGAGGTCTGTTAATAGCTGGTCCCAAACCCCAATAGGTCCCATGAGCTATACATAGGGCCTTACATTTAACTCTCTCCGCTACCGGTAGCTAATGAAGTGTTCTAAGGGCTTGTTTGGCTGATTTCTTTTTTGGTACCCCCATCAGTCGTCCAGCAGCACAATTCTGTGCAACCTGCAGTGTCCTCAGGGTAGCTGTAGGCGCTCCCAAATATAAGGAGTTTCCGTAATCCTGTCGAGATAGAGCCAGGGCCTGTATCAAGGCCCTCCTGGTGTTCACTGGGAGAAGGGACAGAATCTTACGGAGGAGTCACATGGTCCCAAACCATGCACCTGTGACTTTTACAGCTTGGTCATCAAATTCAAGGGAGCTATCTAGCCAAATACCTGAGCTTTTTATCTTGGTCTTTGGGGAGGGGGCAGGCCCAAGACAACTGGGCCAGACCTGTTTCAGATCGAGGCCCGAGGTGTTACCTGGAATCATTAGCTCTGTTTTTCCACCGTTCATCTTTAGGCGGGACTGTTCCATCCACGAAGCCACCTTCCTTAAACAAATTCCCAGGTCTGAGGGAGAGCTGTGTGGGCCATTTAGCGAGAGAACCAGCTGGATGTCGTCTGCGTAGGTGACAATCTTTATCCCATGAGGTAGCACGATGTCAGCCAATGGCTGCATGTAGACATTAAATAATGTGGGACTCAAGGAGGATCCCCGAGGGGCACCGCAGCTGATCTCTAAGACTGTGCATGAGGATTCCGCTGAGAAAACCTGGAAGGTCCTCTTCTCTAATTAGGATTGAATCCATTTAAGTGCCTCACCTGAGACGCCTTTCCTCCTAAGACTCCTTAATCAATGCCCGCCCTCTTCCTAAGCACAACATTGAAATTGGGGACTTTATAGAAACTCAGTGCCTTGACTCGCTCCTCCTCACGGACCGAGTGGTCGCTCCCAGTGTCCCTAGCAGACACCTGGTATCGTAGCGCTGCTTTGCTTAGATTCACTTAAAAAAGCTGCATTTTATTTCGCCTGCTTGTTTACCGCTTTGCCTCATTAGCGCTCAAGTTATTTCATTGTGCTGTCTCCTAACATTGTTTGCGCGTTTGCCAATAGCGCTACGCTCTGCTCCCCCCTCCGCCTCCATTTTGTTTGTTGTTGTGGTCCTCGTGTGCCCGACCCGCCTCCCAGCTGAGCCGCCCTCGCCCCTCCCCCTCCACTCTCCATATATGACAGTAGTTCCCGCGCGCAGCGTTTACGCGCAGCGACCGCTCCCAATCCGCGCCGAAGGTGCGCCAAAGGTAAGCCCGTCTACGCCCGTCCGCGCCTGGACCGCGCCCAGTGCCAGACCCCCTGCCCCTCGCGCTTCCCAGCCCTCCCGCATTACCTACGATGCCGCCACCCTCCTAGCCCTTAACCCCGGTCGCGCCCCCAACTGCGTCCAAGCCGCTCCTGGACACACCCATGGACCTTTCTCCTGCTACTCCTGCAAATTCAGCGGCACCGACAACATCTCCGCTACGACCACACCACAGACTTTCGACCCCAACCACCTACAATGCATCCTTCTCAACACCCGATCGGTCCACAGACACGCCATTGACCTATGGAATCTACTAGACACCATCTCTCCAGACGTCGCCTTCCTAACAGAAACATGGATGAACGCTTCTTCCGCCCCAGACATCACCATTGCCATCCCTGAAGATTATAAGATCACACGCAAGGACCGTACCGGCCACACAGGAGGAGGAATCGCTATCGTCCATAAAAAATCAATCCACATCTCAACCAGCTCTGACGTCAACCTCGCCAACTCTGAACACCTTCACTTCCAGATCCACATCGACCCCAAGACCACACTCAGAGGCACCCTCCTCTACAGGCCACCAGGACCCCGCGCAAAATTCAGTGAAGACATCACGGACTTCATCACTCCACACGCGCTCCCCTCCAAAGATTACATCCTTCTGGGAGACCTCAACTTTCACCTTGAAAATAACAACGACCGCAACACCACCACCCTCTTGGACAACCTCGCCAACCTCGGACTTAAACAACTGGTCACCTCCCCCACCCACATCGCAGGTCACACACTCGACCCCATCTTCACCTCCAGCAACCATGTCTCCTTCAGCCACACTACGGATCTCCTCTGGACTGACCACAGCTGCGTTCACTTCACCTACAACAAGCCGAAACCCACCAACCACCTCCAACCAACTCTGCAAAGAAACTGGAACAAAATCACCATCGACCAGATCTCCTCATCGCTCCTTCTAAACACCCCAGCCCACTCTTCTAACCCATACCAAGCCGCCGCCAACTTCACCCTATGGTTATCCAACACCGCCGACATCCTAGCACCACTGAAAAAACGTAAAAGCAAACCTGGCAGCAAGAAGGCCTCATGGTTCAACGATGATCTTAAGAAGTCCAAGAAACTCTGCCGCTCCCTTGAGAAGGCCTGGAAAAAAGACCCAACCACTAGCACCAAGGACGCCTTCAAAAACGCCACCCGCACACACCACCAACTAATCCGAAAGGCCAAGAAAACAGCATTCAAGGATCGACTAGACAACAACGCCCACAACAGCAAGGAACTTTTCAACATCGTCAAGGAATTTACCAACCCCTCGGCCAACTGCAACGACATCACCCCCTTTCAAGCCCTCTGCGACTCCCTGGCTTTATTCTTCCACAACAAAATTGCAGACATCCACAACAGCTTCGACAACCAACCCGGAGACCAACCCACCCAACCATATGCTGGACATTCTCCCCCCTTGAACACCCTCAACAACTGGAACCCAATCTCCACTGAGGACACCATCCGCCTGATGAACTCCATCCACTCAGGATCCCCCACAGACCCATGCCCTCACCACATCTTCAACAAAGCAGACTCCATCATAGCACCGCACCTCCGAGACGTCATCAACTGCTCCTTCAACTCCGCCACCTTCCCGGAGAGCTGGAAACACGCTGAACTCACCGCCCTTCTGAAAAAACCCACAGCGGACCCCACCGAACTCAAAAATTACCGCCCCATATCGCTCCTTTCTTTCCCGGCCAAAGTCATCGAGAAAGCTGTCAACAACCAACTCGCCGCTTTCCTCGAAGCCAACAAATCCCTCGACTCCTCACAATCTGGCTTCTGAGCAAAACACAGCACTGAGACCGCCCTCATCGCAGCAACAGACGACATTCGAACTCTACTGGACAATGGAGACACAGTCGCCCTCATCCTCCTCGACCTCTCTGCAGCCTTCGACACAGTCTGCCACAGCACCCTTTTACAACGCCTCAGAAACATCGGAATACAAGGAAAAGCACTTGAATGGATCACCTCGTTCCTCACCGGAAGAACCCAGAGAGTCCGCCTTCCACCATTCAAGTCAGAGGCCACTGAAGTCATCTGTGGCGTACCACAAGGATCCTCACTCAGTCCCACCCTCTTCAACGTATATATGAGCCCCCTTGCGGCCATCGCTCGCCAACACAATCTCAACATCATCTCCTACGCGGATGACACTCAACTGATCCTTTCTCTCTCCAATGACCCCAGCACCGCCAAAACCAACCTACACGAAGGAATGAAAGAAGTTGCCGAATGGATGAAACACAGCCGTCTGAAGCTGAACTCAGATAAAACAGAAGTCCTCATCTTAGGTACATCCCCCTCTGCATGGGACGACTCTTGGTGGCCAGATGCCCTTGGAAAAGCACCCATCCCGACAGACCACGCACGGAACCTAGGCGTTATCCTGGATTCTTCACTCTCAATGAACAGACAAGTCAGTGCCGTATCCTCATCCTGCTTCAACATTCTTCGCATGCTCAAAAAAACATTTCGCTGGATCCCCACCGAAACCAGAAAAACAGTCACCCATGCTCTGGTCACGAGCCGACTGGACTACGGAAACACCCTCTACGCAGGTACTACCGCTAAAATCCAGAAGAAACTCCAACGAATCCAAAACGCCTCAGCCAGGATCATACTAGACATCCCGCGTAACGAACACATCTCTGGCCACCTGAAAGACCTCCACTGGCTGCCCGTCGATAAGAGGATCACTTTCCGACTGCTGACCCACGCACACAAATCACTCTACGACATCGGACCAGAATGCCTCAACTCTCGACTGTCCTTCTACACCCCCTCCCGCCAACTACGCTCTTCCAGCCAAGCCCTCGCCACTGTACCCCGCATCAACAAGACCACTATGGGAGGAAGATCCTTCTCATACCTGGCAGCTAAAACATGGAACTCACTCCCCACTTACCTTCGCCTTACCCAGAACCACCTAGCATTCAGAAAGCAACTTAAAACGTGGATATTTGATAAGTAATCCTCCTCCCTTCCCTAAGCGCCTTGAGACCCTCTGGGTATGTAGTGCGCTATATAAATTCTCTGACTTGACTTGACTTGACTTGATGGGCTACAAGGGGTGATGCCTCTTGTAGCCCCGATTTCGCAGTAGCGGTTCCTAAGGGTTATGCTCTATTCAGGTAGGACAGACCACTAAAAAGGGGGGGGTGGACTGGCTTTAATATACGGTCGTCAATCCACGGCTATCCGCAATGTAGTTGGCAACAATGACTGCAAAGCATTTCAATTCAAACTTCCAGATTGAACCTGGTGATTTTCACTGGGATTCTTCTATACCTTCCACCGGGGACCGGCAAAAACTTTTTCCTACAATCTTTTCAAGTTCTAGCTGAAAATAGCCTCTTATTTCACGATTTCTCCATTTTGGGAGACTTTAACTTCCATTTGGAAATAATAGAGGACAAAGACACTGCTAATTTGCTTGATATTGCAAAATCATTAGGACTCAATCAGATCATCACGGATTACACACACCTAGCTGGCCACACGCTCGATGGGCTTTTTACTAAAAACTGTCCATAAAAATTCATGATATATCTCCGGTGGTGTGGTCCGACCATTATATAATCTCTTTTAATATTGAAAGCGTTTGTGGACATTCCCAATTAGCTAAACCGCCAGTTCCCATCTTGAACAAGGCTTGGAGTAAACTCAACTCCAAAGTATTAGCTTAGACTCTAAAACACAACCAACTGTTACTTCCTTCCGATGCTGAATTAGCTGCCAACAGCTATTCAGATTGGTTATCAGACACTTTCCGCCATCTTGTCCCCGCCAAAGTTCAATGCACTCATAGTAAGGAGCCTTCAGCAGCTTGGTTCACTGAAGCCCTGAGGCTCGAAAAGATATCCCGTAGAAGGATCGAAAGGAGTTGTAGGAGGAAGTATGAAGACCAAGGGAAACAGGCATATAAGGTGCGCTAGCCAGGTATAAAGACGTTATTGTTAAGGAAAAAGTAAATACCACACGGCCTTGATAGATATTGCTTCTAATTCTATCAAGGAGTTATTACAGGTGGTCAAGAAACTTACGGCAACCTCTAACAGCTCTGACTCCTTTCATAATCAGGTGTTCTGCAATTCCTTGGCAAACTCTTTTAAAGAAAAGGTCAATGGAATCTTTGATAATAACAGCATCCCTCCTCCCGAGCAATTTATTCAGCAAGGGCAGGTGGACTCCTCCTTTTACGAATGTACCTCTTCCACGCCTGAAGAAGTCAGAACTGTGCTTCTGCAAAGCAAATCTGGACCTCCCTGTGGCCCCCGTCCAGCGAAGAGGCTCAAACTCACCCCAGAAATAATCGCCTGGAGCCTGTCGAACATTTTCAACACCATGTTCTCCACAGGCGTGTTTCCACAAACTTGGAAACAGGCATCTCTCCTCCCTCTTTCAAAAATCTAACATGAGCTGCACTGATACTGATAACGATCACCCCCGTGCGCGCTTGCCTCTACCTGCCAAAATGAGCGAACAAATCATGATTATTGAACTATCAAAATATATTCATGACAATCATCTGTTCGATACTACTCCCTTCGGCTTTAGATCAGGACACAGTACTGAAACTGCCCGGGTCAAAGCAACGGAAGAGGTTCCGCAGTCATGATCCTATTGGACTTATCGGCTGCGTTCGATACAGTGGATCATAAATCCCTTATCCACTGTTTAGCTGAGATAGGAGGTAAGGGCAAGGCGCTGGATGTGCTCACCTCCTTTTTTTTTAAATCTTTTTTTTAATTTTTAAAAGGCAATAGCAATGAAAACGTATCAGGTGCAATGCAATTATATACATACAAGTATCATATCGTGGAAAAGTCAGGATGGTAGAGACAAAAGACACAGGATACCGGGACTCAACACTCCTAAACAATCAGGATTATGAAATTAATAGGGTTCGCTCTATCGAAGGGTGCTGGCCCTCGGTCCCACCGGTCACAAAATCACTTTATACTTAGATCATGAACAGGATACATTGCAGCACTTGTATGTAGAAGATACACCAGATCAAACAATAACGCTCGCATTAGCACCATAATACTGAAAAAGGGAGGTCAGGATAATTAAAAATATAAGAAAATAAAAATAAAATAAACAAAAAACGCAACGCGCGTGACACCCCACCCCCCACCCTGCACCCCTGCATGCAGCTAACGCCAAACCCCAAATAGCAGTGTGCCTTGGCCCATCTAAACTATAACCCATAAAAGGAATGGAGGAGGGCCTTCGTACAGGCTCCCGGCCTCCCCCCTCCCGCTAACTCTAAGCCTCCCCAAGTAAGGATATTCAATGGTTACACAATCAAGCTAAGATCGGGGGATTCATTACTCGCCTACTTCGCCTCCCGGTATCAACATTATATAGTGAGTCCCACACAGCCACAACTCAACCAAAAGTCTTGAAGGATAAGCCGGTCTCAGCCCTGGCCAGTTCGATCAGGTACATAAGTGTTCTTCACCCAAACAGTCGCCATCTTGGAAGAGTGCTGAACACAGGAGCGAGCCGGATACATCACGGAACATTCAATCACATTGTCACTGAGTCCCATCCACTCCGTCAGGAACTCCCGACATTGTTTCCAGTCATGTTTAACTGAGTTTGAAAAAAGCCAGAGAGGTACCCTGTCAAACCACTCCTGAGTCATTACATGAGCCCTCAGATGTATTTTACGGCGCGATTTTCTCTCCGTCAATACTGAGCATGCCAACACCACAGGAACGTCCGACACATAGCCATTAGCTGATTTGCGGATCAGAGTCTCTCTGCCCTCTCGCTGCACAGGGTTGTTGGCGTCGATTAAACCAGTTGCTGTGGACGCCGCCACTTTTACACTGTCTTGAAATTGAACACAATCCTCTTTCATATGCCCTATCTTCAAAATAACGGCATCCAATTTAAGTTCCAGTGCTTGGGCTCTCCGGTTCAGGGAAAGGTGAAGACCACCGACAGCCGCCACTAGGGCTGCGAGCGTGGGTTCAATCCTGGCCGACACTAATTGTTCCCCCTCGTTGGTGACATATTGGTCTGATATCGAAAACCCCTTGGGCAGGATATGTCGTCCCAAGATATCCGTACGACTTTCCCCGGACCCCTTGGAGGGTCGGGTTCGAATCCTACGCTGGTCGATATTGGGTGTCATGTCATACTTTTCTACCATGGTCATTCCCTCGGGCCCGTAGGGATAGACCAACTAGAATCAAAGATGAGGACACCCGTTCCAATCGCGTACAGGATAGTTTGAGGTCATCGTCAGGATGTAGCCGCAGCCGCCGGGTCACCTTCCAGACTATTTCCAAGCCGTTCACGGTGCTGGCTCCGTTAATTAATATCCAACTTGCATCCGCAGTGTCTGGCGGGTGTTCCTACACAGCGCGAATCTGTTCGAATGTTCAATGCAAAGATCGGATAAAAACTTCACTTCCGTTCCAGAGGACCGGCCCCTCCCAAACTCCCGTGTCCGATGTTGTTCAAGGAAGGTGTCGGCTAGATTTCTACTCGAGGCCCCGGCTTCAGGGCTGATGTAGGCCGCAAACTTCAAGACGATGTTTCTCCGTTCTCGAAGCTGACAGAACTTTCGGGAACTCACGGTGCGGCGTACTTTAGATTCGTCTACACGGGAGCGTTGCATAGGCACAGGATATCTAGCAGGATCTTGTAGCAGGATGAGGAGGTCTACGGAGCCGGGAGCCTAAGCGCACATCTTGGTCGCCAGCTTGGCTCCTCCCTCACCTCCTTTCTTAAAGACAGGATACAAACGGTTGCCTTGGGTAAATACCAATCATCCCTTTCTCATTGCCTTGTTGGTCCCTCAGGGCTCATCTTTTAGCCTCATGCTATTTAATGTGTACGTGGCTAATTTGGCTCCGCTCATTAAAAGTTTCAGGATGGATGTAACCTCATACGCTGACGACACTCAATTGATAATCTCGGCGGCCAATAATGATAATGCCAAGACTGTATTGAGGCTGTCGGCGTATGGATGAGTAGACATTGCCTGAAACTAAACTCAGGAAAAACTGAGATTAATATATTCGGGAAGCCTTCTCCATCTTGGTCCTCTAATTGGTGGCCTGAGAAACTTCCTCAACCCTCCCCCCTACCCGTTCCCAAAGCAAAACGTCTGAGTGTCATCATTGACGACAATCTTAACATGGGTGCCCACGAATCAGCGGTGATCTCCTCAGCCTGTTACCTTCTAAAAATGATCAGGAAAATACTGCCCTTCAGTGGCTTAGCAAGGAGAGGGGGATGGAGCTGGCGGTCTGCCCCAGGCGGCATGAGTTTTGAGGGCGGCAGCCTCACCCGCTCTTACCTGACATTTTTGGGGCAGCAATAACCCCCCTTCTCTTCAATCGGCCGCCGAGGAGGCGGCGAATGGAAAAAAAATCGCACCAGCACCCCCCAAACCCCCTCTTTGATTCGGCCACAGTGGGGCGGCAGACACGGGGACCGCCACATGTGGCCAAAGTGCCTGCTACGCCACTGCTGCCCTTCATTCCTGACAATTATAGAAACAACGTGATCGTCGCACTAGTCCTATCAAAATTGGACTATTGCGATAGTTTCTCTTTAAACATGCAAAAAAGCATTTGAATCGGCTGCAATTGGTTCAGAATGCGCTGCCAGAATGACCCTTAAGCTTCCTAGGTTTCAATCCATTTCTCAGGGACTTTGTAAACTGCACTGGCTTCCTCTCCGTAGCCGGACAAAATTCAAAACATAGGGGCAGATTTATGTTGGGAATGCGCCACGTTTGCGTCACGCAACTGCGGCGTAAACGTGGCGCATCCCTACGACCCATTTACAACGTGACGCATCTAGGCAGATGCGTCATGTTGTAAAGCCCTGCGCCACTTGTGGCCGTTTTGGCGCAGGGTGGGTGTTCCGGGGCAGGTGCGCCTCGCAAAAGTGGCTGAGTAAAATCTATAAGATTTCACTCAGTCACTTTCAGGCCAATGCTGCGTCAAAACCCTGCGCCTGCTTGAAGCAGGCGTAGTTCTTGACGCAGCATTGTAAAGATGGGGCACCCCCGAGCCTTGCTGGAGCTGCGTCGCGCTTGCGACGCAACTCCAGCAATGCGGCACCTTTACGGCACAGATGCGTCACGCATCTGCGCCGTTTTTGCCCCATGGTGCGCCGCATTGTAAATGCGGCGCACCATGGGTGGCGGAGCAGCGGCGCAAAATAACTGGCACATCCCTGGGGATGCGCCAGTTATCATAAATCTGCCCCTTTATGCCTTGTGCATAAAGGACTGCAGAATACAGGTACAGAATATCTCAGGACAGCTTTCAAACGGTCCATCCCCACCAGAGATCTCTTCCACCAACTGTAATACCCTTGGTATTCCAAAAATCAAAAAAGCAACTGGTGTGGCAGGAGCATCATTTATGGCACAGCCAGGTTATGGAATAGCCGGCGCCACACGTTAGAGCCATTTCCTCCGTGTTGGCATTCAGGAAGGAGATCAAAACTTGGTTATTTAACTACTAAAGCATTTTGATCTAGCATGTCGTCCGGTCAGATCGCGCCAAGACACCCTTGGGTAATCGCGTCCTTTAAAAATTCCTTAACATAACATAACATAACATAACCTCCAGCAACCTGCAGATACCAGTCCTTTTCACTTGACCAATACCCTTTCTGCCTCTGGCAGGTGTGCCCCGTCCCTATCCGGGTACCGTGTGGTGTTTGCACTAAAGAGGCCACGCCTAATTTGCCAAGCCCTTCTTATTTCATTTTAAATTAAATTTGTGTTGACCCAAGCCGTCCTGCTTGGGGGCTTGCACGTGGCCATATTCACCCTTTTCTGGGAATGTTCGATGCCTCCCCGGGGTCGGGAACTGCTGTTCTCTCCTTAAACCACTGTTCCAGGTGAAGTCCTTGTGGTGCTCTCTGTGCCACTTGGTGCCTTCTGATCAGGGGTTGGCTGAGCCCTGTATTTACCCCTCACTGCCGAGGCCCCGAATTCAGGGCTCGCTGGTACGCATTTTGGTGTCGTCTCCAAGGCCGTGAGAATATTTGTTAATAAGTTATTGTTTGTGGCTGACACAATACACTTATCTATGGGAGTGCAGCTCTGGCAACTACCAAAAAACCACAAGTTGACAAACTGCCCAAAAAACCACAAGTATGGACAACTCCGTGCCTCTTCACCGATTCATCTGCATGTTCATCGCATAGGGCCCAAAGTGATCTTTAGGGCCCCGAGGCAGGCGTTCCCATTCAATTCCCTAAAAGAGATTTTGTGTAAGAAAACCTTCAACATAAACGGGGAAAGGATGTTTCTCAGGTTGGCCCCACAAGTGGGGTATTTGATTCATTTTATGGTTTTTGCAGGTTTGGTAAATTTTCAAGCAGGCACTTGGAAGAATGCAAAAACGTTGCAGTCCCGTGTGAGCACGTGCTGGTTACAGATGCGTTAATTACAAAAACTGCACACACCTAACTCATTTGAATTTTGGAAGCTCAGCTTTTGATTGGCTGAGGCTGGATTTTCAAAACCCCAGAGCCACTCCTGCACGACTCTCAGGTTTGTGTCGTTTGTGCCAGGGTCGGTGCTTCTACCAGATGCTGGGAGAGTCCTGTGACATCACCGCCAGCAGCTGGAGGCCTGGTTAATAAGGAGGGTGTCTGGCGCCTTCCACATCTGTTGATGGTCCGTGTAGAATATTCAGGGCTGAAGTCCTGAAAAAGAAGTGTGGGGGACTCACCAAGTTGGGCAGAATGGGTGTGACATCACAGGAAGTGACATCAACACGTGTGACATCAGAGGAAGTGACATCACGGCAAGGCATTGCAGGTGCATCACAGGAAGTAGCATCGCAACCCATGACCTCACAGGAAGTGACATCAGATCTTAAGACCTCGCATATGTTTAGAAGCTCTATCATGAGTGCATTTGAGTGCAAAACAATTTTTAACAAATTAGATTTTGCATTGGGGTTGCGCCAAAATATTGATGCAATCCAGGCGCAAAATCTGGGCCTCAGTTTATACATTTTTGTTTTCTAACTCTGCCACAAAGAAATTGGCAGCAAGGGGAAATGTGGCAGTACATCTTTCCTGCTAAGTTGGTTGCAAATTCAGCATTTCAAAATATCTTATGGAGCTGCAGAGATGTTTAAATCTCAGGGAATAATAATAATGTAAAATAACTCTGAGGCACACGTTTGCTGGAGAGGTTTGTGTTTTGTCTAGCCCTAGTTTTGAATCAATGTAGCATAGAGGGTTAATGCGCCTCCTGCAAAGCCCATTATGTAACACGAGGATGACAGATTTTTATTTTATGTAAAGGGATGAGTGGGTTACTGTTTTAACACAGAGATCCTTTTGTTACCTGCAGTTCATACATTGCAACCCTTCTACTATCGAAGAGTGAACTATGAAGGACACGTGACCCCTGCACCTTGTAACCCTCCCTGCCTTATGCAATAAATCAATGCGTGTACATTGATGTAGACACATCTGATTTATTGTCAATGTATAATGTGTACGTGTGATGTAAAGCGCTCTGACGCCCTGCATTGGGATGAGTAGTGCTAAAGAGCTGTAAGGAAATAAAACAAAATAGTGGTATTTAAACTGTTATTTGTGTAAATACTGGGGAGACTCACACATCTGTCATTCTTACAGTGCACGCATATCTCTCACACACAGGGACTGAACAAAGTCAAAAGCATTTGTCTGTTAAGTACCTGTGAAGTGATAAGATGTGAGCCTTTGTTTCCCCTCCATTGCACCTAGGTCAGTGGTTAATTTCTAAAAATAATAAGTGCCCGGGCTCTCCTCAGGAGGCAGCTTGCACCAGCCTCTTTCTCCTGTTAGCACCGCCTAAAACAGAACCAACTATTAACCATGAACGTAGGCAGAGGCTGTGGCATAATGGCCAGAGCTGCCAACTTCGGAGCTCGGCAACCAGGTTTGAATTTCTGCGTCTGCTCAACATCCTGTAATTCTAGGCAAATCACTTACTCTCTCCATGCGAACCATAAAAGAGTGTGTCCTTAACTGGTGTTCATGAAAAGCGCTGGTGCAGATGACAAGGTGCTGGCGCTGAGGCTCAAATTAAGCACTGGGGTGTGAAGCTCCCGGTAGCTCCCAGGCCGGGGTATGCCAAAAGAAAGAGGGCTGATGGCACTTTGACTTCGACTTTTGTCATGGGCGAAGCTGTAATCTGATAAGCCCTCTCCCTTAGGGTGACCAGACGTCCCCGTTTTCCCAGGACGGTCCCCGTTTTTGGAGAAGTGTCCCCGTGTCCCGACACTTTTCTCCAAGTGACTCAAATGTCCCCGTTTTCAACTAGTGTCCCAGGTAAACACAGAAATGTCCCTCTTTTTCATTGTTCCAGTTGAGCATGCACGCGCATGCTCTCTTTGCACTGGCATTTGCTAGCCTGTGATGTTTTATTGATTTTTGGCAAATATATGCTGTAGTCCTTAAAAGTGTAAATGTAATAAGAAGTACTAATGCTGCTGTCTAAAGGAGAGAGGTGCCAATAAAAGACCTCAGATTTGTTGTCTGTAATGCTTCATCTCGGTCTGTGGAGGGAGCTGTCGTTGTTGCCCTATTCTATGTCTATGACAGCTGTCAAATAATCCTACTTTTATGTCGATGGTTACTGCAAACTGTAGTCCTACTTCTATGTCTATGACCTGTCCCCGTTTTTTGTTTTGAGAATCTGGTCACCCTACTCTCCCTGCCTGCACGTTGCAGCTTGAAAGAAAAGCAGGCAGCGTGCAGGCGGGATGAATCCAGCGTATTTCTGTGGGGCCCAACCTCTCGGCAGGGTAAACAGTGTGTACCCTATGAAAATAGTGGGTAGACGGCATCTACCCCCGTCTACCTTCGACTCGAGCCTGAGTGTATTTTAAGTACGTATAGTAAGACCTTTCTAGTCCCTGATGGAATCCGTAGAAAAATGAGGTAATCGTTTGAGTGAGGTTAATAAAGTTCATGATGCAATGCATACAGTTAGTTAACGGTTGCCCTCTGAAGAATAAAGCCGTGCCCTACAGAGCTCTGTGTGTGGCATTTGCATGCTACTGAGCTGGTGAGGGCGCTGCAGTGCTCATGACTTTAGAACTCCTTCCACATTATTCAAAAGGTGGCACCCACCGCACACACCTTTCCTCCAGCGCATCCAGAACGCATCAGCACGACTCGTCCTGGGCATCCCCCGACACAGCCACATCTCCACACACCTGAGAGACCTGCACAGGCTCCCAGTCAGCAAGAGGATCACGTTCAGACTCCTCACCCATGCACACAAGGCCCTCCACGACTTAGTCCCCGAATACCTCAACAACCGCCTCTCGTTCTACACGCCAACCCGCCAGCTCTGCTCCGCCAGCCTCGCCCTCGCCACCGTCCCAAGGACCCGCAGAGCCACCACCGGAGGAAGATCCTTCTCCTACCTGGCGGCAAAGACTTGGAACACCCTCCCCACCCACCTGCAACTCACCCAGGACCATCTCTCCTTCAGGAAGCACTTCAAGACTAGGCTTTTCGAGCAGTAGTGCCCCCCCCCCCCCTTCCCAGCGCCTTGATACCCTAGCGGGTGAGTAGCGCGCTCTATAAATGTTATTGATTGATTGATTGATTGATTTCCTCCGCTACTTTGCTCTTTCACCAGGTTGGCGTGTCTAGAACGCATGTTCATGGCAGGTGGAGTCATGTTTTGAAAATGGTGAGCATACTTCAGACCATGACCTCACAACTTCTTATGAGTTGTACAGAGGGACGTGAACTGTCTTGGTTCTGCTCAAAGGCAGCGTTGTGCTTTCAACGATGGGTGTTACGTTCATGCTTTCGATCTTCCGCGCGCCTGCTAGTGTTCTGCACAGATTGTTTCTTCTGCTTAATGACTTTGTTCCTCAATAAATGTGTCTACAACTTGCTATGAAGGCTCATCTTTGCATCCCCCCTCTAGCTTTCCATTTGTGTGGTCTGCAGCTTCAAGAGAAGGCTGATGTACCTGGAATTGCCGTAGACCACCCTTGACGATATTCCAGTTCAGTCGAGTTCCTTTCGATGAGTTCGGCCGGTGGGGCGCTTCCCAGGAGAGCCCAAGTGTTGAATCACACTTGTCCCCACTCGTAACTATGACATTAACCTGGAGGATAAAGTTCAGCTCTGCAGTTAACCAAGCGGGGCTCCTGACTTTGTTCATTGAGTGTGGCGGCTTCGCCCGGCATCGGTGACCAACATGGAGTCAGTATTGCTTCAGGGCTTGGATTTTTGACCCATTCGGCTGCAGCTCTCCCTCATCTGATGGTCTCTTCCAGGCTTTCCAAGCAGCTGCTCTGGGGACTCCATCATTCCCACATCCCTGAAGTAGCTCCAGGTGTCACCAGCCCAAATTGTGACCACAGAGGGCCTGTTTGGATGGCACTGGGTGGTGGACCTCTGTAGACATTGCACAGCAGAAGGGTTTTTAGGTAGTGAAGGGGGAGCCAGTTGGGCACAATAGAAAGGTTGATGGAAACTGGGCATACTTGAGCCAACTAATGACGTCACATCTGGGCATAATGGAGCGAGGCTGTGACGTCTCGGATCTGCGGCTCACTGTGGTGAATCACATGCGTTTGTTACCCAAGTCTTGAATCCCCTAGTTTGTCTCCATGAGTCTCGGATTCACCTGTGCACGCTGTGAATTCACACTTAAGAATTGTAGATTTACCTGCACACGCTGCGGATTCACACTTAAGAATTGTAGATTCACACTTAAGAATTGCAGATTCGCCTGCGCACGCTGCGGATTCACTCTTAAGAATTGTAGATTCGCCTGCGCACGCTGCGGATTCACACTTAAGAATTGTAGATTTGCCTGCGCAAGCTGCAGATTCACACTTAAGAATTGTACATTCACCTGCGCATGCTTCAGATTCACACTTAAGAATTGTAGATTCGCCTGCCTACGCTGTGGATTCACACTTAAGAATTATAGATTCACCTGCGCACGCTGTGGATTCACACTTAAGAATTGTAGATTCACCTGTTTCTCAGGAATCAGACCGTAGTCCTTCTGCTCGTGTGTAGGATTCACAAATTGACCTTTTTGCTTGTGTGAGATGCCGACACCCCAAGGCCATCTCTAGGAGTCTTGGACCCCCCCCCCCAGTTTTGTGCATAGGATCACTCGCCTGTAGGAGCCACAGATCCCCCCTTTGCCTGTGCATGTTCTCGATCCACCTGTTCATCTACGTGAGATGTTTATTCCCCAAGTTCAGCTATAGGAGCATTACAAACACTTACTATATTTGTTTGAGAATTGTATGTACATTTGTGGATGTGCCGCCCTTTTATGATTTAAACTATATCAAATAAAAGTAATGTTCATTCACATCCACTCACTCACCTATCCGAGCCTTGGACAGCCCTGTTCACCTATAGACATTATAGATTTATCTATTCAATTGCATGAGTCACTGATATCAAAAATGTATCTCTGTAGGTCTGTTCACATCTGTGTGCTGTGAATCTACATGCATGAATCGTAGATTCACACCTTCATTTATAGGAGTCTTAAGCCCTTGTTCCAACCTGTACATCCTGTGCCTCTTTTCCCACAGGTGGCTGAAGAGAAGGCCGAGGTGTCCTTCCGGTGTCTTCTGCTCCCTGAAGCCCACCCATCATGGCGCCCTCCCTGGAGCAGGCGTATCGTCGCCGCTGGTGGATGGCCTGCACGGCGGTCATCGAGAACCTCTTCTTCTCCGCAGTCCTGCTGGGCTGGGGCTCCCTCCTCATCATGCTGAAGAAGGAAGGCTTCTACTCTCAGCTCTGCAAAGGTAAGAGGTGGGCAGTGTAGGGAGGTGGATATCTGACTATATGGTTACCCCAACTTTTTGCCTAGTGTTTAGCTGGTTTTCAACTTAGTTAGCCTGGGATCCTGCTAATCATGGCCCCAGGCTATCTGCTCTCACTGTAAAATGGACTCCATGTACTTTAGGTGCATCTCCAATTGGATATTGGGTCACCTTATGAGCCCCTGTATAGTGTACCATAGGTACCCAGGGCATAGGTGCATCCAAGGCCTACCCGGGGCTGCAGCATGTATTATGCTACCCCTGGCTGGCCCTCCAAACTGACACAACTGGCTGATCACTCAGCTGGGGCAAGATTGTGTAATCACCCCTTGCTTAGGTATAGTATTCCTATACCTACCATTATATATAGACACATATACACCTATAAGTCACTCCTATGGCAGGCCATGACAATCCTGAAGGCAGAATGCTTGGTTTCATGTGAGATGGTGCTCTAGCATGAGCTGAGCCTGTCTGCAGCTTTCAGAACCATGTCCTTATAGCTAATCTATGATATAGCCATACCATTTACTCTTAAGTGCATTATAATCCTCGCGGTTAATGCTAACATTGGTTTTTGGCTTTATCAAAACATGTCGTGTAAGGTGTCATACACTTTGGAATACTACCCCCTCGCCAGTTCTGGCGACGGGGTAACATTCCACCCTTCTAGAGGGAGAAGACATGGTGTTTTTACTAATCCCGGTTAAAGTTAACCAGAGCCTCAGCATCTCAAAATGGATGTTGCTGCCACAGACACAAGTCTGACCTCCTGCTGCTGGACGAAACTCCGGCAGGGGAGGCCTGGACAATAGGTTTCCTGCCTTGGGAGGTGCTAGCACCTCCCCAGACAGGCTATAGTGCATTGGGGCAGGGTGGGTTGAATTAAATGAGACACTGCCTGGGGCACACAAGGTGCTCCATGCATAGCCCAGTTCAAACCAGTTGCTGGGGCACTCCAGCTCCAGCTCTGGCGCGAAATGGGACAAAGGGAAAGGGGTGTAACCACCCCCTTCCCAGGTTCCACCCATAGGAGGGACCTAGCAGGTAATCCAACCCCTTAGATTGGTATAAAGCTAGGACCTGTACCTAGAGACATTAGATTATCCTGAACTGAAACTTTGAAACGAAACTCTGGACCTTCGACATTCTACTGCAACTAGAAGACTGAAGAATCTCCCTTGTGGTCAAGGAGTGACCACCCTGTGCAAACAGGCACCATGAGTGACTTGCCGGTTTGCTTTGTCGACGCTCCCGCCGGAGCCTGAAGACTTAGCGACACAGCCTCTAGACTTCCAGACTTCTCTGACTTCGACCCACATCCACAGCAAAGCTGAGACACGTGGCGCACACGAGAGACGTGGGACCGGACTACCTGCAGTACCTGCTTTTTGCTAACTGTGCAGCTTCTGAGGCGTCCTTGAAGTTGTACATTGGGACTTGAGAATTTCCAACCCCGAGCCGTAAGTGCACGAAGCTCAGCCCTCCACACGCCACGAGTGCCGCGTGGGGGCTGCGCCTGCATTTCTCCTCGACGCGTCTTTGCTGTTGCTAGCCTGTTGGCTAGTGGCCCTCCTGAAGACATCCTTTTGAATCAACACCACTTGCCTGGTTGCTCCGGGCTTGCTCCTGCTTTCCTGTAAAGGGGAAGCTCCCCAGACCTTGCTGGTCTGAACCGAAGCCGATCTTCCCTTCCTGCGTGGGTTGCCTTTGCCAAGGCTTGTTAACTCCAATCCGGAAGCCGACACCGCCAACAGCGAGATCCTTTGTGGGACAGTCCGTATCCAGCTCTTGGTCATCGTCGACGCCTCATGGTCCACGTGGCTGCAGAGACCAGCTTCACTTCATCACCTGTTTGCAGCTCGACATCGCCTGGTTCCTTCCTGGTCACTGGCTAGTGACCCAGACCCTGTCCCCTCTGCTTTCAGGTTCTTCACTGCTCCGATCCATCCTTGGATCAGGCACGGCCTGTAGGAAATGAGACCCCCGGCCGGCCAGGACTTGCACCCCAGCCAGTCAGAGACCACCACTCCTATGTAAAATCGACCCCTGCTCGCCCTCTAGGTAACGCGGCGCGGGCAGCCAGGCCTAACTCGGAGGGCATGTGAAGCATTTGCGCACGCACCCACCAACAACAACATCCCTGACCTCCCACAAAAGGAACTCCACACCATATATATATAAAAATAGTTTCTGTATTAAGCAGGACACATAGGAACATACATTGTACAAGGTGCCAGGGGCACGGGCAGGGGCTACAGGGAAGAAGGTACAGCGCAGGGCCAAGGGACCACTGCTAGGAATCACATACAGGGGACATCTGGTATTCAGAGGGGGGCGAAGGAGGTCAAGGTACACAACATACAGGAGCACCGGTAGAGGTGCAACATAGAATACTTGTAGGGATCACTCTAGCCTTAGTCCATAGCCATCCACAGGCCAGCGGGCCTTTCTAGGGCAAGGGGCCCAGAGTCTCAATGTTCATGGCAGGGAGCCCAGGGCAAACCTAAACGTAGCAGTTACCCACTAAGTGCTGGGCAACTGAGGGACGTCGTGTGGGCCTCGCTGACCCTGGGGACAAGGAGTGCCAACTGGAGGAGCCACTCGGGCTCGAGAACGAGGGGGGCATTGGCACAGTGGAGCCACGCAGGGCTTAAGAGATGATCGGGGCCCAAGGCGGAGCCTCGCCGGGCTCGGGAGTAAAGGGGGCCAAAGGGGGAGCCTCGCCGGGCTCAGAGGAAAGGGGGGCCCAAGGTGGAGCCTCGCCGGGCTCAGAGGAAAAGGGGGGCCCAAGGTGGAGCCTCGCCGGGCTCAGAGGAAAAGGGGGCCCAAGGGGGAGCCTCGCCGGGCTCAGAGGAAAGGGGGGGCCCAAGGGGGAGCCTCGCCGGGCTCAGAGGTAAGGGGGGCCCCAGGGGGAGCCTCGCTGGGCTCAGGCCATTAGTAGGGCAGGTGGAGTCCCCCCTCGGGGGACTCGGCTTCGTGGGAGGCCCCACGGGCCTCAGGGCACAACCAGGGATTCACTCGAGGGGAGGGGCGGACACCGACAACGTGTCCCGACGCCCCTCCTCTCCATTGCTGGCCGCAGCACTCACCGGGTCAGGTGCGCCGGTCTCCTTTGCTGCGCCAGCCTTCTCCTTGTGCTCCGGGGCTCTCTCTCTCTCGGGGGCCCCGGGGGAGGTCAGCAGCTTTACGGGGGTATCGCAGGAGCGCGGAGTGGGCTCCCGCCGCTCCTGCTTCGTCGTCCTTCTTCGGCCGGCCTCTCTCCTTCTCTTGGGCCGGCAGCCAATCACGGCGCGGCCTGGGGGATGACGCTAGTGGGGAATCCCGGGCCGGCAGCCAATACCAGCGCGGCCCGGGGATGACATCACTAGAGTCCCGGGCGGCGGCGGTGAACTCGGGGGAAATCGACGAGGAGTGGGCTCCCTCGTAAGGCACAAGGGCAGAGAATAAGGCGAGGTAGGCACTCGCTGGGGGGTGTCGAATCCTGGTAGCGCGGTGCAGACGCCGGGTGAGCCCGGCTTGTTGAATATAGCGCTACCAGCGATCGTGCAGGAGGGAAGCACCCCAAAGCGGTAGGGGGCAGGGAACAGCGCTTCCAGGCGCTGGGCAGAAGGGACAGCGCTCCCCCAGCGCTAGATGCGGGTTATCCAAGTCCATCGGTAGTCCAGGACCTCAGGGGGGGCCCAGCAGCGCCGAGAAGGGGGAAAGGGCCATCCTCAGTCCAGGAGTAGGGCAGGGCCCAGGGAGGCACGCCACCCCTGAGCCCCAGCAGCAACAGCTCCGGGTAGATTCAAGTTGAGAACAAGAACAAGTCCAGAGTGTCACAGCACCCTTTTTATACACACATTCTTGGTCTGAAGGGGCAGGCAGGGGGAGAACCAGCTGGAACTGGTTATGGGGGGATTCTTTACACTGGCCAGGCTAGGAACATCAGCCGTACCCCAGGGGGTGGAGCCAGCATTGTCTGGGGAAAACCCAGCCTCATTCATGACACTCAAACCAGACAGTCAATCCACAAGCAGACCCAGGCTCACTCCTCCCCTCACATCAGCATGCTAAACACTCCATTCACCACCGGGGCAGACCCTCCCAGATCCTGGGAGCCAGGCTCACCAGCCAGCCCCGGCCAATCATACTCCAGGCACATATTCCACAAATATGCCAACTTCCAAAAGGGGGACTTCTACACTAGACACACTCATACCTCATATACCGTTGCGCAGCATTCAATCTCACGAGTTCATACATACCAGACTTGACCCTGCACACCCTACGCACCGGGAACTACCGAGGACTCATCCATTCCCCATGCATTCCTATGGAAGGGTAGGTCGCTCTCTCCTCACACTCACTCAGAGGGGAAATCACCCTCCCCAGGTTACATATACCATAAAAACTTCAGGGGCGGACCTGCCAGATGGGCCACGTCCAACACATGCCCCTCCCAGCCCAAACGCCGGGTAGACCAATCACTACCGTGATGGACTTCCCTGCTGCAGGGCGGTAGAACATGGACGTGGCTCGCGCTACCGAGACACCCTCCAGTTCGACGCCTACCTGGGCCGATAGACACACACAGGCTAAAAATCAAGAAAAATAAAAAAATAAAAAAAAATAAGAAAGACATAGGTCCAACCAGGCCACCCCCCTGGCACGCCTTAGTTGTCCGTGACTAGGACCAGGCCCTAGGCCACCCAGATACCACTGGTCCCTGCAAATCCGAAGTGGGGGGTGGTAACCCCGGGCCCACAATAGCCCTTCTCCACTCCCTTTCTCAGGGTAGCCACGACTACCACTGTTCCTTCCACCTAGGGTCCACACCCTCAGGCTTGCCAGAGGTCACGGGCAAGAATGCCCCACCCTACCTCTACTTCTGAGGTTCCGCGTTCTCCCAGGAGAAACACCCTCAGAACACACTTTCCTAACAGTCTTGGAACTTCCTTCCTCCACTGGTCTTCCACCTGGGAACTAAGCGTTCAGCTCTCCCCAAGGCAAGCCGCGGCCGAGCCAGCAGGTCTTCCTTGTCCGGGATACAACTCAACATAAATTCGACAAAACGAGCCGCGGCAGTACTAGCCGGTCTCAAGGTTCAGCTCTCCCCAAGGCAAGCCGCGGCCGAGCCAGCAGGTCTTCCTTGTCTGGGATACAACTAACATGAATTCAACAAAACGAGCCGCGGCCGTGCCAGCAGGTCTCGAGGTTCAGCTCTCCCCAAGGCAAGCCGCGGCCGAGCCAGCAGGTCTTCCTTGTCCGGGATACAACTACCATAACTTTAACAAAACGAGCTGCAGCAGTGCCAGCAGGTCTCAAGGTTCAGCTCTCCCCAAGGCAAGCCGCGGCCGAGCCAGCAGGTCTTCCTTGTCCGGGATACAACTTAACATAAATTCAGCCAGGGCGACACCTGACGCCTAAACCACATTCAGTGGGGTACGGAACGCATGATGCATCAAACACAATTAGCATCAGGATAAGGAAGGACAAGATTAACGTTGATTCAGCAAGCTCCCCATCCCAGAGAACTTATACTCCATTACTCAGCATACCTCAACATTCATGCACATACCGTTCCCTAGACTGGTAGGACAGTTTTCCACCGCCCCTGATTCCTCAGCCTGACCCTCGGGGCACAGGTACCATTACTCTAGGGCGGGGACAAGGACCATACATATTTGAACTCAATTTTGCAACCACCACTGGATCCCACCCTTCTGGTGAATCCAGAAAACCATATTACACTAGGGAGATGATTTACCCTCCCAAGCTAGGGACACCTAACTCTCAGCATACATGTACATTTTTTTCTACAGAACAGATATTTAAGTAACCCTTAAAACTTTTCCACAGGACGGGTATTTCTAACAATCTTTAACATTTTTCACAGACATTTTTTTAGCAACCTGACCTGACCCTATGTGGCACAGGTATCATTATTCTAAGGAATGGACAGGGACCATATACATTGAACATAATTATGCTGCCACCACTGGATCCCACCCTTCTGGTGAATCCAGAAAACCATATTACACTAGGGAGATGATTTACCCTCCCAAGCTAGGGACACCTAACTCTCAGCATACATGTACATTTTTTTCTACAGAACAGATATTTAAGTAACCCTTAAAACTTTCCACAGGACGGGTATTTCTAACAATCTTTAACATTTTTCATAGACATTTTTTAGCAACCTGACCTGACCCTATGTGGCACAGGTATCATTATTCTAAGGAATGGACAGGGACCATATACATTGAACATAATTATGCTGCCACCACTGGATCCCACCCTTCCGGTGAGTCCAGAAAACACATTGTACTAGGGAGTTGATCTACCCTCCCTAGCTAGGGCCATCTAACCAGAACACATCTTTCATAGGACGGACATTTACGTAAACTCTTAAAACAATAATCTCTTTTCTTTGCGACCATTTACAATACAGAGTTTTGTAGGGAGGCCAGTTATCATTGTGGTACTGCGCAAACACAAGTCCGGATCCCACCGCTAGCCACCAGTGTAGGAAATGAGACCCCCGGCCGGCCAGGACTTGCACCCCAGCCAGTCAGAGACCACCACTCCTATGTAAAATCGACCCCTGCTCGCCCTCTAGGTAACGCGGCGCGGGCAGCCAGGCCTAACTCGGAGGGCATGTGAAGCATTTGCGCACGCACCCACCAACAACAACATCCCCGACCTCCCACAAAAGGAACTCCACACCATATATATATAAAAATAGTTTCTGTATTAAGCAGGACACATAGGAACATACATTGTACAAGGTGCCAGGGGCACGGGCAGGGGCTACAGGGAAGAAGGTACAGCGCAGGGCCAAGGGACCACTGCTAGGAATCACATACAGGGGACATCTGGTATTCAGAGGGGGGCGAAGGAGGTCAAGGTACACAACATACAGGAGCACCGGTAGAGGTGCAACATAGAATACTTGTAGGGATCACTCTAGCCTTAGTCCATAGCCATCCACAGGCCAGCGGGCCTTTCTAGGGCAAGGGGCCCAGAGTCTCAATGTTCATGGCAGGGAGCCCAGGGCAAACCTAAACGTAGCAGTTACCCACTAAGTGCTGGGCAACTGAGGGACGTCGTGTGGGCCTCGCTGACCCTGGGGACAAGGAGTGCCAACTGGAGGAGCCACTCGGGCTCGAGAACGAGGGGGGCATTGGCACAGTGGAGCCACGCAGGGCTTAAGAGATGATCGGGGCCCAAGGCGGAGCCTCGCCGGGCTCGGGAGTAAAGGGGGCCAAAGGGGGAGCCTCGCCGGGCTCAGAGGAAAGGGGGGCCCAAGGTGGAGCCTCGCCGGGCTCAGAGGAAAAGGGGGGCCCAAGGTGGAGCCTCGCCGGGCTCAGAGGAAAAGGGGGCCCAAGGGGGA
This sequence comes from Lissotriton vulgaris, assembly GCF_964263255.1. Lineage (NCBI taxonomy): Eukaryota > Metazoa > Chordata > Amphibia > Caudata > Salamandridae > Lissotriton > Lissotriton vulgaris. The sequence continues at coordinate 211,695 of NW_028244578.1, forward strand.
GCCTCGCCGGGCTCAGAGGAAAGGGGGGGCCCAAGGGGGAGCCTCGCCGGGCTCAGAGGTAAGGGGGGCCCCAGGGGGAGCCTCGCTGGGCTCAGGCCATTAGTAGGGCAGGTGGAGTCCCCCCTCGGGGGACTCGGCTTCGTGGGAGGCCCCACGGGCCTCAGGGCACAACCAGGGATTCACTCGAGGGGAGGGGCGGACACCGACAACGTGTCCCGACGCCCCTCCTCTCCATTGCTGGCCGCAGCACTCACCGGGTCAGGTGCGCCGGTCTCCTTTGCTGCGCCAGCCTTCTCCTTGTGCTCCGGGGCTCTCTCTCTCTCGGGGGCCCCGGGGGAGGTCAGCAGCTTTACGGGGGTATCGCAGGAGCGCGGAGTGGGCTCCCGCCGCTCCTGCTTCGTCGTCCTTCTTCGGCCGGCCTCTCTCCTTCTCTTGGGCCGGCAGCCAATCACGGCGCGGCCTGGGGGATGACGCTAGTGGGGAATCCCGGGCCGGCAGCCAATACCAGCGCGGCCCGGGGATGACATCACTAGAGTCCCGGGCGGCGGCGGTGAACTCGGGGGAAATCGACGAGGAGTGGGCTCCCTCGTAAGGCACAAGGGCAGAGAATAAGGCGAGGTAGGCACTCGCTGGGGGGTGTCGAATCCTGGTAGCGCGGTGCAGACGCCGGGTGAGCCCGGCTTGTTGAATATAGCGCTACCAGCGATCGTGCAGGAGGGAAGCACCCCAAAGCGGTAGGGGGCAGGGAACAGCGCTTCCAGGCGCTGGGCAGAAGGGACAGCGCTCCCCCAGCGCTAGATGCGGGTTATCCAAGTCCATCGGTAGTCCAGGACCTCAGGGGGGGCCCAGCAGCGCCGAGAAGGGGGAAAGGGCCATCCTCAGTCCAGGAGTAGGGCAGGGCCCAGGGAGGCACGCCACCCCTGAGCCCCAGCAGCAACAGCTCCGGGTAGATTCAAGTTGAGAACAAGAACAAGTCCAGAGTGTCACAGCACCCTTTTTATACACACATTCTTGGTCTGAAGGGGCAGGCAGGGGGAGAACCAGCTGGAACTGGTTATGGGGGGATTCTTTACACTGGCCAGGCTAGGAACATCAGCCGTACCCCAGGGGGTGGAGCCAGCATTGTCTGGGGAAAACCCAGCCTCATTCATGACACTCAAACCAGACAGTCAATCCACAAGCAGACCCAGGCTCACTCCTCCCCTCACATCAGCATGCTAAACACTCCATTCACCACCGGGGCAGACCCTCCCAGATCCTGGGAGCCAGGCTCACCAGCCAGCCCCGGCCAATCATACTCCAGGCACATATTCCACAAATATGCCAACTTCCAAAAGGGGGACTTCTACACTAGACACACTCATACCTCATATACCGTTGCGCAGCATTCAATCTCACGAGTTCATACATACCAGACTTGACCCTGCACACCCTACGCACCGGGAACTACCGAGGACTCATCCATTCCCCATGCATTCCTATGGAAGGGTAGGTCGCTCTCTCCTCACACTCACTCAGAGGGGAAATCACCCTCCCCAGGTTACATATACCATAAAAACTTCAGGGGCGGACCTGCCAGATGGGCCACGTCCAACACGGCCCGTGCCGGGCGTTATACTGGGGCGGTGACGTCAGGCAGGGGAGGGTCAGGGTGGGGGGTTGTAAAATGCGGGATATGGACCATTAGAGGTAAGTACCGAAAAAAAAATAACGAATTTTGTTGCCCACGCTGCATCACATTTGGCGATGCAGCGTGGGCAACAAAATTCTTTTTTTTTTTTTGTTCAGTACTTACCTCTAATGGTCCATATCCCGCATTTTACAACCCCCCACCCTGACCCTCCCCTGCCTGACGTCACCGCCCCAGTATAACGCCCGGCAAGGGCCGTGCCTGCCTTGGATCCAACCGGACATCTTCCTCCTGGTCGCCTGCAGCATCTTTGTGCAGCTCTCCATAGGGTTCGATGACGAAACCCGACACGAAAGAACACCTATGCACCCGGCTTCCCTGGGTGAGGTAATTCGAGTGCTCCCGTGGGTAATAACTATCCAAGTGTCCTACTCTAACTGGGTTTTCCCGTAGGCCATCCGGAAGTGCCCGAAATCAACTACTTTGTAAACTTTACGTTCCCATTGAAAGTCTATGAGAACCCGCATGTGTGTTTAGACACTGCACACGCATCCTGTGAGACTCCTACTTCCTAACCTTTGGCTACTTAGTGTAGCCCCAGCGATTCCCTTGGCCCTAGGCCTATTCACCTGTCCTGAAGTGGTTCTTGTACCACTTGCGTAGTATATGGTTTGTGAGGCCCCTAGGGCAGAATTGCATTTGTGCAACTTATAGTATGCTTAGTGAGTCACTTGTGCTGTATCTCGAACTCTGACCTCATAAAGGGTGCAGAGGGGTTGTGTTAGTAATACATACATCTATATTTGATATATACCTTGTGTGGTGTCCTTTCATTTGGTGTTCAAGGGGTTATTATTGGTAAAACAATTGGCTTCACATGCCCTCTTGAGTTTAGCCTAAGACTGCTGGTCCATGCTACCACTAGGATAGCTGGCCTATAAGGTTGACTTTACAACCATCACCATAAGGGTTGTTTGGATTGATACAGGGTGCTCACTAGAATAGTAGACATCACATATCAGGCCAACTCCTCACAGGCGGGGTTTGTGTGTGAGGGGGCAATGAGAGCGGAGGCTGCTGTATGGGGGAGTCGAGGACGAACACAGGAGAGGAAGGGTGAGGTGAGCTAACAGCGGATAAAGGGTGGGAAGCGCACTGGGGCGCGTTCTTTACTAGACCCACACAGGGCGCCTGACTTCCGGTGAGTGACGACACGGCCCGGCAGATTTACATATTTTGAGATGATGGAATGTCTTCTGGTGTCCTGTGCTTCTCCTGTGACTGGGGGGAGGGGCTGCAGCCAGGGGCAGGCGCAGCAGACAGACCGGTTCAAGCGCTTCATTTGTCCTGCCCAGGATCACACGTGTCTGCGCTTCACTAGCGCCGAGAAAGAGCTGCGAGTCATTGTGAACCTGCCCGGCCATAAATCCCGACACTGCAGCTGACGCCGCAGACAGAGCCCTGGAGGAATGCGGTGGAGGCCAGCCGGCAGCAACGGGGGGGGGTCAGCCGGCAGCAGGGGGGGTCAGCCTGGGGGTCTGAGGGCTCAGCTCCAGGCGCCACACCTGCCCTTTGCACTCACACGTCACACGATGTACTGGCTCTCACCGCAGCTGCAGGGCCCCGGGACACACACCAGGGGGCGCTGGTGCTGGGTTCAAGGCAGCCTCATAACCCAGCAGAGCCGCCCCTCCCTGGGAGATGCTGCCCTGGGCCCGGCTGAACTCTGGTGAACCCTCAGCGAGGAGGCCCAAGGCTGTCCCAGCGGGGCCGGGCTGGGGTCAGTCAGTCTTGCACTGCAGCTGTCAGGACCATCGACAGGACCCGAGGGGATCATGGCCCCCAAGAGGTTCTGGAAGGGGGCAAAACTCTGCAAATATGGCGCTAAGTGGGGCCCTGCTACATATATATATGCGTAAAGCCCCTAGGGAGCCAATCAGATGAGCCCTAACATAAACGCTGAGTGAGGTAAGCAGAAGAATGAGGCCCAGGTGCCACTTGAACCCTGGCAGGCCCATCCCCAGCCATGGGGGGTGAGCAAGTATGTATGTATGTATGTAAGTATTGGTAATCTTCTATAGCGCATGTCTGTCACCCCACGGGTATCCTGGCGCTTTGACTGGAAGGATCCTGCTGCGCACCCTGCTGATTTAAGAACTAAAAAGATGCAGCCCTAGGAAAGAGATGTGTTTTTAAATTTTCCTCAAAGAGACAAGATCATTCATACTTCTCAGTCCTAGCGGAAGAGTATTTCATAGTCTGGCTGCCGTAAAGCTGAAAGATCGACCGCCCAACCGCGATCTCAGAACTTTAGGCACCACAGCAAGGTAGGCAGAAGCCGAGCGAAGGGATCTGGACGGAATGTACCAATGGAACATGTTCTGAAGTGGCACTGGGCCTTGTCCGTGAAGGGCCCTGAATACAATACATAAAGATTTAAAATCGATCCGTTGAAGGATCGAAAATCAATGAAGGTCTCTTAATGCCTGGGATGAAGAGTCAAGGCGGCGGCGAGCAAGCGCTAATTTGGCTGCAAGATTCTGCACCCGTTGCAGTTTTCCTATCAAGGTAGATGGTGCTCCAAGAAATAGAGCATTGCAGTAGTCCAGGCGACTTACGATGATGCTCCTCACCACCTCTGGCCTACTATCCATAGGAAGCATCGGGAGGATCTTTCTCAACATACGAAGCAGTCCCATGCAAGTGCTCACTGTTTTATTGACGGCTGCGTCCAGTTGGAGATTGGACCCAAACATCACTCCCAGATTACGGACCGAGGTGGTAGACACAGTCGTGCTTTGGAAGGAGGGTGGCCAGAAATCTGGCGGGAGAGGTCTAGGGACGCGGTCAGTGGTGCAGTGGGGCTCTAGTGGAACCTGCAGCCCCACGCCCCCACCCCATTACACCCCCAGTGGCGGGGTGGGGGTGCTGGTGCCTCCTGCCCTCCCAGTGACTGCCTGCCCACCTCCAGAGCATGGGGCGTGGCTTGAGGGTGTATTTCATTCTATCACCTCTTAACAGCGCTTCCTACCCCTCGGTCAGGCGTTGAAGCGCTGAAAGCGCAGCCCAGTGTTCGTGGTTCACCCAGGGGTTTGGGGTGTTGGTTGGAGGGATCAGCGCTGAGCTACGCAGCAAGACTTGAACCCAGAGACACATCACCAGGGGTTCGGTGTGATCGTCAGCGGGGGCCCCTTGTGGGGGCCATGCAGGTGGGATGGACAGGGAAGGGCAGGTGTTGGTAGGTTGCAGTAGAGGCTTCCAGAGGAGGAGGCTGCCTTCTGCCCAGGTGAGGGCAGTTTGCAGGAGTCAGGCATACAGACATGCAGTTTTGAGAGGGAGGGGGTGCTGAGACAGGAGGGGGCAGAGGGAAGGCAAAGAGAGGGCCACGAAGGACTGAAATGGGAGAAATCCACAGTTCTGCGCTAAGGTCAGTGTTTTCATTTAGGTTTTAGCGTTATGGAGGGGGGGGGGGAGGGACTGTTAGAGATGCCTCACAATCTGAGGATGGAAAGTCACAAAAAAAGAAACAGTATTATAAAGGGGCCCAGGGCTCTGATCACAACCAGACAGGCCCCCCCCCCTTTGCAGAGCTCTACCCTGAGCCCTCTGGGGGGGGGTGACACCGGCCTGTACTACCTGAGCCCACTGTGACCCAGGCAGACCCTTCACTATAGGACATGGGCAGCAGCGTCACCGCAACCACCTGCGAAGGACCCCCCCCCTCCCCACGCACCAAGCAGAGCTCTCTGGGGCAGATTTACAAGGACTGGCACATCCCTGCATATCAGCATAGATGCGTCACGCAAGTTTACCTTTGCGCTACCACAGATGCGCCGCATTTACAAAGCGACACATCGTGGCACAAGAATAAACAGATGCATGACGCATTTGATGGCGTACGGGCGGCGCATTGCTGAAGTTGGGTCGCAAGCGTGGCGCAACTCCAGCAATGCTCAGGGGCTGCCCATACCTAACATGCTGCATCACGCCTTACGCATGCTTCAAGCAGGCGCAGGGTTTTGACGCAGCGGCGTGGCAAAAGCGACTCAGTGAAATCTTGTAGATTTCACTGTGTCTCTTTTCCGAATCCTTTTCTGACGGAACGCCCACCCTGCATACATTTAACCTGATGCAGGTTTAATGTGGCGCAGGGCTTCACAACGTGATGCCTCTCCCTAGATGCGTCACATTGTAAATAAGGCGCAACATGGCGCATGGTTTATGCCATCGCTGCGTCACAGAAGTGACACAACGGCGGCGTAAATGTGTCGCAAGGGGCTTGTAAATCTTCCCCTCTGTTGTCTCTGGCGGGTTGCCGACTTGAGAGACGGAGTACTCTCCGTAGAACATCCAGTCTTTGTTACTCGATAGGACGAGCCGTCAACCCATCGATAAGAGTACTTTCCTTTCAATATCCAGTTTCATTGTTTAAGGATTTGATAATCCACTGGGCATTAATTTGCTTTGATGAAATGATCATAGTACTTCGGACAAAGATATCCCAATTACAATCCTTTTGGAAATAAGTGACCGTGCCCTGAGGAAGTCTTGGGTGAATGCCCAAACAAGACGAAACATGTGTTGGCTTTTGTGGCTATCTGTTGTTGAGAAAAAGAATATGAGAACTGAAGTACTCATCTGACCAGATCTGGTATAATAAATCAAGAAGACCATTGGAGAACAGCACTGTGTGGATTTATTGTTGGCATTAATTCAGGAGCGCTGCTCGAGACATTGATTTTGTTTTGCATGTCATATGAGTGTAGACGGTGTCTGCACTCGCTTAACAACGCTGGATGGTCCTTGCTCAATGCCCTTGTGAGCATTCTCATACATGATTAATTAATTAATTGTGGGTTTGTAATGCGCTCGAATCGACTCCCGAAGGAGTATCTCTGCGCAGTAGACTGCTGAGGAACCCGTCCTGGCTATCCCTGTGAGATGGTCCCTGCTGGGTATCTCCAAGGTGAAACCAGGCATCCCCGGCGTATGTGGGGGGCCGTTGTGGAGATGAGGCAAGCTAATGCCCAGAGTTGCCAAGTGTGATCCCTGGTTAGAGTAGGCACCGAGGCGAGAATTATCGAGTCCGCTGACCCTGGTCCACGACCCTGCCACGTCGGGAATTGAACCCTGGTCCCGGGCCGTCCTCTGCTCTCGGGTCTGCCGCCTCTAACCAGTGAGCCACACCACACCACATTGAATTGAATTTATTGCGCTAATACACTCAGGTATAACAAACTGCGCAATCAGGACCCCACCACCTGTCAACTTTGTTTATGTGAGAGATGGATGCCCCGAGGTTCCATCCGTGTGATCGATGGATGCCCCGAGTTTCCATCTGCATAATAGATGAATGCCCTGAGATTAAGGGTGGGCGTTGTTGGCGGAGTACCACTATGCAGAATTCTGTGGAACTGATCAAAAGCTCCGTGAACTCCACTCCGTTCTTTTCCATCTCACCCCAATTAATAAAACAGAAACCTCACATACCCTTGATAAAAACAACAAGTAACTATCATTACCTGCAAAAATTCATATAGTGACCTCACAAAAGCGAAAATGGAAATACAGCAAGCAGTGAGAGACGTGATGATTTTGGGGTCCTTCCTTACCTAGGGAGCATTGTATGAGCATTCACCCAAGACTTCCTCAGGGCACGATCACTTATTTCCAAAAGGATTGCAATTGTGATATCCCAACCCAAGGCCCTGCAAAGCATTATGGGAAGATATTCTAGAGTGCAGGGATTATTATAGTATCCAATATCAAAACGTTCCTCGCGGGGCAGACTCTCGGGCTCAGCTCTAGACTCCTGCCCCATAATGCTTTGCAGGGCCTTTGGTTGGGATTGTATTTTTGCCCATAACATTGCTTGGGGTGGTCCTAGGAGGATGGGACCACCACTGAATCATTCAGCATGATATGTGTTCAAGGCATTTGCTTCCCCTCCCTCTAGGTAAGGGGTGACCCCAAAATCACAACCTCTCATTGCCAGATGTTTTTCAAAGTTCACTTTTGTGAATTGGTTACATGCTTTTTAGCATATAAAGGTAAAGTTGTTTTACCAAAGTGGTGTGGGTGCAGTAGATAACTCCACTACGGTGCGTTCTGAGCGGAGTTCATTGCCCACGGTTAACTAAAATGTCATCAGAGTGATAGATGGAGGCCCAAGGTGCCATCAATGTGAACAATAGACGCCTGAGGTAACCTCAGTGTGATAGATGGGTACCCTGAAGTGGCATCAGTGTGAGAGATGGATGCCTCAAGGTGCCATCGGTGTAAAAGAAGGATGCCCCAGGGTGGCTTCAGTCTGATAGATGGATGCCCTGAGGGGCATCACTGTGATAGATGGTCACTCTGAGGTGCCATCAGTGTGATAGATGGATGCACCGAGGTCCAATCACTGTGATAGATGGATGAACCAAGGTCCAATCACTGTGATAGATGGCTGACCTGAGGTGCCATAAGTGTGATGGATGGATGCCCTGAGGTGCCATCAGTGTGATAGATGGATGCCCCATGGTGCAGCAGCTCAGTGTGGAGACCTGGCATGTCTCACTTGTGTTTGAAGGAAATGTGAAGACCTTGTATATTCAGAGAACATTAACTGGCAGTGGGGGCCTTAATCCCCTGCATATTTATCTATCAATGACTGGCAGAGCTGGGATTGAAGACTTTGTATATGAAGAGACCAGTGACTGGAAATTTAGGGCATGAAGACCCTTTACATTCATGTACATGTTCATGTATGAGACTGAAGACCGCTTATACACATAAACAACTGACTGCCAGTGCTGGGACTGAAGACCCTGTATATTCATATATCAGTGACCGGTAGTGCTGGGACTGGAAACCCTGTATATTCATATATCAGTGACTGGCAGTGCTGGGACTGAAGACTGTGTATATTCATATATCAGTGACCGGTAGTGCTGGGACTGGAGACCCTGTACATTCATATATCAGTGACTGGCAGAGCTGGGACTGGAGACCCTGTATATTCATATATCAGTGACTGGCAGTGCTGGGACTGAAGACCCTGTATATTCATATATCAGTGACTGGCAGTGCTGGGACTGAAGACCCTATATTTTCATATATCTGTGACCGGTAGTGCTGGGACTGAAGACCCTGTATATTCATATATCAGTGACCGGTAGTGCTGGGACTGGAGACCCTGTATATTCATATAACAGTGACTGGCAGTGCTGGGACTGAAGACCCTGTATATTCATATATCAGTGACCGGTAGTGCTGGGACTGGAGACCCTGTATATTGATATATCTGTGACCGGTAGTGCTGGGACTGAAGACCCTGTATATTCATATATCTGTGACCGGTAGTGCTGGGACTGAAGACCCTGTATATTCATATATCAGTGACCGGTAGTGCTGGGACTGGAGACTCTGTATATTCATATATCTGTGACCGGAAGTGCTGGGACTGAAGACCCTGTATATTCATATATCTGTGACCGGTAGTGCTGGGACTGAAGACCCTGTATATTCATATATCAGTGACTGGCAGTGCTGGGACTGAATACCCTGTATATTCATATATCAGTGACCGGTAGTGCTGGGACTGGAGACCCTGTATATTCATATATCAGTGACTGGTAGTGCTGGGACTGGAGACCCTGTATATTCATATATCTGTGACCGGTAGTGCTGGGACTGAAGACCCTGTATATTCATATATCAGTGACCGGTAGTGCTGAGACTGGAGACCCTGTACATTCATATATCAATGACTGGCAGTGCTGGGACTGAAGACCCTGTATATTCATATATCAGTGACTGGCAGTGCTGGGACTGAAGACCCTGTATATTCATATATCAGTGACTGGCAGTGCTGGGACTGAAGACCCTATATTTTCATATATCTGTGACCGGTAGTGCTGGGACTGAAGACCCTGTATATTCATATATCAGTGACCCGTAGTGCTGCGACTGGAGACCCTGTATATTCATATATCAGTGACTGGCAGTGCTGGGACTGAAGACTGTGTATATTCATATATCAGTGACCGGTAGTGCTGGGACTGGAGACCCTGTATATTCATATATCAGTGACTGGCAGTGCTGGGACTGAAGACCCTGTATATTCATATATCAGTGACTGGCAGAGCTGGGACTGGAGACCCTATATTTTCATATATCTGTGACCGGTAGTGCTGGGACTGAAGACCCTGTATATTCATATATCAGTGACTGGCAGAGCTGGGACTTAAGACCCTGTATATTCATATATCAGTGACTGGCAAAGCGGGGACTGAAGACCCTGTATATTCATATACCAGTGACTTGCAGTGCTGGGACTGAAGACCCTGTATATTCATATATCAGTGACCAGTAGTGCTGGGACTGAAGACCCTGTATATTCATATATCTGTGACCGGTAGTGCTGGGACTGAAGACCCTGTGTATTCATATATCAGTGACCGATAGTGCTAGGACTGAAGATCCTGAATATTCATATATCAGTGACCGGCAGAGCTGGGACTAAGGACCCTGTATATTCAAATATCAGTGACTGGCAGAGCTGGGACTGAAGACCCTGTATAATCATATATCAGTGACCGGCAGAGCCGGGACTGAAGACCCTGCATATTCAAATATCAGTGACCGGCAGAGCTGGGAGTGAAGACACTGTATATTCATATATCAGTGATTGGCAGTGCTAGGACTGAAGAACCCTGTATATTCATAAATCAGTGACTGGCAGAGCTGGGACTGATGACCCTGTATATTAATATATCAGTGACTGGCAGAGCTGGGACTGAAGACCCTGTATATTCATATATCAGTGATTGGCAGAGCTAGGACTGAAGACCCTGTATATTCATATATCAGTGACTGGCAGAGCTGGGACTGAAGACCCTGTATATTCATATATCAGTGACCGGTAGTGCTGGGACTGGAGACCCTGTATATTCATATATCTGTGACTGGCAGTGCTGGGACTGAAGACCCTGTATATTCATATATCAGTGACTGGCAGTGCTGGGACTGAAGACCCTGTATATTCATATATCAGTGACTGGCAGTGCTGGGACTGAAGACCCTATATTTTCATATATCTGTGACCGGTAGTGCTGGGACTGAAGACCCTGTATATTCATATATCAGTGACCGGTAGTGCTGAGACTGGAGACCCTGTATATTCATATATCAGTGACTGGCAGTGCTGGGACTGAAGACTGTGTATACTCATATATCAGTGACCGGTAGTGCTGGGACTGGAGACCCTGTATATTCATATATCAGTGACTGGCAGTGCTGGGACTGAAGACCCTGTATATTCATATATCAGTGACTGGCAGAGCTGGGACTGGAGACCCTATATTTTCATATATCTGTGACCGGTAGTGCTGGGACTGAAGACCCTGTATATTCATATATCAGTGACCGGTAGTGCTGGGACTGGTGACCCTGTACATTCATATATCAGTGACTGGCAGTGCTGGGACTGAAGACTGTGTATACTCATATATCAGTGACCGGTAGTGCTGGGACTGGAGACCCTTTATATTCATATATCAGTGACTGGCAGTGCTGGTACTGAAGACCCTGTATATTCATATATCAGTGACTGGCAGTGCTGGGACTGGAGACCCTATATTTTCATATATCTGTGACCGGTAGTGCTGGGACTGAAGACCCTGTATATTCATATATCAGTGACTGGCAGAGCTGGGACTTAAGACCCTGTATATTCATATATCAGGGACTGGCAAAGCGGGGACTGAAGACCCTGTATATTCATATACCAGTGACTTGCAGTGCTGGGACTGAAGACCCTGTATATTCATATATCAGTGACCAGTAGTGCTGGGACTGAAGACCCTGTATATTCATATATCTGTGACCGGTAGTGCTGGGACTGAAGACCCTGTGTATTCATATATCAGTGACCGGTAGTGCTAGGACTGAAGATCCTGAATATTCATATATCAGTGACCGGCAGAGCTGGGACTAAGGACCCTGTGTATTCAAATATCAGTGACTGGCAGAGCTGGGACTGAAGACTGTGTATACACATATATCAGTGATTGGCAGTGCTAGGACTGAAGAACCCTGTATATTAATAAATCAGTGACTGGCAGAGCTGGGACTGATGACCCTGTATATTAATATATCAGTGACTGGCAGAGCTTGGACTGAAGACCCTGTATATTCATATATCAGTGATTGGCAGAGCTAGGACTGAAGACCCTGTATATTCATCTATCAGTGACAGGCAGATCTGGGACTGAAGACCCTGTATATTCATATATCAGTGACCGGTAGTGCTGGGACTAAAGACCCTGTATATTCATATATTTGTGACTGGCAATGCTGGGACTGAAGACCCTGTATATTCATATATCAGTGACCGGTAGTGCTGGGAATGAAGACCCTGTATATTCATATATCTGTGACTGGCAGTGCTGGGACCGAATACCCTGTATATTCATATATCAGTGACTGGCAGTTCTGGGACTGAAGACCCTGTATATTCATATATCAGTGACCGGTAGTGCTGGGAATGAAGACCCTGTATATTCATATATCTGTGACTGGCAGTGCTGGGACCGAATACCCTGTATATTCATATATCAGTGACTGGCAGTTCTGGGACTGAAGACCCTGTATATTCATATATCAGTGACCGGTAGTGCTGGGAATGAAGATCCTGTATATTTATATATCAGTGACCGGCAGAGCTGGGACTGGAGACCCTGTATATTCAAATATCAGTGACTGGCAGTGCTGGGACTGAAGACTGTGTATATACATAAATCAGGGACTGGCAGAGGTGGGACTGAAGACCCTGTATATTCAAATATCAGTGACTGGCAGTGCTGGGACTGAAGACTGTGTATATTCATATATCAGTGACCGGCAGAGCTGGGACTGAAGACCCTGTATATTCAAATATCAGTGACTGGCAGTGCTGGGACTGGAGACTGTGTTTATTCATAAATCAGTGACTGGCAGAGCTGGGACTGAAGACCCTGTATAATCATATATCAGTGACCGGCAGAGCTGGGACTGAAGACCCTGTATATTCATATATCAGTGACCGGTAGTGCTAGGACTGAAGATCCTGAATATTCATATATCAGTGACCGGCAGAGCTGGGACTAAGGACCCTGTATATTCAAATATCAGTGACTGGCAGAGCTGGGACTGAAGACCCTGTATAATCATATATCAGTGACCGGCAGAACTGGGACTGAAGACCCTGCATATTCAAATGTCAGTGACCGGCAGAGCTGGGACGGAAGACTGTGTATACACATATATCAGTGACTGGCAGTGCTAGGACTGAAGACCCTGTATATTCATATATCAGTGACTGGCAGAGCTAGGACTGAAGACCCTGTATATTCATATATCAGTGACTGGCAGAGCTGGGACTGAAGACCCTGTATATTCATATATCAGTGACTGGCAGAGCTAGGTCGAGGACCCTGTATATTAATATATCAGTGACTGGCAGAGCTGGGACTGAAGACCCTGTATATTCATATATCAGTGACCGGTAGTGCTGGGACTGAAGACCCTGTATATTCATATATCTGTGCCTGGCAGTGCTGGGACTGAAGACCCTGTATATTCATATATCAGTGACTGGCAGTGCTGGGACTGAAGACCCTGTATATTCATATATCTGTGACTGGCAGTGCTGGGACTGAAGACCCTATATATTCATATATATGTGACTAGCAGTGCTGGGACTGAAGACCCTGTATATTCATATATCAGTGACCGGTAGTGCTGGGACTGAAGACCCTGTATATTCATATATCTGTGACTGGCAGTGCTGGGACTGAATACCCTGTATATTCATATATCAGTGACTGGCAGTGCTGGGACTGAAGACCCTGTATATTGATATATCAGTGACCGGTTGTGCTGGGACTGAAGACCCTGTATATTCATATATCAGTGACTGGCAGAGCGGGGACTGAAGACCCTGTGTATACATATATCAGTGACCTGCACTGCTGGGACTGAAGACCCTGTATACTCATATATCAGGACTGGCAGAGCTGGGACTGAAGGCCCTGTATATTCATATATCAGTGACTGGCAGAGCGGGGACTGAAGACCCTGTATATTCCTATACTATTGACTTGAAGTGCTGGGACTGAAGACCCTGTATATTCATATATCAGTGACTGGCAGAGCGGGGACTGAAGACCCTGTATATTCATATACATTGACTTGAAGTGCTGGGACTGAAGACCCTGTATATTCATATATCAGTGACCAGTAGTGCTGGGACTGAAGACCCTGTATATTCATGTATCTGTGACCGGCAGAGATGGGACTGGAGACCCTGTATATTCATTTATCAGTGACCAGCAGAGCTGGGATTGAAGACCCTGTATACTCATATATCAGGACTGGCAGAGCTGGGACTGGAGACCTTGAATTTGCATATATCAGTGACTGGCAGAGCTGGGACTGATGACCCTGTATGTTAATATATCAGTGACTGGCAGAGCTGGGACTGAAGACCCTGTATATTCATATATCAGTGATTGGCAGAGCTAGAACTGAAGACCCTGTATATTCATATATCAGTGACTGGCAGAGCTGGGACTGAAGATCCTGTATATTCATATATCAGTGATTGGCAGAACTAGGACTGAAGACCCTGTATATTCATATATCAGTGACCGGTAGTGCTGGGACTGAAGACCCTGTATATTCATATATCAGTGACCAGTAGTGCTGGGACTAAAGACCCGGTATGTTCATATATCTGTGACCGGCAGTGCTGGGACTGAAGACCCTGTATATTCATATATCAGTGACCGGTAGTGCTGGGAATGAAGACCCTGTATATTCATATATCAGTGACTGGCAGTGCTGGGACTGAAGAGCCTGTATATTCATATATCAGAGACCGGCAGAGCTGGGACTGAAGACCCTGTATATTCATATATCAGAGACCGGCAGAGCTGGGACTGAAGACCCTGCATATTCATATATCAGTGACTGGCAGTGCTGGGACTGAAGACCCTGTATATTCATTTATCTCTGATTGGCAGTGCTGGGACTGAATTCCTGTATTTTGATATATCAGTGACCGGCAGTGCTGGGACTGAAAACCCTGTATTTTGATATATCAGTGACCGGCAGTGCTGGGACTGGAGACCCTGTATATTTATATATCAGTGAACGGCAGAGCTGGGACTGAAGACCTTGTATATTCATATATCAGGACTGGCAGAGCTGGGACTGAAGACCCTGTTTATTCATAAATCAGTGACTGGCAGAGCTGGGACTGGAGACCCTGTATATTTATATATCAGTGAACGGCAGAGCTGGGACTGAAGACCCTGTATATTCATATATCAGTGACAGGCAGAGCTGGGACTGAAGACCCTGTTTATTCATAAATCAGTGACTGGCAGAGCTGGGACTGGAGACCCTGTATATTTATATATCAGTGAACGGCAGAGCTGGGACTGAAGACCCTGTATATTCCCAGGGGATGAAAGGGCAGTGCCGGGCAGTGAAGACCTCTCCCTCTCGGGACAGGACAGTGGAAGTTAGGTGACTGGATAGATGGACCCTGTGAGGGCCACACAAAGATTAGGCAACATTGCCCCCCTCCCCCGCCCCCCACTCCAGAGCTCTGAGCGTGTTTCTGTTTGTACCTGAGACAGTGCAGGGTGGCAGTGAAGGCCACGTGTATGAGACCTGGGAGAGGAGGCTCTTGGAACCAACGGGGCCCCTCCCTCACTGGCAGGAGGGACTGTGTACGAAGGGCCCCTCCCTCACCGCCCTTGGGGCCCCTCCCTCACTGGCAGGAGGGACTGTGTCCAAAGGGCCCCTCCCTCACGGCCCTCAGGGCCTCCCACGTCGATAGATTGGTAGTGGAGGCGGGACTGTGTACAAACGGGGCCCCTCCCTCACGGGGCCCCTCCCTCACAGCCCCCAGGGCAGGAGGGACTGTGCACACTCTGGGCCCCTCCCGCCTCTCCCAGGCGTGGCAGGTACACATGGTTAACTCTCTCGGTGCCAGGCCTCATCCACAGGTTGAAGAATCCTTCCCTTCCAGGGCCAGAGGCCTTTACTTGAGGGGGCCTCTTGCCCCGGTGTGAGGGGCGTTGTGTGCCCCCACTCAGGGGCGCTCCCTGGCCGGGCATGAACTCAGGGGCGCCTCTCGGCTGGTTAACGAGCCTGTGTGTGGGGCAGAGCTGGGCGCCTGTGCTTAAGACATTACTATTCTGACGCCACACAGTTCACTCAGAGGTTCTATGTTAGTGCCTGAGCTGCAGACACCACAGCTCGGCCTCCTAAACGTGTGTGCTGGTGCCCGGTCGTGCTGTGGGTCTGTTTTTACGACAGTGCACCAACACAGGCAACGCACCCATCATGAAGAGCATAGCAGGCACGTCAATAAATAAACACACAAGACAAGTTTGTTGGGAAACATTTTGCTGCAGGTTTATTTCATCCAAGAGAATTGCCAACGTGGTTGGTTAATTTACGGGGGATCCAAGGGCAGGCAGCGGTGACTGACCGAAGCTGCCCTGCCCGCCTGATGAGCCAAACTGCACGTGACCAACTCAATCGGTGCACCCCTTTACAAGGGGATTAGCCCCCTTACATACCCTGGATAACCAGTCCATCCCTCTGCTCACGCTTCTTAGGGGTGAAGCGTGTCCAGGCAAGTCCCGTTGCTCAGGCTTACAACCGCCCGAAGGTCTAGCGGGGCGCCGTTGTTTTCTTCCAGGGTCCTGCCGTAAAGACTCCGGGGAATTATTTGGAATATGCACCCCTATTGAGCTCCTGCAGAGGGTACCCCTATGTACCATTCAACCTCCGGATCGCCCTGTAACTCAGCCTGCAACTCAAATTAACAAATTAACATGTTCCTCCTCTAGCTATACACCCCAGCCAACACGCCAAGTATGCGGAACGGAGGGAGACGGCGTGACCAGAAGGCACAAAAGGGAAGCCAGATGGTCGGGGCCAGATATAAGCACCTGGCTCCCACCCTCCACTGGGCCGGAAGGGATGTGTGGCCCACACCGGAATTAGGGGACTCCTAGATGGGCCCATCACTAGACATGATGTTGTGCCTAATGTGGCACTAGGTTGCATGCCCTCTTGAGTGGGTACACTGCGTGTGCCACGGGCAGCCTCAATTCGAATGCCACACATTTAACTCAGAGGTTCTACGAGATAGTGCATGAGATGCAGATAGCACAGCTGGGAAACCGAAGGCCGCATCATAAACGTGTGTGCTGGTGCAGGGTAGAGCTGTGTCTGTTTTGAACAGGTTTCTATTCTAATGCCACACATTTAAGTCAGAGGTTCTACGAGTTGGCGCATGAGCTGCCGACCTCAAGGCTCAAAAACAGAAGACCATATCATAAATGTGTGCTGGTGCAGCGTAGAGCTGTGAGTCTGTTTTTAAGGCAGTGTACTATTCTAATGCTACACATATAACCCGGAGGTTCTACAAGTTAGTGAATGAGCTGCAGACAGCACAACTTGGAAATAGGAGGCCACACCCTAAATGGGTGTGCCGGTGCATGGTAGAGCTATTTCTGTTTTTAAAAGGTTTCTATTCTAATGCCTCATAATGCCTCACATTTCACTCGGAGGTTCTACGAGATAGTGCATGAGCTGCAGACAGCACAGCTTGGAAACAGGAGGCCACATCATAAACATATGTGCTAGTGCAGGGTAGAGTTATGTCTGTTTTTAACAGGTTTCTATTCTAATGCCACACATTTAAGTTGGAGGTTCTACGAGATAGTGCATGAGCTGCAGATAGCACAGCTCGGAATCAGGAGGCCACATCATAAGCATGTGTGCTGGTGCAGGCTAGAGCTGTGTACGTTTTTAAGAGGTTTCTATTCTAAAGCCACACATTTAAGTCGGAGGTTCTATGAGTTAGTGCTCGAGCTGCAGACAGCACAGCTCGGAAACAGGAGGCCACATCCTAAACATGTGTACTGGTGTAGGGTAGTGCCTTGGCTCTGTTTTTAACACATCACTATTCTAATGCCACACATTTAAGTCTGAGGTTCTACGAGTAAGTTCATGAACTGCAGACAGCAGAGCTGGGTAACAGGAGGCCACATCATAAACATGTGTGCTGGTGCAGGTTAGAGCTATGCATCTGTTTTTAAGACATCACTATTCTAATGTCACACATTTAACACAGTAGTTCTAGGAGTTAGTGCATGAGCTGCAGACAGCACAGCTCGGAAACAGGAGGCCACATCATAAACATGTGTGCTGGTGCAGGTTAGAGCTGTGCGTCTATTTTTAAGACATCACTATTCTAATGTCACACATTTAACACAGTGGTTCTAGGAGTTAGTGCATGAGCTGCAGACAGCACAGCTCGGAAACAGGAGGCCACATCATAAACATGTGTGCTGGTGCAGGTTAGAGCTGTGCCTCTATTTTTAAGACATCACTATTCTAATGTCATACATTTAACACAAGACATCACTATTCTAATGTCATACATTTAACACAGTGATTCTAGGAGTTAGTGCATGAGCTGCAGACAGCACAGCTCGGAAACAGGAGGGCACATCATAAACATGTGTGCTGGTGCAGGATAGAGCTGTGCATCTATTTTTAAGACATCACTATTCTAATGTCACACATTTAACACAGTGGTTCTAGGAGTTAGTGCATGAGCTGCAGACAGCACAGTTCGGAAACAGGAGGGCACATCCTAAACATGATGTACTTGTACAGTGTAGAGCGTTGAGTCTGTTTTTAAGACATCACACTGTTCTTATGCCTCACATTTCATTCAGAGGTTCTACGAGTTAGTGCATGAGCTGCAGACAGCACAGCTTGGAAACAGGAGGCCATATCATAAATGTGTGTGCTGGTGCAGGGCAGAGATGTGTTTCTGCTTTTAGGACATTACTATTTTAAGGTACACAGTCAAAATATCGAGTAGGAAATATCGACCTACCATAATATCGAGTCTGAAATATCGAAGGTGCATAATATCGAAGGCAAGAATATCGTAGGACAGAATATCGACCCAAGGTAAGTAATATCGAAATACTTAATATCGATGTAAGTAATATCGAAGTTAGTAATATCGATTGCATATATATCGATGTTACTAATTTCGATGACACTAATATCGATATTTGTATTATTGTATAGTTTTTTATTATGTATGTGTTATATGTTTAATTTAAGTATTTAAAATAATTACTATTATATGTGTATAAATTTAATATAATAATAAATAAATTTATAAGTAAATTCTATGTTTTTGTACCGGAGCGGGTTGTGGGTTTATAGGGGAATAGGGTGGGAAGTAATTTAATTATGGTAAATTGATTAGTAATTAGTAGGATTTATTAATAAATTATAATTAATTGGTAATTATGTGAAAATATTAGGAAAATAATTTTAATTAATTTATTATTTGATATATATGTTCTGTAGCGGGTTGTGGGTTTATAGGGGAATAGGGTGGGAAGTAATTTAATTATGGTAAGTTGATTAATAATTAGTAGGATTAATTAATTAATTATAATTAATTGCTAATTAATATTGATTAATTGGGACAAAAATTAATTGATTAATTGATATATATTTTCTGTAGCGGGATGTGGGTTTATAGGGGAATGGGGTGGGGAGTAATTTAATAATAATTAATTAATTAATATATGTTTTTAAAAATGTATATTTATTTTATTGGGAAATAATTAATATTAATTAGTTAATTAATTATTATAATTTTGTACATATTTAAAATTATTAATTAATTGGTAATTAAATAATATTAATTAGTTACATTAATTAGAGTAATTTATTTATATATTATTTTTAGTTGCTGTTAATTAATTAATTGGGGGAAAATAATATTAATTATTAAATTATATTAATTACAGCTAATGTGCTAATATATTTACTTTATTTGTTATTGTTCATTAATAATTAATTGCTAATTAAATAATATTAATTAGGTTTGGGTAAATGAGTATTTTTAGGATTCTGGGTCAGTTTTGGTTTTTTGGGTAAAGGGGTATTTTTAGTGTTCAGGGTCAGTTTTCAGTTTTTGGGTAAAGGGGTATTTTGAGGGTTTAGGGTCAGTTTTCAGTTTTTGGGTAAAGGGTTATTTTTAGGGTTCAGGGTCAGTTTTCAGTTTTTGGGTAAAGGGGTATTTTTAGGGTTCAGGGTCAGTTTTCAGTTCTTGTGTAAAGGGGTATTTTTTGGGTTCAGGGCCAGTTTTCAGTTTTTGGGTAAAAGGGTTTTTTTGGGGTTCAGGGTCAGTTTTCAGTTTTTGGGTAAAGGGGTATTTTTAGGGTTCAGGGTCAGTTTTCAGTTTTTGGGTAAAGGGGTATTTTTAGGGTTCAGGGTCAGTTTTCAGTTCTTGGGTAAAGGGGTATTTTTAGGGTTCAGGGTCAGTTTTCAGTTTTTGGTTAAAGGGGTATTTTGAGTGTTTAGGGTCAGTTTTCAGTTTTTGGGTAAAGGGTTATTTTTAGGGTTCAGGGTCAGTTTTCAGTTTTTGGGTAAAGGGGTATTTTTAGGGTTCAGGGTCAGTTTTCAGTTCTTGGGTAAAGGGGTATTTTTTGGGTTCAGGGTCAGTTTTCAGTTTTTGGGTAAAGGGTTTTTTTTGGGGTTCAGGGTCAGTTTTTAGTTTTTGGTTAAAGGGGTATTTTTAGGGTTCAGGGTCAGTTTCAGTTCTTGGGTAAAGGGGTGTTTTTTGAGTTCAGGGTCAGTTTTCCCTACTGTTGCACTCTCTGGAGTAGGAATAGACATTTTTACCCTTATGCTATCCAACGTTTTATTTAATTAATTGTTAAAATATCAAATGTTTATTTTATTTTTTATATTACTTACATTTTATTTATGTTACTCTTTTATGTTTGTAAATGTGTTAGTAAATTAGAATATATTTCATTAATTTATAAATTCGTAAAATAATTATTAATACTTATTGTTCAGTGCATATATATTACATATTTACTGTATATATTTAATTAATGTATTCTTAATATATATGTATTAATTATTACTTTTAAACATTATTAGATACTTTTAAATATGTTTATTTTATTTATTAGTCTTATAGACTTAATTTTACATTTATATATTTAAAAAAAAATAACAATATTTTTAACATCGATATTTTTGACATCGATATATTTTTTTCGATATTTTTGTACTTACCATGTTGTAGATAGGATGTCGATATTTTTGCCCTCGATATTGTTGACTCGATATTCTTGTAGGTCGATATTTCTGTAGTCGAAATTCTGTCAGTGATTCCTATTTTAATGCCGCACATTTAAGTAATTGATTCTACGAGTTAGTGCATGAGCTGCAGACCAGGGCTCGGAAACCGGGAGAGGCAGCCACTTCTTCCCGTTTCCGGGCATTGTTGTCTGCACATCATGCTTTTTCTCAGAGAAATTCCAAGTTCAGTGTGCATGCATCAGACAGTGAAGGACAGCCAGCTCTGCGTGCAGCAGCCCACACATACCCACTGCCCCACCTTTAGGACCCAGCCCTGGGGGAGCCGCCACTCCGCATCAGTAGGACCAAACCCTCCCCAGGGGCGAGGGAACCCGCCTTCTACGTTCATTCACACCTGAGCTGCTTGGATGCCAGTACAGGTGACAGAAGACAGTACAAGCCCAGCAGGTTTTGTCAAAGAAAACAGTGAGTGAATAAAGCAGCACAGAGGTTGCACGTGTGCAGACTGCTGTCTAGGTGTGTGCCTTGTGTCAGAAATGAGTCTGGTGCCACTACAGGCTCGCATGCAGCTGTAGGCTCATCGTGCAGCCACTGGCACGCCGTGCAGCTACAGGCTCATTGTGCAGCTACAGGACCATCGTGCAGCTACAGGCTCATTGTGCAGCTACAGGCTCATCGTGCAGCTGTAGGCTCATCGTGCAGCCACTGGCACGCCGTGCAGCTACAGGGTCATTGTGCAGCTACAGGACCATCATGCAGCTACAGGCTCATTGTGCAGCTACAGGCTCATCGTGCAGCTACAGGCTCATTGTGCAGCTACAGGACCATCGTGCAGCTACACGCCCATTGTGCAGCTACAGGCTCATCATGCAGCTACAGGACCATCGTGCAGCTACAGGCTCATTGTGCAGGTGCAGGTCCATCGTGCAGCTACAGGCTCATCGTGCATCTACAGGCTCATCGTGCAGCTACAGGCTCATTGTGCAGCTACAGGCTCATCGTGCAGCTACAGGACCATCGTGCAGCTACAGGCTCATTGTGCAGGTTCAGGTCCATCGTGCAGCTACAGGACCATCGTGCAGCTACAGGCTCATTGTGCAGGTGCAGGTCCATCGTGCAGCTACAGGACCATCGTGCAGCTACAGGCTCATCGTGCAGCTACAGGCTCATCGTGCAGCTACAGGCTCATTGTGCAGCTACAGGCTCATCGTGCAGCTACAGGACCATCGTGCAGCTACAGGCTCATTGTGCAGGTGCAGGTCCATTGTGCAGCTACAGGCTCATTGTGCAGCTACAGGCTCATCGTGCAGCTACAGGACCATCATGCTGGGTCCACACTGGAATGGCATGGGGAGCAAAAAAACGAAACAATGGATTTAGGCCCATATCTCTGTACGGGGGTGAATATATGACATTGTTCGGCATTCTGTCCATCAGTTGTTCTTTTTGCATCTACAGGCCCATCGTGCAGCCACAGACGTGTCATGCAGCTATAGGTCCATCAGTGCAGCTGGGTCTGATGGTTCAGTGGACTAATGCCTCCATTGCAGGGGCCTGTGTTTGACCTCATGGTCACAGGTTCAAATCCCGGCAGGTCCACTCAGCCCTTCATCCATTTGAGGTCGATAAAATGAGTACCATTGAGTTGGGTAACAATAAACATCTGTTATTCATGATACCTCTGGGTGAATGCGCGCTTTACAAATATTTATGGTATCTGCAGCTACAGGCCCGTTGTGCAGCCACAGGCTCGTTGTGCAGCCACAGGCCCGTTGTGCAGCCACAGGCTCGTTGTGCAGCCACAGGCCCGTTGTGCAGCCACAGGCTCATTGTGCCGCCATAGGCTCCTCGTACAGTTACAGGGTTGCTGTGCAGCTACAGGCTTGTCGTACAGCTACAGGCTTGTCGTGCAGCTACAGGCTCGCTCTGCAGCAAAATAAATAAATCTAGTATTTGTAAAGTGCAAACTAATCATGCCTCGGGGTTTCAAGGCGCTGCGGACCGTCGGGGAGATTAAATGAGCTATTGCCCAGAGTCACATGGTGCTGAGCTGAGCTGCCGCCGTTGTCGGAGATCGAAACCGTGAGCCCCGCCCTCCAGAGTGAGCTGCTCCAGCCACTGCGCCACACCTCTCCCCTCTACAGGCTTGTCATGCAGCTACAGGCTCTCTGTGCAGCTTACAGGCTCATTATGTAGATAGAGGCTTGTTGTGGAACTGCAATCTCATGCATCTACGCGCTCATCATGCAGTGATAGTGTATTGTGCAGCTACAGGCGTTAAGGCAGTCACGGACTCGTTGTGGAGCTACAGTCTCGTGCAGCTATAGTATCGTCATGCATCTACGGGCTTGTTGTGGCGCTAAAGGATTCCATGCAGCGACAGGGTCACTGTGCAGCCAGCGGCTCGTCGTGCAGCTGCAGGCTTATCATGAAACTACAGGTTTGTCGTGCAGCTACAGGCTCTTTGTCCACCTCTGGGCTCGTTGTGGAGCCACAGTCTCATGCAGCTGCAGATTTATCATGCATCTACAGGTTTGTCATCCAGATACAGGCTCATCGCGCAGCCACAGGCTCATTCTGCAGCTACAGGCTCATCGTGCAGCTACAGGCTTGTCATTCAGCTACAGGCTCTTCGCGCAGCCACAGGCTCATTTTGCAGCTACAGGCTCATCGTGCAGCTACAGGCTGGTCATGCAGCTACAGGCTCGTCGTGCAGCTACAGGCTGGTCATGCAGCTACTGGCTCGTCGTGCAGCTACAGGCTCGTCATGCAGCTACTGGCTCGTCGTGCATCTACAGGTACTGGCTCGTCGTGCAGCTACAGGCTGCTCATGCAGCTACTGGCTCGTCGTGCAGCTACAGGCTCATTGTGCAGCTACAGGCTCGTCATGCAACTACTGGCTCGTCGTGCAGCTACAGGTACTGGCTCGTCGTGCAGCTACAGGCTGCTCATGCAGCTACTGGCTCGTCGTGCAGCTACAGGCTCGTCATGCAGCTACTGGCTCGTCGTGCAGCTACAGGTACTGGCTCGTCGTGCAGCTACAGGCTGCTCATGCAGATACTGGCTCGTCGTGCAGCTATGTGGAAAATTAATTCGTATTGATAAACATTATCTGCGTCATCTTGCCTTTTTCCCAATGCCACACTTTTGTCGTACACGGCAGCCATTTTAGATGCCTTGGTCAGACTCACTCTCTGCACGCCGCCGATCTCCAGCGCGACTCCCCACCCTCGCAAGCGTCTCCCCCTCGCACTGGTCACCCCCGCTCTCTCTCTCTCTCTCATGCATGGGCCATAAACTCCCTCCATCTGCGCTGCTCTTCCCTGAGAATCACATCCCGTGCCCGCCCGACACCTCCCTTTCATCCTATTCACTATCGCACCCTCTGACACTCCTCTTCCTCCGTGTCCGATTGTCCTGGCCGTTCCCAGGCTATCACCTAGCCCTGCGAATGCAGTTTATAACCCCAACTGTAAAGAATCACCCCTCTTCAAAGGAGTTACAGTAGATCAAGGCCCCCACCCCATGAGATCCGTCACACCACACGCATTCCGGGAACCGGCGGAATGCCCTGCTGTTCCTGCCGTCTGATGCCGATCCTGTATTTTGATTGGGGAAGGGATTCTCACTGTAAGGATGTGTTGTAACGGGCCTGAAGCGGAAGATTCCGGGGATGTCTTTCATACTTCAAAGTACCTTTATTGTAATAAAGAATGTCTTCCTGCCATAAATGTGTGTATAAGAGGCCAGGCCTCAGAGATGCAGTTAGAGCACCTCGAGAAGATTCCCTGTTGGTCTGATCTGATGTGTTCTCCTCCGGAGTGAATAAACCCTTGTTTCCCACCTTCCGGTCTCCAGCGCCTGCCTCTTCATTGATTAATACATTGTGGGTTAAGAGGCGACATCGCCGGGCAATACTTAAGGTTATTTCGTTCGTTGATTGCCTTCCTGCTTTACAATTGGCGTCCCAAGCGTGGGGCCCATCAGCGACACGTGGATCCAGTGGGAGAGGTCCTGACGACAGAGTGAACGACTGCAACAATCGGGAAAGAGCTCCTGCCCGATAGACCCTCGTCTGGCAGCCGATCATACGAACTTCACTGGTTCCGAATCGACCTCTCTCGAGTGATCTACGGTCCTGACTGGGAACCATCAGGAGTGCCGCGGAAAATATCGGAGATTGGAGGACGATCGGGCGCTGGAAGCGGAAGACGAGAAACAGCCTATGCGGTCCGGGTAAGGTCGTGTAAAAACGACAAATTGCGAAACGATGATGGTTCTTTGAGACATTCGCTGCTTACAAACGAGGAAGAGTACAAATACTCTATCTTCCTTTGTGGACAGTGAAGGGTGGGTAACGCGGACTTTTGTCCCCCTTTGTAATCTGTCGTGCCTATCTTTTCTCCCCACTGTTTGTTTGATTGATTGATTGTCAGGGTAGCTCCCTTTTTGATTGTTAGAGTAGCTCCTTTTTGAGATATTCACTGTTTGCAAACAACGTAGAATAGCCATATTCTGTCTAGTCTTTGCAGGTAGTGAAGGATAGGTAGTGCGGACCTTTGTCCCCCTTTGTAATCTGTCATGCCTATCTTCTCCCCACTGATTGTTTGTTTGGATCTAGTTCTCTTGAGGCATTCATTGTTTGTAAATAACGTAGAATAGAAATATTCTGTCTAGTTTTTGCAAGTAGTGAAGGATGGGTAGTGCGGATTTTTTCCACCATTTGAAACCTGACATGCCTATCGTCTCCCCATTGGTTGGTAATTGGTTCTACCCGGACCATTTATTAGAGGTAGATCATCCGGCTCCACCGAGAGTACCCCTAATAACAAGGATATATATATAATACGGATTAGTCGTTGTATCTTTTTAGCTAACTATGGCATAAAAATCACTAGAAAGGGAAAGAAAAGAAATCGAGTAAAATCAGTAGGCCACTGATAGGATCTTTTTGACCCTGCTAAAATAAAAACACTGGGAAATAGCCCTTCGTGAGAAATATGAAACTAGGGGGAGGAGCCAAGCTCGCGGTCGAGATGGCCACGAGGTAGCTCGGCTCCGCCGCCCTCGCTGCCTAAGCATGTCCGTCCTATCACCCACCCCGCCCAGTAACAGCAACATGAGATAGATAAAAGTCAGCAGGGACCTACCCTCCATTCCGGAAGCTCTGGAGTTTAGCAGGTCCGCGGCTACGCCCATCCGGAAGGTGAGGCCTCCGACACATGGAAGCCGGGGCCTTGCCGGCAGCCAGCGACCGGCGAATCGTCCAGATGTGATGCCCAACCAGTTGCGGGCAGGGGATGCCTTGCTGACGGCTCCCCCTTTTTGCTGCCTGGTCCGGCCATCCTATAATGCTGCGCCGGGAGACAGCGTGGGGTGCCCTGGTGGGAGGCGACGCGGACGGGCCTCCCCCACCTCCCCAGGTGGAGGCTTCTCAGCTGCAGCTGGGCGACCCTTAGCGTTTCACTCGCCGGCCAGCTGCAGCAGGGCGACCCATAGCGTTTCACTCGCCGGTCAGCTGCAGCAGGACAGCCATTAGCGTTTCACCTGCCGGACAGCTGCACCAGGACTGCCGTTGTGGATGGCCGGGGGGACCCGCTCTGGTGGCCGGGGTGAAGAGCGGCTGCTGCTGCGGAACACTCAAAATGGCGGCCGATTGCCCGGATTTGGGCCTGAACGGCTCTGGACTACCCTGGAACTCGAATGCTTGCCTGCTCGGGTATGAGCCACACTCTTGAAGACATTGTCCAAGCTCTAAAGATCCCCCGGGAGTCATGGGCATTCAACCCCCCGCGGGCTTCCGGTGGGGGCGACCGCCACTGTTGCTCGATCATCCTCCATTGATGTGCCCCTGCTCCGCGCAACTACCGTGTTATCCCCATCTGGTGCTGCGGGAGAGGCAGACCCAGTGCGTCGGCGGAGGGATACGCCTACTGTCCCGCTCCCCGGAATGGCCACGACGTTACCGCGAGATGGTGGTGCTCCCATACTGACGCCAGCTTTTGTCCGAATTACCAAGGAACACTGTAGACTACCAACTCGATCAGTTCCGGTGGAACCTCAACGTGACCTGGTAAGGAAGATTTTGCCTTTCCCCGCCTTTGAGTAACGGTCCATGCTGCCTGTCCTTTCTGTTGGTATTGACAAACTTTTTGAACTGCCGAAAGGGGTTCTGGTCCGGCCGCGGGTTTTTAGAAGGATTTGAACTAAAACTTTGGACCTGCCCGACCTCAGCCAAAATGGCGCCAATATAGGTGGGACTTGCAAATCCTTACGGTGCCCTGGCTGCTTAGCCTTGATGTTACGGGATATGTACTTGGTCTTTGGGCACATATCGGGTGGGGAAGGATACTGACTGAGCATGCAGACAGCCCTGTTGATGTTGGTTTTGATTAAATATTGATTATTGTATTATCATAGCTTCAAAGTAGTGTTACTCGTGGTACTCGCCCACGGTGTGCATCTAGACGATTTCTTTTAGCGTAACTGATCCTGTTATACTTTCGATTATTAAATTAACATTCACTGATCCTGCAACTAAATTAATTTTGCAATTAATGACTCGCCTGTTACGTATTTTTTTTTATATACTACAGCGTAATGTCCCCTTACCTTACACGTTTTTAACCTGCTCCATGGCCGGCCTATATGGTTGTAGACCCGTATTTGTATATTGACGTTTTTCACAATAAAAGTAAAAATACAGATAATTCAGACTCCTTGTCTGAATATTAGGATTGATTGAGAGATTTTTATCCACCATGCCTGTCTTTCCTTGTAGCAGGGTTTCCGTTCTCCCACAGAACTGTGCACAGAGATCTAGAACCTGGGTGAGTTAGGGTGACCCAAAACTCACCTTATTATCAGAAATCCCCTTACCAAGCTAGCTACAGTGTCTCATCGGTACTAATAACTTCCCAATGACTTAGACAAACCAGAACATGAACGTAGAGTACCTCAGGTATCGTGGAACACATGAACACTCTTTCGTTATATAATTATTACAAACCGAAAATGGGAGGCGAAGAACACACGTGCAAGTTTGAAATGTTTATTTTTCAATGCAAAGTTCTCAAACGCAGTATCTTATATAATATCAACATACATATTATAAAAATCAGAGTTAGCAGCATAGTCACTAATCCATAGTAAGCGAATGGTGATAGCATATTATAATGCAAAATCTATAGAAATCTGTATCACCTATATTTCGCGCACCCTATTTAGCATATTATATTATATCTAAGAAGGTCTCATTTGGGTTTTTAGCAGGGCGGGCCCATACCTCTAATGGTCAGTAGGAGCAGATCACATCAACAGCTACCAGCTCTCTGCATGCGAAGCATCAAGTGTGTTGATTCATTCCCTGTAACTCTATCTTAAACCCGCGTAGAGCCTAATGTTGGCAGCAACATTATTTGTGTTATGTCTAATGTGGTGCGAGGATTAGGCCTTCAGCAACCTTGTGTTAGGTTATTCTTAGAGGGTGCAGTTCTCAGTGTGCAGACAGTTGTACCAAGTGTACCAAGCACAACTGATATCAGAGCAATAACATATTATTCTCAAATAAATCACATCTTTCGTCTAGGTTGAAAGCTACAATAACAATTAGGTGTCGTGTGCAAACTGAAGCCGAAGGAAAATATGTTGTTTAAACATTTAATAAACTCATGCTAACTTAACACAATATATGGAAACGCAGTAACCATATGACACCCCCCCAATGATCCGAGAACGGTCAAAAAGGACAAAAAAAAAACAAGCCAATACTATAAGAAAGGCAAAACATGAAAGCAGAGTTCAACAATATTGAGCCACGCTAAATGTATGTAGATGTATATAAAATCAATAATATAAAATATGTATGAATGCCTATAGTGGCCACACAAAATATAAAAAATCTTGAACTTCAGGCCAATTATAAAATTACAGGCCCAGAATATATAAAAGTCGAATGTTCGTAACAGAAAAGGCACCATTCAGAATTACTAAAAAGTGACGTGCCATAATAGTGAAAGTCTCCAAAGCCACTCATGGGTGGATAGAATATGCAAAATAGGTAGCAACCGCTTCCAACATGAAATCACTGTCATCATCCGAAAACAGTTCAGCCATCCAATTAAGCAATGGGTAAGAACATACGTGCTCCTCCAGCACTGAATCTTCTAGCAACATCAGAGGACAACTCAGTGGGTTCTCGAGAACGCTATGTGCCAGAAAGTCTTGCGCCGCTGCGGGTATGTCCCACTGACCCATTAGTCCATGCATCGCTGCCACGGCCATAACCCTTTCGCCAGAACAAACCAACTCGTGAGCAACTACGGGGCTCATTAGCTGATCAAAATCGACGTCAGGAGAAGTCGCCAAACAGAGACACAAATCAATGGCCCAGTTGAAATCACAGCTCAGGCAATGAAACACAGGCTGGACACATGTGAAATAGGAAAATCGGAATGATAATCCAAAAGCCGTGCTTAAAGTTGCAAGCGGCAAGGTTCTATAGTAATCAAGCATCCGGTTGCGAAACAGTGTCAGAAGGGGCTGAGCGGCTCCTAGTGCAGGATGGGCATCCATGTTTTATAAAGCAAAATATCACCAAAACGCCTTCAGCCAAAGCCAGCAAAACAGGGAATCCGCCAAACAAACTTGCGAATATAGAATGAAAGAACGCAGGGATAATACCAAATACTTTTTCAAACGTAGTCACGAGACCACTGCTAACCAATTTAAAAAAATGTGCGAGTCCAGACGTGGAGGAGGCATTAAAGATTTGATGAACCAGCTCGCAGAAATGAAACGGCAAGTCAGTATTTAAAAGTGCCTGCACCTCTGTGCGTGTGTTAGCTATGTGAAGGACATAAGTTTCACGGGCCGAGCTCAGGGCCACTTCTTTTTGAGACAATAGGGCTCTTATTCGGCTCAAACCGTTGAACTCCGCTCTCAAGGTTGGGATTCGCGGCCAAATGGAAACATCTGAATTCCCATGCGTGGGTGGATATAACACGTTCTTGCAACACACCACACGTTCTGATACAGTAACCACATAGGCGATACCGACCATTAACCCACAACACATCTCGTTATTCAAAAGTAAATAACTACCGTTTGACAATAAAGTGAATGTGGGAACTATAGCAGGAACCGGTGTGCCTTTTAAAACACAGGCTAAATTAGGCCTGTCCTGATTACAAGAACCATGCAACTGGATGTGTCTGCATATCAGTGAACGGTCAGGCGACTGTGTGCATTCTTCACCATTCAGATTCACTTCCTTCCCCTCCTTTAGACATCTGTATGTGTATGGTAAAGACCATGTCTCATGGAGGAAAGCACTGCCTAGTGGTTCATATCGCCCTATAGCAATATATCGCATACAATTCGTAAATTTATACAGAGCAAATGGTAAAGTAATAATACCATGGATAAGCCATGTAGCAGTAGCAGCCTCAGCTACAGAAAAGGGCAAAGATTCTAATTTTTCAATGTGTAACATAGAAAATGATGCATCTCGCATGGAAAGCATGCGCTGCTTGTCAGTCAAATTAAAAGGGGCAAATAATGATGAGACGTTCATATAACTCCAAGGCACTCGACCAGCCTTCAGAGTCTGTAGTGTCCAAGCAAATTGCATAACAGAACGCAATTGATTTTGACCATGATACAATACGGACACTTCATCATGCACAATGTCAACAACAGAAGAAACAATATTGTTCAACGTGTAAATCCGGGAAGAAAGCGTGTTAATACTGTTATCTACAACTGCAAGTACTTTCTCCAGATTCGCTCGGTCGATTGCCCTTAGGCGCTTAGCAGCCTCAATTTGAGAAACTTTCCAAATTTCATTGTAATGAAAGCGACGTTGGCAAGAATCAGCACTCCTTTGCCACAACAGCCAACCCTTTGGATCCAAACTGGAAACGTTAAAGGATGAATTGTGTAAAAGAGCCTGTAACTCATGAATGGACAATTCAGTATAATTACCCCAACCTGAATATTCTTCCAAATCGGGGATGATTGGTGTATTTAATTTTTTAGAAGTTGCCAATCCAAAGCATGTTGTTTGGGAAATGGATGAATTTAGAAACAACATGTGAGAAAATCGCCACCATTAAATCCAGTATCCCCCGATGCCCTAACCCCTCCCTTCTAGACTCAGACTTCTCTACCTCGGATTCAGAACCTATAGCAACCAGCTTACTGTGTGAATTCACCCCTATCACCCCAGAAATATTCCAGGAACTACTGATAAGAGTGAAATCAGGCGCTCCTTCTGATAAATGCCCCCCCTACATCTTAAAAGAATGCTTATCAGCAATTCCGGCACCTGCCTGTTCCCTTTTAAATGGTTCACTGACTACCGGACAAGTCCCACGTGCCTTCAAAGAGGCAACAGTAATACCTCTTTTGAAAAAACCGGGCGCAGACCCCACTTGCAATTTAAATTACCGACCCATTTCCCTCCTCCCCTTCCTGGCAAAGGTTTTGGAAGCACATGTCCCCAACTGCTTGTCCAATTTTATTGAAACATCTAATTGCCTCGATATCCATCAAGCAGGCTTCCGCCCTGCGCACTCAACCGAGTCTGTGGTAGTGGCTGTCCTGGACACACTTAGGGACTGTGCTGACAACCGGACCCCGCAGGCCTTAGTGCTCCTGGATTTATCAGCCGCTTTTGACACGGTCGACCATACCATCTTGATCGACCGTGTCACACAGGCTGGCATCCAGGGCACGGCAGCGGCCTGGCTAAAGTCCTTCTTGTCGAACCGTTCCCAAGCAGTTCGACTAGGTAACTTAGTGGGCACTAAACAAGCTATCACCTGCGGCGTACCTCAGGGCTCGTCCCTATCACCTCACCTGTTCAACCTCTACATCTCCCCCTTAATTCAGGCCCTCAGGAAAAAACAGGTTACGGTGTTAAACTATGCGGACGACCTACAGCTTCTATTTACAATTGACAACTCAGCCACGTCCATCGCTTTTTTCCAGTCTACAATGAGGTTCATCCAAGCTTGGATGAACCAGAATCATCTTAAATTGAACCCTGGGAAAACGGAGCTGGTCCTCACTGGGGACAGTGCTAAATACTGGGGCCCACATTATTGGCCATCAGACATGGGCCCAGCCCCATCCCCCTCTCCATCGGCAAAAACGCTCGGCATCACCTTAAACAGCGACCTCTCGCTCAAAACGCAAGTTGGTCAGGTAGTTTCCAAATGCCTTTTTCAACTAAGGAAAATCCGGAAGGTTCGCCGACTTCTGACCCGCGATGCCTTGATACAGGTGGTGCTTGCCACTGTGATTTCCCACTTAGATTATGCCAACTCAATCTACCTGGGTCTTCCTCAGTTCCTCCTCAAACGTCTACAGATGGTGCAGAACCACGCTGCAAGACTGATTCTAAGCCAGCCCAGATGGCACCCAGCAACCCCCCTTCTGAAATCACTCCACTGGCTCCCGGTAACTCAACGCTGCATTTTTAAAGCCAGCTGCTTGATGTTTAAAGCACTCTACGGCAAAAGTCCCAAATTCATCTCCAAACTGATCATAAAATACAACCCGCCTCGTAGTCTACGCTCAGCACACCTATGTCTTCTACAAACGCCCTCCTTTAAACGCAAAAGGCTGGGTGGCTGCAGATTTGGCATCCTGGCACCTTGCCTATGGAATTCCCTCCCCCTCGAGATCAGATTATGTCCTGACCTCCTGTCATTCAGGAAGCTACTAAAGACCTGGCTTTTTTCACAAGCTTATCACTAATCCTTAACCTCCTCCTCTGACCACACTCTGTTCTCACAGCGCCAGGAAACCAACCGGTGGCAGCGCGCTATACAAACTTTTGTTAACAAAACATAACATAACATGTGATTCGGGATGAGACATGCACGGTGCAAAGCCTCAGTGCCTTGTACCTGCCAATCTTTGGTACCCCAAACCGATTTAAGGTCAATTGTTCCTTTCCAAAACTCGTAGCCATCTACAGCTAATCTGTCTAGAAAGGACTTCGAATACAGCAATTTTGTATCGGTAAGTCTAACTTTGGACATGGACTTTTGTGTCATTTTGAAATAAAACGACTCAGGATTTGATTGATTAAAGTCTGTAAAATAAGTGTATTTTTTCAGAAATGTATTGGAGCTGCCTACCAATGGAGCTGCGCAGTGTTCCCACTGTGTGTAATTAACAGCAATCCTCCTGGAATTTGTCTTATGTAAAAAATGATTACCATAATGTTGGAAACAAAACAAATCACCATAATTAATAGAATCTAAGTACAGATCCTCAGCATCAAAGGCAGCATAATATTTCAAATCAGAGAACAATGCTTCTACGGCCTGAATATCCCAATCATCAGAACGTATATTTTGTTTAATCACATCCCCCATGTTTACTCTAAGCACATTCGGAACATTAATCACTTTAGTGGGCCCATGTATTTGAAATCTAACCACATCCCACACAATCCCATCAAGGACAGGCCAGGCAGTAATGTTGACTGTATTTAAGTTTCGTTTCAGTCTGTGTGCTGAATGTGAAGAGGAAAGAGGGGCTAATGTTCCATTAAGGTACCGAATTCCTGTTCTTTCTTTAACCCCTTCCATGCTCATGACGAACCCCAGCCGTCATGCACTACAGTGCTCGTGTGCTGATGACGGCTGGGGTTCGTCACGGTCCGCCCCTGTTCGTGCTGTTTACAGCACACCAGGGGAATCGCGGCCGCATCGAAGGGGTTAACATAGTGACCATCGATCAGGCGGAAAAAATAAAACACAAAACCAATTGATATAAAAAGGTAAAATAAAAATAGAATCAACCAAATGTATGTCCAAGGGGGAATTAAAAAATGTTTTTTAAATAATGTGGCATATTTTGCAATAGTTGAGGGTTTCTTTGAAAGTTCCGAAACAGAGTCAAAAGAGAACCTGGACTGTCCGGCCAAACGAGTCTGCAAATCAGGCATTGACAAATCAGCAGGATAGCTGTAGGTCAGCTCATCAATGTTAGTAGCAGGAATAGTATTTAATAAAGGACTGGATATGGCAGGCATCTCGAGGGACACCTCCTGTTCTGCACCAGATGTAATAGCCAGCACAGAGTGCCTCACCATGGAAGGACAGGATACAGCCGGAGTAATGCTATGAAGAATCGGCCACCCTGTGTGTCTTGACATTGTCAATAGAAATAAATCTTTTTTCCTTACGACCTGGAAGTGGTGGTAAAATGACTGTTCTTGTGCCCTTCACTCCAAGAACTCGAACCGGTGTACGATATGAGGGACCAAACTCTTTCTTGTTATCGATCTTCTCCCGAACCAGTTCTCCAACTTGGGGTAGCCAGCCAACTACCGGGATCTGCAACGCATCATCCGATGTGCAGGGCAAATGTTCCTTTGCTAGACTGTCTTGGGTCTTTTGTAGATCCTGTAAAACATTTCAATGTTCATCTACGTCAAAGGCCGAGGCCTGGGCCTTGCAGTCCAACCCATCGAGGTCAGGGACGTACATCTTGATACCAAAGAGCATTTCGTACGGGGTCCGCCCACCCAGAGACCTTCTAGGGAGATTATTAAGCGCACGCTGCACGCCATTGAGGTGGGCTAACCAGTTTCTGCCAGTGCCTATAACTCGAGCTGTCAAAGATTGCTTTAAGTCACGGTTCATTCGTTCCACTACACTATTACCCTCGGGTCTGTACGGACTCGAAAACTTGACTTGGACCCCCAACGAAACCATAGCATCCTTATACGCCTTAGAGACGAAAGCCGGACCCTGGTCCGAATGGAAGGTACCACAGGCAAAAATCCCTATAAAGACTCGCAAATCCTTGATGACAGTCCGTGAATCAGCGCTCCGATGTGGCCATACCCACACAAAGCGTGTGCATGAATCAACTGCTACTAAGATATACTTGTATGCAGTATCAGAAGAAGAAGGACCGCAGTGATCCAAATAAACACAACCAAGCGGTTTATTAGAGATGTACAACCGTGTCTGAGGCGGACGCGCAGCAGTTGAAGGTTTAATCTGCTGGCAAATGTCACATTGAAGGACATAATCTCGCGTCTGTTTGTACAGTCCCCGCCACCAGAACCTCTGTTGTAGCTGAGTTACAGTGGCTGAGACGCCTGCATGCGCAGACGCCGCACCTTCATGAGCTGCTGTAATCAAAACAGCCCTGCGATCCGAGTTGGGAACTAGACGTTCGCCAACATCAGGAATTTTCACATAAGGAACCTTATCGGGACTTAAGTGGTATGAGTATTTAGAAGGGAACCCCGCAGGATATTTACCTCCCTTCTCGGTTGCAGCAACAGCTGCCAAGATGTCATCATCTATTTTGCTTTTGGACCTCGTGACTGCTGCAACTAAGTATTTCGATACCGCTGACTTCGCTGCTTCATCAGCAAGCGAATTACCAACAGCGTGGACCCCCACGCGCTGATGGCCGAGAGTATGAATCACAAACACGAGTGGCAACTTGTCTTTAAGTTCCGCCACTCGGACCCAGATCATTTTATGTTTTATTGTGCTACCTTTGGAATCACGAAATTCATTCTGAATCCAAAAGAACAAGTTTTCATTGTAAGACTGGACACAGTAGTAAGAGTCACTTACGATCAAAGTCGTCACACTAGGATCTGCGTACTCCAATGCAAGCATCAGAGCACGAAGCTCTGCTAATTGTGCGGTGCAGTCCCCAAGCGTCTGCGTGTGCACGACACTGGACTTGAACTCATCGTTCACCATGGCACCGACTACAATGGCGCATGCGGAAACATAGGCATGTTTAGAGCCATGCGCAACCTGCGCCGAACCATCAGTGTAAATGATGCAATGGAAATCCTCCAACGGCCGCATTGCTAAAGGAGCAGGATGAACAAATTCATATTGTAAATACTCCTGCGACCGTAACGTGGCGTCAAAAATAAACGTGACATCCTGGGATGTCAAGGATGCAGCCCACTGAATCCACCGAGGGTGCAAAGCTTTGGAATTTGGTACACTGGCTTTCGTAACTGCCTCCAAGGCAGGACACGGGGTAACAACCAACATGCGTTTTCCTTGTGACAGGGCACGTTCTTTAAGAATTGCCATCTGCACAGCCGTTAAAACTTTCTCCACAGTGGAAAAACGCAGTTCAGCCGAAGAGTACAAGTGTGACTTGTAAGCAATAGGTACTGTATCTCCTTCATTAAAAGTTAGGTACGTGAAACCCACCGCCCCAGGGATAATTCTTATCGGTATACAGACAAAATATCGAGTTTTAAATATCGATATACCAAAATATCGAAGTTTAAATATCGATATACACAAATATCGAAGGTAAGTAATATCGACAGTCTAAATATCGATATTGGTATGATATCAGTAATATCGAAGTTGTAAATATCGATGTCAATAATATCGAAATTAATAACTTTGATGTTACTAATATCAATTTTTAAATAAAGTTAGTGTATATTATATTGTATTTATTATGTTTTATTATTTATTTTTAATGTAATTTAATTAAATATTGTCTTTTACTACTGTAGCGGGTTGTGGGTTTATAGGGGAATAGGGTGGGAAGTAATTTAATTATGTTAAATTAATTATTAATTAGTAGGAATTATTAATTAATTAATTTTTAATTATTTTAATTAATTGATTAATTGATAAATATGTTCTGTAGCGGGTTATGGGTTTATAGGGGAATAGGGTGGGAAGTAATTTAATAATAATTAATTAATTGATCTATGTTTGTACATATTTTAATTAATAATTAATTGGTACTTAATTTCTATTAATTAGTTAATTAATTATTATAATTTTTTACATATTTATAATTATTAATTAGTTGGTAATTAATTATTCTTAATTATTTTATTACATTAATTATAGTAATTTTTTATATATAATTTATTGTTATTCTTAATTAATTAATTGGGCAAAATAATATTAATTATTAAATTAATTACAGCAAATGTGCTAATATATTTACTTTATTGTTATTGTTAATTAATAATTAATTGGTAATTAAATAATATTAATTCATTTTAGGTACAGGGGTATTTTTAGGGTTCAGGGTCAGTTTTCAGTTCATGGGTACAGGGGTATTTTTAGGGTTCAGGGTCAGTTTTCAGTTCATGGGTAAAGGGGTATTTTTAGGGTTCAGGGTCAGTTTTCAGTTTTTGGGTAAAGGGGTATTTTTAGGGTTCAGGGTCAGTTTTCAGTTCATGGGTAAAGGGGTATTTTTAGGGTTCAGGGTCAGTTTTCAGTTTTTGGGTAAAGGGGTATTTTTAGGGTTTAGGGTCAGTTTTCAGTTTTTGGGTAAAGGGGTATTTTTAGGGTTCAGGGTCAGTTTTCAGTTTTCGGGTAAAGGGGTATTTTTAGGGTTTAGGGTCAGTTTTCAGTTTTTGGGTAAAGGGGTATTTTTAGGGTTCAGGGTCAGTTTTCAGTTTTTGGGTAAAGGGGTATTTTTAGGGTTTAGGGTCAGTTTTGGGTTTTTGGGGTACAGGGATATTTTTAGGGTTGAGGGTCAGTTTTGGGTTTTTGGGTAAAGGGGTATTTTTAGGGTTCAGGGTCAGTTTTGGGTTTTTGGGGTACAGTCGTACAGGGTAAAAATAAAATAAATTTAAATTAAATCAATTAAATGAAATTAAAAAATATAAAATTACATTAAATTATTAAGTTTTTAATTTATTTTAAATGTGTATGTATTAGTTTTAATTTTTTTATTATGTTTTAATATTTTTATTTAATATTTGTAACATTATATGTATTTTATAATTATTTTTACATTATTATTAATACATTTAAAAAACGATATTTTTAATTTCGATATTTTTGTACTACGATATTATTTTTTCGATATTTTTGTACTTACCTTGTTAGGGATAGGATTCCGATATTTTTGACTTCGATATTTTTGTTCCGATATTTTTGTATTTCGATATTTTTGATTTCGATATTTTGTCAGACATTCTTCTTATCACCAGGTTGGTTTGGTTATCACGAGTCTGTAAATATTCAGAAGCGAGCAAATCAGCCTGCAAAGACTGCAGAATGGCTGAATGCTCAGGCAGCCAGCCTGATTTGGAAAAAGTTGGTTGTATCAAAGCATACAAAGGCTTGATACGCTGGGCATATTCCGGAATATAAGTCCTCCCAAAATTCAAAAAGCCCAGTAAAGATTGTAATTTTTTCAGTGTTGTCGGAGAGCGCAACTGTGCGCATTTCTCCAGGAAGTGAGGTGCCAACCCCTTTCCCTCGTTGTTAAGCTCGTAGCCGAGAAACAACACTGTGTACTCTGCAATGTGCGACTTTGCAAAGTTAAACTTGTAACCTATGTCTGCAAAGTTACAAATTATGCTATTTACTCGACACAGATGCTCCCAAAGATCGTCGTCTGTGAGATAAATGTCATCCACATACGAACAAGCAACTGGGTCGAAGCCCTCCAAAAGAGAGACTATGAGGGCGGAGAATACTCCAGGACTATTCTTATAGCCCATCGGGAGACGCCGAAACATTTTTTGCACACCGCCGCATGTAAAGCTGGTCCATTGGGAATTTAGACCGTCTAATCTATGGGCATAGAAACCATTGGAAATGTCAAGAGTGGTTTTAAACCGGTTACGCTCAAGACTATTCACTAAAGCAGAGCCATGAGTATTCTGTACTGCGCAGTTACGGCAATGCGAGTTTAAATGCCTATAATCCAAAACCAAGCGATATGAGCCGTCCGGCTTGTTTACAGTAAAAAGGGGGTTATTCATCGGTGACACACACGTTTCAATTACACCTTGATATACCAATTGTTCAAGGATAGCCGCGACTGAAGCTTTGGCTTCACGCCGTATGGGATATTGGGTTGAGGCTGCGGCTGAGACCGTAACGGAATCTCGTGGCTTGGAGACAATTTATCCCAGCCACACTGATTGCGGTACACAGCCGGCGCAAGCGCCAGAGCCCACGCTTCTGCAAAATGCAGCGCCTCCACTCTCGATACAGTGTGCGCGAAACTGGGGAGGATCACCTCCTCCCCTCGCGGAGCTGCGAGAACAAAAGGTGGGGGCCAGTCAGCCTCCGAAAGCAAAATGTCATACGTAGACGAGAGATTTTCCCAAAATACCCCTTTTACAGTTCGCTGCATGTCACCTTCGATTAACAGGACAATTTCAAAAAGACGTTCAGGGGGAGCAACATGCGTATCAGCAGTTTCAATTACAACATAAGTGTCAGTCGCTGTCACCTTCAACAGTGGACGGAGGGCCTCTCTCACCATGGTAATCTCTGCCGCGCTGTCCAGCAAGGTCAGAGCCCACGTCAGATTCCGAAGCCGCGTTCTCACTATCTGGGGCATATCGATGTGCTGTCAGGGCGGCGACTTTCTTCGTGGCAAACTGTGGTCTCTTGGGCGTAGCGCCTTCCTGCTGCTCTCCACCGTTACGTGGGCGGGGCTGACCACGTCCTTGCTGGCCACCCCGGCCCCTGCCGCCCCCTCCACCACCGGTTGACGGAGCCGATGAGTCCTGAAAGGAACGAGGAGAGCGTTGGTCAGAAGCCTGAAACCTTTCAGGTGATTTAATCATCGCGCGATCGCGCAAATCATAAACTCGATCCGACTGCGCAGGCAACGGAGACGCAGGAGCAGAAACCTGTGTTTGTTGTTGTTGTTGCTTACCCTGATTCTGCTTTTTAGGCCAATTCTGTTTCTTGGACTTAGATTGACCACTAGTTTCCGAAGACTGACCCTGGGGCCGCTTTTTCTCTTTATCAGGAAAAGCCTTAAGCCCCTTCGCATTGCGGCCAACCGTTTTATAAGCCGCCACAATTATCCCTGCCAACTGACGGGGCTTCTCGGCCTCGGGAATTAACGCTAAAGCGTTAGCAACCTGAAAGTTCACTGCATCCCCCTTGACATTTGCAAGGATCAGATCGCAAACAACATCAAAGGTGCCACACAGGCGCATACCCAACTCAACCGCCGACTCCGGTCCGTGATCATCTTGAACACGTTTAAGGACCGCACCCAGATTGGTCACAGACGGGGTGCCATAGCACCTCGAATAGACCGCTGCAAAAGTCTTACCCCAGGTCTCACAGTCAACAAGTTCAGGGGCCAAATCTTTCGGCAAACTTAGCGTAAGAATCCGATGTTTGTCATCCGGACTCGTATTAGGAAACACAGCTTCTAGCTGGCCGAATTTCTCCGCCAGCCAGAACGGAAAATCATCCTTGTCTTGGGGCTTCTTGCCCATCACGGAATTCACCATGACAGGATTGATTATCAAACCAGCCTGTTCTGCACGAAGCTGTGCACCCCTAGGGGCTACGTCTTGAACATTACGGCTAGTGTAATGAACAAGCGCTCTAATCACTGCCACTGCGACTTCATGAAGTTGCCGCAGATCAGCTATGCCACAAGTGGCTCGATTAGGGTGAGGAGTGAATCCAGCCAAAGCGGGCCAAGGTGTGCCCGGAATGGACAAAGGACCCAACCTCGGAGCGGTTAAAGCGTGTGGTAGGGCGCCACCAAACCAAACTCCATGCAGCCAAGCATCAATAGGAACCTCCAGTGCTCTGTACGGAGCATACGCAGCCGGTACAGCCGTAGCAGTGTAGGAGTGGAAAACACCAGAATTAGCGTTCACCGCCGGAAATGTCACCCACGAATAAAACAGTTCGTACGGATAAGCATGTGCCGCACTCACCACTAGAACAACAGCCAAGCCTTCCACAGGTACATTATAAGCCCGCAAATGGTCACGCACCGCAATGCGACTATGCTGCGGGAAGTCCACGGCTTGTGCCACGTCAGCACAGGAAAGTGAAAAAACAAAGATTACTTTGTAGCACAACTGGGTAGTAATTCAAGGAAACCATTTTTAGATAGATTCAAGCTTGAAAAGACCTATTTCAAAAATAGGTAGGTTTTTTCCGACACTGCCGTTTACCGGAAACGGGAATGAAGGGTGTTAAGGAGTGAATGATATACTACTCGAGTGTCATTATATAAGGCCAACAACGTATGGGCGCCATGTAGCAGGGTTTCCGTTCTCCCACAGAACTGTGCACAGAGATCTAGAACCTGGGTGAGTTAGGGTGACCCAAAACTCACCTTAGTATCAGAAATCCCCTTACCAAGCTAGCTACAGTGTCTCATCGGTACTAATAACTTCCCAATGACTTAGACAATCCAGAACATGAACTTAGAGTACCTCAGGTATCGTGGAACACATGAACACTCTTTCGTTATATAATCATTACAAACCGAAACTGGGAGGCAAAGAACACACGTGCAAGTTTGAAATGTTTATTTTTCAATGCAAAGTTCTCAAACGCAGTATCTTATATAATATCAACATACATATTATAAAAATCAGAGTTAGCAGCATAGTCACTAATCCATAGTAAGCGAATGGTGATAGCATATTATAATGCAAAATCTATAGAAATCTGTATCACCTATATTTCGCGCACCCTATTTAGCATATTATATTATATCTAAGAAGGTCTCATTTGGGTTTTTAGCAGGGCGGGCCCATACCTCTAATGGTCAGTAGGAGCAGATCACATCAACAGCTACCAGCTCTCTGCATGCGAAGCATCAAGTGTGTTGATTCATTCCCTGTAACTCTATCTTAAACCCGCGTAGAGCCCAATGTTGGCAGCAACATTATTTGTGTTATGTCTAATGTGGTGCGAGGATCAGGCCTTCAGCAACCTTGTGTTAGGTTATTCTTAGAGGGTGCAGTTCTCAGTGTGCAGACAGTTGTACCAAGTGTACCAAGCACAACTGATATCAGAGCAATAACATATTATTCTCAAATAAATCACATCTTTCGTCTAGGTTGAAAGCTACAATAACAATTAGGTGTCGTGTGCAAACTGAAGCCGAAGGAAAATATGTTGTTTAAACATTTAATAAACTCATGCTAACTTAACACAATATATAGAAACGCAGTAACCATATGACATCCTAAAGTTATGAGAGAATGGTTGCTTTAACTTGAACTGATTTTCGAATATGAGGTCTGGTATTCTGTCCCATAATGTACGACTAATCGAGGAACACACGCACGAGGAAGAAAACACGAATTTAAAAAGACAAGTAAAAGCGAGGTAACTTGTTCCTAAACTTCACCGAAGAGAATGTCATCTAGTCTGACCTTAGGCAAGATACGTACTGTTGAAAGCTCAAAAGCCCTCAGTGAAGCCTGCCGCCCCCTGTAGTTTCCATGCTCTACGGATAGGGACGGCCCCATACCATTGTAGACCATACCTTTTCTTCAAAGGAAAGCATGAGCTGTGAGCTGTGAGCTGGTGACGCACAAAGGATGGGTGGGGTGATTCTGTTGAACTGTGAGCACAAGTGGTATGGAGGGTACGCATGTACTGCCAGCCCAAGCCCTGCCACACACCTAGTACACAGAGGTAGGCATTTACTGCCAGGCCAACATATGCCACCCTCCTACTACTTAAAGGTAGGCAGGTACTGCCTTCCAACCTGTGCCACACACCTACTGCTCAAAGGTGGGCTCTTACTGCCATCCAAGCTCTGCCACCCTTCTACTACTCAAAGGTGGGCTTTTGTGAGCGCTCTTCAGGTGCCAAGCCTTTGCGCCTTAACTTGCCTCACCGTGAAAGGGTGATATGGAGGTCCTGCTCCATCAGCGCATCAATCATTTGTTGTGTGACAGATTTTGGGTGTGCTCAGAATTGTAAACAGTTTTCCTCTGAAACTTT
This sequence comes from Lissotriton vulgaris, assembly GCF_964263255.1. Lineage (NCBI taxonomy): Eukaryota > Metazoa > Chordata > Amphibia > Caudata > Salamandridae > Lissotriton > Lissotriton vulgaris. The sequence continues at coordinate 254,262 of NW_028244578.1, forward strand.
TTGTAGTTCTTTTAAAACGTTGAAATCTTTGTGAACTCCAAAAAGTTGAAAGAAAACGCAGACTGTGGCCACAGGTCAGTGCATTGGATGGTTTCTTCCAGTTTTGGGGTGCAGTGCATTGATGATGTACCCCTCACCTTGCCTCAGTGTGATGCTCAGTGGCCTCTGGTTAAGAATTCTCTCCCACTCTCTCCTCACAGATGAGAACTCCAGCGCCTCAGCGGGGGCTTCTGCGAACGCCTCGACCCCCCATGAGTGGCCAACCTGTGTGAAGCAGGAGGAGATGCTGAACTTGGGGTTCACCATCGGATCCTTCTTGCTGAGTGCGGCGACGCTGCCCCTCGGCATCCTCATGGACAGATACGGACCCCGGCCGCTGCGTCTCGTGGGCAGGTAAGAGGGGGTGCTCAGCCCTGTTGAGAGGAGCTGATGGGGCTTCTAGGTTGTCTGGGTGGTCTTTCCCAGTCTTTGGTTTGCTACAATGCAAAATAATCTTTCTGAATACTTAGCCACAGGAAGGTGGAAAGTGCTAATGTGCCGCCTCTGAACACCACCAGCCGCTCACCAAGACACTCATCCCGGTGAAATCTGACTGCAAGCTCCCGATGACCACCCACCCAACACTCTGCGTCCTGCAGAGAGGGTAGAGCCTGCATCCCTGTGAAGACCAGCCGAACACCCAACGCCTTGACTGCACTTACCAAGATGCTCTGCAGAGTGTTGGGTGGGCTGCATCCCTGTGAAGACCCGCCCCGCCTAACACCCAACGTCTTGACTGCACCAACCAAGATGCTCTGCAGAGTGTTGGGTGGGCTGCATCCCTGTGAAGACCCGCCCCTGCCTAACACCCAACGCCTTGACTGCACCTTCCAAGGTGTCCTGCAGTGTTGGGTGGGCTGCATCCCCGTGAAGACCCGCCCCCGCCTAACACCCAACGCCTTGACTGCACCTTCCAAAGGTGTCCTGCAGAGTGTTGGGTGGGCTGCATCCCTCTGAAGACCCGCCCCTGCCTAACACCCAACGCCTTGACTGCACCTACCAAGGTGTCCTGCAGTGTTGGGTGGGCTGCATCGTCGTGAAGACCCGCCCTCGCCTAACACCCAACGCCTTGACTGCACCTACCAAGGTGTCCTGCAGTGTTGGGTGGGCTGCATCCTTGAGAAGACCCGCCCCTGCCTAACACCCAACGCCTTGACTGCACCTACCAAGGTGTCCTGCAGTGTTGGGTGGGCTGCATCCCTGTGAAGACCCGCCCCCGCCTCACACCCAACCCCTTGACTGCACCTACCAAGATGTTCTGCACGCTGTGACCTATCTTCGTGTCTTGCTCTCCTCAGCTCTTTAGTCTTCACTGAACTCAACTCTTGAATTGATATTACCAAGAGCTCGCCATGCCGTCAGCCATAGTTGCGTCCTTCCTTCGGTCATCTCTTCCGTTCCCTCAGGTCCCTCATCACCTCACCCCGGGGTCCACCAAGAATTTGTACCCACACCGGGATGGATTCTGTCTAGACGTTCTCCCCTGTGTGCCTCTAACATTCTTACATTCTGAAATTTTTGAATCCACTAAGACTCTTGATGGGGCATCCCCGAAGATGGATGGGCACAGATATCTTGAATACTTCCAAGAGGCATTCGACCCTTCTATGATCACGGTCCCCATGAGGTGGAGGATCGAAGGATGCCTAGGTGTGGATGGACAGCCTGTGCGTTGTTTGCAGAGTTTTGCTATGTGATACTCTGCAAAGTTACAAAAAACTCTTTGAAGTTCCGCAATTGGCGGAGTGTAGTGCGAACTGCAGTTTGTGCTGGTATTCCTGGCGCTCGGGTAGAAACTCTACCCGAGTGCCAGCTTGCGCTCGTGAACTTACCGTTCGCGATCGTAAACTTACTCATCCACCCAGCCTTTTTGCGATCGCGAGCGGGGAAAAAACTCCGTTGCACATCGCGAAGCAGAGTGTTCTGCACTCCCCTGAGTGCGAAGTGCAGAATACTCCGCAAACTCCGCAAACGGAGCGAAGTTCACTGCCCAGGCTTACGCAAACACATGACTACCAAGTATCCAGATAATGGATGCATAACCTTAAAACCCATCCTATGATAGCTTGCCCTTCCCCCTGACCCCGCCCAATCAGTCGCGACCCTGTCCCTTACTCCAGCCTATAGTCTGATCGTTTTCCTAACCTCAGCCTTTATCTCGAGTCTAATTCTACCCCTTGCTAAAACTCTGACCTGATCTCACATAAATCCTTACCTTAAAGTCGACCATTGTTCTAATCTGGCTCTTAACTTTTTGCATGGACTATCTCCTGTTGATTTCATTAAAATGAAATGTTTGTGCTGGTGGTTCATTGGTTGACTGGAGGGGCTGGGGGAGGGTGCAGATGAACCTTACTGTGTTGTCTGCTATGGCATTTGTTGTCGCTACAAATTACCCTCTTATTTGCTCATAAAATAACATGATGTTCTGTTTTTAAGAGTAAGGACAAATGTAATTTGTTTGTGCAAGTTTATTCCTCGGCCAGTTGTTGGGTTATGTGTGGCACTTGGCATTTCTTTTTTCTTATGTTCATGCTGCTTGTATCATGTCCGCCTTCAAGAGACTCAGTTCAAGCAGAATACGCCTTGCAGGAGCTGGAAGTCGAGATATTTATGTATTTATTTATTCAGAGTTGTATATAGCGCGAACATAACCCATTAGGGTGACAGAGCACCTACAGAAACTGTAAAAAGGAGCATGATAGGGGATAGGAAGTGATATAGAAACATTAGAGTACAATAAATATATATACATATGATAATGGTAGGCCGGGAGAAAGGGGCACACTAGTATAGCATAGAAGGGGGCCGCAAACATATTCTGAAGCAAAAAGTAGCAAATGACAAATCGGCGAACGGAAACGAACCGATGAGTCGGATCCAAGACAGGTCCTCAGTGAGGGCCCGATTCACAGAACTAACTTAAGACAAAGTCCTAAACTTACTACCATTTTGGTATTCACAGAAGGCACTTACTCATTTCGTTATTCACAGAAGTTAGGAGTCCTAACTTTAGGACTCCTAAATGCCTTCTGTGAATACCGAGAGTCTTAAAGTTAGGATTTTTTTACTCAGTTTAGGAGTAGTAAAGTTAGGAGTCCTAACTTCTGTGAATACCAAAATGAGTAAGTGCCTTCTTTGAATACCAAAATGTTAGTAAGTTTACGATTTTGTCCTAAGTTATTTCTGTGAATCGGGCCTTGAGAGAGGAATTTGTTGCAAAGAAAATGTTTTACTTCCTTCCTGAAGGGGGGTGTGGATGGCCTGCATCTGAATTCAGTAAGGAGAGAGTTCTAGATTTTTGGGGCAATTCCAGAGAAGGATCACTTTAAGGCAGAGGTCTTCAATCTGTGGGGCGCGACCCCCAGGGGGGGTCGTGGAGTCCTTGGAAGGGGGTCGCAGAGTTCCTGGCGGTGGGCTGATCGAGGGTGTTCATGGTGGAGCCAAGGTGTGAAAAACATCAAAGCCTCATTAACAAGTAAAAGGTCTTCTAAAAGACCTGTCAAGTACTCGGGTGTGGCTGTGTGTGTGTGTGTGTCCCTGAAGCCGTTTCGAGCTGGGGGAGGAGGAGAGGTGGGGAGGGGGGGGGAGGGCGGAGGGGGGCTGGGGGAGCAGGCTGTAGTGTAGCCCTTTGAGGTCAATGCATATTGCATGCCTGGAGCTGTGAGTTCCGTGACACGTCCCCCGCCCCCAGCAGGGAGGCACAGAGATGCCCTCCCATGATCGGGAAAGAAGGAAGAAGAGCAGAGAGATACTGACCCCCCCCCCATGAGAGAGGCACAGAAAAGGTGGGTGGATGAATGATGGGTGGATGGATGGATGTAAGGATGAAGGATGGATGGATGTGTGAAAAGGTGGGTGGATGAATGATGAATGGGTGGATGGAAGGATGAAAGAATGGATGGATGAAAGGGTGGATGGATGTAAGGGTGGATGGATGAACGGATGGATGGATGAAAGGGTGGATGGATGGAAGGATGAAAGGGTAGATGGATGAAGGATGTATGGATGGACAAAAGGTTGTATGGATGGATAAAAGGTTGCATGGATGAATGATGGATGGATGGATGGATGTGTGTGTGAAAAGATGGGTGGATGAATGATGGGTGAATGGATGGATGAAAGGGTGGATGGATGAAGGATGGATGTATGGATGGAAGGATAAAAGGGTGGATTGGTGAAGGATAGATGGATGAAGGATAGATGTAAGGATAAAAGGGTGGACGGATGAAGGATGAATGGATGGATGAAAGAGTGGATGGATGGATGAAAGGGTGGATGGATGGAAGGATGAAAGGGTGGACAGATGAAGGATGGATGGATGGAAGGGTGGATGGATGGATAAAAGGTTGCATGGATGAATGATGGATGGATAAAAGGTTATATGGATGAATGATGGATGGATGTGTGAAAAGGTGGGTGGATGAATGATGGGTGGATGGATGGAAGGGTGGAAGGGTAAAGGATGTATGGATGGATGGAAAGATGAAAGTGTGGATGGATGAAGGATGAAAGGATGGATGGATGTGTGAAAGTGTGGGTGGATGAATGATGGATGGATGTGATGAGGTCTAACAGGCGCATTTATGGTTGTCAAAAGATGATGATGAGGAGTACCAGTTTCTAGAAACTTTTGTCGGAAGGGGGTCCTTACCCCTAAAAAGGTTTTACAAGGGGGTCTCGGCATCAAAAAGTTTGAAGACCTCTGCTTTAAGGTTATCTTTCCTATTTTTGTGGCTTCAGTAGTAGGGAACCCGTGCATCCCGAGGATCTGTTTCCACCCAATAGGGTCAGTTTCTGGGTCGAGTAGGCGGGGGTCTTGTGGTGCAGCGCTTTGTGGGTCATGCACGCAATCTTGACATGAATCCTGGAATCGAGGCTAGGCGGTCGGGTGATATCCTCACTATTTTTGATTCTGTGATAAGCCGAGTTGCTACGTTCAGTGCAGCCTTCAGTGGTGCAAGTGAGGTTTTGGGATGCCCGCCAGGGTAGAGCTACCACAGTCTAATTTCAATACAACAAGTCCATGAACCACAGTTGTGAGGTCTTCAGGGAGGAAAGGTTTTAGGGGCATATTTACAAGGGCCATATCTCCGCTTTTTTGGCTTTTAAAGCCAAAAAAGTGGAGATAAAAATATCGCCCTATTTACAAGAGGGGGATAACATGCATCAGTGCATGTTAGCACCCTTTTACCCTACACTTCCTTTGCATCTCTAATGAGATGCAAAGTGGGCGTCACTGGGCAGTACAACCTTGCAAATATCACTGATAATCACATCCCGATATTTACAAGGCTGCCCCAGCATTTAAGCAGACGTTCGTTTTGGGAGAAAACCGCTGTTTTCACCAAAAACTAACGTCTGCTTAAATGTAGACTTAGCTATACTTATCATTGGCGGTGGATTATGCTGATACGACCACAGGGTCGTATCAGCAAGGTTATCGTCGTTTTCCATGGAACATCGCTGGAAAACCAGAGATGTTCCATGGAAAACACCGCTCTCACTGGGAAATTATCGCCATTGCGCTATGCATTGTTAATACAGTGCTAGCATGTCCATAATTTTCTGCGATAGCCAGCGATAACTATTTCCTCGCTAAGCGCGGGCAGCGATAATTATCGCTGCCGCTTGTTAATATGCCACATAGTTTCCTAAGAATATGCAAGGGATGGTTAGCTCCTCTGGTAATAGCGCTTTCCAACAAATTGCTCTCACACTGAGGACCTGATGTGTTTTTGCATGGAGAGGTATTTGTCCAATGTTATGCCCAGGGATTTGGCAGAGTCAACGATGCATGGGTTGCAATTCAAGGCGTTGAGTAGAGGGTGCCGGTCTTTGGCAATAGTAGTGAAGGAGAGTGGAGCGATCAGTAGGTATTCAGTTTTAAGGGCATTGAGCTTGAGGTGGTTACGAGTCGACCGATGTTGCATTAGTGTTAGGGTGTTGTTGAGGGTGTAGATGTCCTCAAGGGACGAGATTTTCAAGTATAGTTGAGTGTCGTCATCATACATGTGGTATGCGATGTGGGAGAGTTCGAGGATTTCAGTTAGGGGCTCCACGTAAGGGTTAAACAGTGTCGGGGAGAAGATAGAGCCTTGGGGATCACCCAGTGATAAGGGAGACTGATTGGAAAGAGTGTTATTGATTTGAAGAGTGTTATTGATTAGAATGCGCTGAAATATGTTGTGTATAAAAGAGGAGATTGACATGGTATGTTGACCCCTAGATACTAATTGTGTTATGAGTATAAAAGAGGAGAGCCATTTTGGCACCGTGCCCGCGAGGCCCAGCCTATGTTCTAGAAGGTCGAGTAGGGTTGCATGGATGATGGTGTTGAAGGCGGCTGACAGATCCAGATGGATCAGGAGGCAAGGTTCATTCTGGGCGACAATGTGGACCATGGCAGTTTCGGTGCTATCACCCAATCAAAAGACAGATTGACAGTGGTCAAGGAGTTGCAATTGTTCGATGTGATATTGAAACTGTAAGTGCACATATTTTATAAGAGTCGGCCAGTAATTGTTGGGGTGGGGTTCATCGGAGTTGGGTTTCTTTAGGATAGGGGTGACCTGGCACTTTTGAGGCAGTCCGGTAACGAGCCTTGGGTGAGTGGGGCATTAATTATCATAGTCCATAACGGGAGTAGGAGGTGAATGGACTCATTTAAGTGTTTAGAAGGGAGGGTTTCGCCGACCTGGTTGGAGTATTTCAAAGAGGTCAATAGATTTGAGTGCCAGCCTCATCAACGGTCTTGAAGCTAGCCCAGGTGGCGTTATTTTTGGTTGGGATGAGTGGATTATTGGGGCATGCTTGAAGATCGAATGGGGCGGGTGTAGGAGGGGTTTGCGTGGAAGTAGTTTGAGAGCGATCTGGATGTCATTAGGGATTTTTGTGGTTTTCTCATTGAAGAAGGCGGCAAAAGTTTCACAGTTAGGAAGTGCTTTCAGATCGTTTGTTGGTTTCTATTAATTTTGAGAAAAAAAATTGGTCGATTAGCTGCTGTGTCTGATTGATTTTGGAAGAATGTTGCTTTAGAGTTCCTCATGTGCCTATTTTAGGCACTGCGTCTTTGTGGAAGGGATATGAGGTTGGCCAAGGAGGGCGTGTGTCTCCATGCTCTTTCTGCATATCCGAGGAGTCGTCTCTCTTCTAGGCCTGGGCGCAGTTTGCGGAGTTCAGTTACAAAAAAACTCAGCAAAGTTCCGCGAGTGGCGGAGTGCAGTACGAACTGCAGTGTGTGCAGGTATTTCTGCTGCTCGGGTAGAAATTCTACCCGAGCGGCAGCTCAAGCTCGCAAGCTTACTGTTTGCGAACTTACTGTTCGCGAATCACGAGCGGGGAAAAAACTCCGCTGCACTTCGCGAAGCAGAGTTTTATGCACTCCGCCAGCTCTGCGGAGGGTGGAACGCAAAAAACTCCACAAACCCCGCGAACGCAGCGAAGTTCACCGCCCAGGCCTACTCTCTTCAATCAGATTACAACTGACCCAATGGTTGGAACTTTTAGAAGAGACACATGTGCAACAAACTGCCTCCCCCTGCTCTAACAACGTTCACTGTGTGGATTGAAAGTATGAGGGCAGTGCATTGAGCTGGTGTCTCGCGAAGGGTTCAGACAGACACTGCCCATGTTTGAAGCACATAAAACCCTTGAATCTCAGGCGACTCTTCAGATGAGAGAGGCTCTCCCAGGTACTGACAGAGAGGGGATTGTCCCTCCATGGCAGAGAGCTGCCTGAGCCACCCAGTGACAGGAAGAGTGACATGCCCTCTCGAGACAACCCCTAGCGCCCCGAGACCCCTGAAGCGCCTGCTGACCACTCATGCTGTTTCTCTCTCTCCACAGCGCCAGCTTCGCCCTCTCCTGTGCGCTGATGGCCCTCGCTGCCTACGACCCCCTGGGTGAGTAAGAGAGGTCGCTGAGCCTGTGCACCCCCCCCCTCAGTGCAGGAGTATCCCTCCCCCTTCTCTGCCTCTGTCTCTCCTCTTTCATCCGTCTGCTCCTTTCCCTTTCCCCTCATCACCCTCCCCGTCCATTGACCCCCTTCCCATCTCTTCACCTCGTCTTATTTTTTCATTCCTTCTACCCCCCCTGACTCTCTCTATTGGTTCGTGTTTCTGTCACTCATCTTTTTTCAGCACTTGCCTCCTACGACCTCTGTCTCCCTGGCTGTTAATTCCTTGCACCCTCACACATCTCCTGCACCTCGAGTTCTCTCTCACTCTGTATCCCTCCTGGTGTTCACTCCTTGCCCCTTCACAGATCTCTTCCTCTTTCAGTTCTCACCCACTGCCCCTCTCTCTCTCACTGTGGATTCCTTGTGCCCTCCACACCTTCCTCCCCTTGAATTCTCTCCTTTAGTCAGTGTCTCTCTTTCGCTGTTGATTCCTCGAGCCCTCACACTTCTTACTCTCTTGCAGTTCTCTACCACAGCCTGTCTGTCCCTGTTGATACCCGAAGCTTCCACACACCTTCCTCTACCTAAGCCCACTCCTATAGTTGACGTCTCTCTTGCTGTTCATTTCTTGTACCCTCACACCTCTTCCTTCACTTCAGTTCCCTCCTACAGTTGGTGTCTCTCTGGCTGTAGATTCTCTGTGCCCTCACACCTCTCTGTCTCCTGCAGTTTTCTCTCACAGCCTGCCTATCTGGCTGTAGATTCCCTGTGCCCTCACACTTCTCTATCTCCTGTTGTTGTCAACCACAGCCTCCCTCTCTGGCTGTAGATTCTCTGTGCCCTCACACTTCTCTGTCTCCTGCAGTTTTCTCTCACAGCCTGCCTCTCTGGCTGTAGATTCTCTGTACCCTCACAGTTCCCTCTCTCCTGGAGTCAGTTTTCTCCCACAGCTTGCCTCTCTGGCTGTAGATTCTCTGTGCCCTCACACTTCTCTGTCTCCTGCAGTTTTCTCTCACAGCCTGCATCTCTGGCTGTAGATTCTCTGTACCCTCACACTTCTCTCTCTCCTGGAGTCAGTTTTCTCCCACAGCTTGCCTCTCTGGCTGTAGATTCTCTGTGCCCTCACACTTCTCTGTCTCCTGCAGTTTTCTCTCACAGCCTGCCTCTCTGGCTGTAGATTCTCTGTACCCTCACACTTCTCTCTCTCATGGAGTCAGTTTTCTCCCAAAGCTTGCCTCTCTGGCTGTAGATTCTCTGTGCCCTCACACTTCTCTGTCTCCTGCAGTTTTCTCTCACAGCCTGCCTCTCTGACTGTAGATTCTCTGTGCCCTCACATTTCTCTCTCTCCTGGAGTCAGTTTTCTCCCACAGCTTGCCTCTCTTTCTGTAAATTCTCTGTACCCTCATACTTCTCTTTCTCCTGCAGTTTTCTCCCCCAGCCTGCCTCTCGGGCTGTAGATTCTGTGTGCCCTCACACTTCTCTGTCTCCTGCAGTTTTCTCCCTCAGCCTGCCTCTCTTGCTGTAGATTCTCTGTGCCCTCACACTTCTCTGTCTCCTGCAGTTTTGTCTCACATCCTGCCTCTCTGGCTGCAGATTCTCTGTGTCCTCACACTTCTCTGTCTCCTGCAGTTTTCTCTCACAGCCTGCCTCTTTGGCTGTAGATTCTCTGTACCCTCACACTTCTCTGTCTCCTACAGCTTTCTGCCACAGTCTGCCTCTCCCGCTGTAACCTCACACTTCTCTGTCTCCTGCAGTTTTCTCCCACAGCCTGCCTCTCTTTCTGTAGATTCTCTGTGCCCTCACACTTCTCTGTCTCCTGCAGTTCTCCCCCACAGCCTGCCTCTCTGGCTGTAGATTCTCTGTGCCCTCACACTTCTCTCTCTCCTGGAGTCAGTTTTCTCCCACAGCCTGCCTCTCTTTCTGTAGATTCTCTGTACCCTCATACTTCTCGCTCTCTTGCAGTTTTCTCCCCCAGCCTGCCTCTCTGGCTGTAGATTCTCTGTGCCCTCACACTTCTCTGTCTCCTGCAGTTTTCTCCAACAGCATGCCTCTCCCGCTGTAGATTCTCTGTACCCTCACACTTCTCTGTCTCCTGCAGTTTTCTCCCTCAGCCTGCCTCTCTTTCTGTAGATTCTCTGTACCCCCATACTTCTCTCTCTCCTGCAGTTTTCTCCCCCAGCCTGCCTCTCTGGCTGTAGATTCTCTGTGCCCTCACACTTCTCTGTCTCCTGCAGTTTTCTCCCTCAGCCTGCCTCTCTTGCTGTAGATTCTCTGTGCCCTCACACTTCTCTCGCTCCTGTAGTTCTCTACCATAGCATGTGACTCTCTACCAGTTGAGTCCTTGAACCCTCATACATCTTTCTCTCTTGCAGTTCTCGCTCCAATCATCTTCCTGGCCCTCTCTTTCAACGGCTTCGGAGGGATCTGCCTCACCTTCACTTCCCTCACTGTGAGTTTTATTTTGTACTCATTTTATTGTGCGTGAGTCGTCCTACCTATCAGCACTGGAGATGTGAGTGAGTGCAGACGGAGTGTGAGGGGACGCTCAAGAAAAGGAGTCCCCTTTAAGGGTGGAAGTCTTCAGGCAAGAAATGTGTTTATTAGCAGCCTAAGAGCTCTACAAAAGTGCAAAGCACCTACAGCGGGCAGGAGTGTTCTTTGCCTACTGCCCAAAGATCTGATTCCTGAAAGCCAGGGATATGTTCCTACACTGTAGTCTGAGATGACATCATCAATACTTTTCCCTTTATTCCATTTAGGGAGGATATCCCCCTCTGTACTCATATCCCCCTCTGTACTCTGAAAATATCCCCCTCTGTACTCATATCCCCCTCTGGAGTCTGAGAATATCCCCCTCTGTACTATGATTACATCTCTTCTCTGTACTATGCGAATATCCCCCTCTGTACTATGAGAATATCCCCTCTGTACTATGTGAATATTCCCCTCCCTACTATGAGGATATCTCTTCTCTGTACTATGAGAATATCCCCCTCTCTACTCTGAGAATATCAACCTTTGTACTCTGAGAATATCCCCCTCTGTACTATGAGAATATCCCCCTCTCTACTCTGAGAATATCCCCCTCTGTACTCTGAGAATATCACCCTCTGTACTATGGAAATATCCTCCTATGTACTATGAAAATATCCCCCTCTGTTCTGTGATAACATCTCTTCTCTGTACTATGGGATTATATCCCCCTCTGTACAATGATAACATCTCTTCTCTGTACTATGAAAATATCCCCCTCTGTACTCTGAGAATATCTCTTTGCTGTACTATGAAAATATCCCCCTCTGTACTCTGAGAATATCTCTTCGCTGTACTATGAGAATATCCCCCTCTGTAGTGTGAGAATATCCCTCTCTCTAGTCTGAGAATATCCCTCTCTGTACTATGAGAATATCCCCCTCTGTACTCTGAGAATATCTCTTCGCTGTACTATGAAAATATCCCCCTCTGTACTCTGAGAATATCTCTTCGCTGTACTATGAAAATATCCCCCTCGTTAGTGTGAGAATATCCCTCTCTCTAGTCTGAGAATATCCCTTCTCTGTACTATGAGAATATCCCCCTCTGTACTATGAGAATATCCCCTCTGTACTATGAGAATATCCCCTCTGTACTATGTGAATATCCCCCTCTCTACTCTGAGAATATCCACCTTTGTACTCTGAGAATATTCCCCTCTGTACTATGAGAATATCTGTTCTCTGTACTATGAGAATATCCCCCTCTGTACTATGAGAATATCCTCCTCTGTACTATGAAAATATCCCCCTCTGTTCTATGATAACATCTCTTCTCTGTACTATGAGATTATATCCCCCTCTGTACTATGATAACATCTCTTCTCTGTACTATGAAAATATCCCCCTCTGTACTCTGAGAATATCTCTTCGCTGTACTATGAGAATATCCCCCTCTGTAGTGTGAGAATATCCCTCTCTCTAGTCTGAGAATATCCCCCTCTGTAATATGATAACAGCTCTTCTCTGTACTATGAGAATAACCCCCTCTTTACTCTGAGAATATCTCTTCTCTGTACTATGAGAATATTCCCCTCTTTACTCTGAGAATATCTCTTCTCTGTACTATGAGAATATCCCCCTCTGTACTATGATTGATAACATCTCTTCTCTGTACTATGACAATATCCCCCTCTGTACTATGAGAATATCCCCCTCTGAACCATGAGAATATCCCCCTCTGTACTATGAGAATATCCCCCTCTGTATTATGAGAATATCCCCCTCTGTACTATGGAAATATCCCCCGCTGTACTATGAGAATATCGCCCTATGTACTATGAGAATATCCCCCTCTGTACTATGGGAATATCCCCCTCTGTACTATGAAAATACCCCCCGCTGTACTATTAGAATATCCCCCTCTGTACTATGAGAATATCCCCCTCTGTGCTGTGAGAATATCCCTCTCTGTACTATGATAACATCTCTTCTCTGTACTATGAGAATATCCCCCGCTATACTATGAGAATATCCCCCTCGGTACTATAAAAATATCCTTCTCTGTACTATGAGAATATCTCCCTCTGTACTATGAGAATATCCCTCGCTGTACTATTAGAATATCTCCCTCTGTACTATGAGAATATCCCCTTGGTACTATGAGAATATCTCTTCTCTGTACTATGAGCATATCCCCCTCTGTACTATGAGAATATCCCTCTCTGTACTATGATAACATCTCTTCTCTATACTATGAGAATATCCCCCTCTGTACTATGAAAATATCCCCGTCTGTACTATGAGAATATCCCACTCTGTCCCGTGAGAATATCCCTCTGTGTACTATGAGAATATCCCCCTCTGTACTATGAGAATGACCCTCTCTGTACTATGAGAATATCCCTCTCTGTACTATGAGAATATCCCCCTCTGTCCCGTGAGAATATCCCTCCCTGTAATATGAGAATATCCCCCTCTGTACTATGAGAACATCCCTCTCCGTACTATGAGAATATCCCCCTCTGTAATATGAGAATATCCCTCTCTGTACTATGAGAATATCCCTCTCTGTACCATGAGAATATCCCCCTCTGTACTCTGAGAATATCCCATCTCTGTACTATGAGAATATCTACCTCTGTACTCTGAGAATATCCCCCTCTGTACTATGAGAATATCCCCTCTGTACTATGTGAATATCCCCCTCTCTACTCTGAGAATATCCACCTTTGTACTCTGAGAATATTCCCCTCTGTACTATGAGAATATCTGTTCTCTGTACTATGAGAATATTCCCCTCTGTACTATGAGAATATCTGTTCTCTGTACTATGAGAATATCCCCCTCTGTACTCTGAGAATATCCCCCTCTGTACTATGAGAATATCCTCCTCTGTACTATGAGATTATATCCCCCTCTGTACTATGATACCATCTCTTCTCTGTACTATGAAAATATCCCCCTCTGTACTCTGAGAATATCTCTTCGCTGTACTATGAGAATATCCCCCTCTGTAGTGTGAGAATATCCCTCTCTCTAGTCTGAGAATATCCCCCTCTGTAATATGATAACAGCTCTTCTCTGTACTATGAGAATAACCCCCTCTTTACTCTGAGAATATCTCTTCTCTGTACTATGAGAATATTCCACTCTTTACTCTGAGAATATCTCTTCTCTGTACTATGAGAATATCCCCCTCTGTACTAGGATTGATAACATCTCTTCTCTGTACTATGACAATATCCCCCTCTGTACTATGAGAACATCCCTCTCTGTACTATGAGAATATCCCCCTCTGTACTATGAGAATATCCCCCTCTGTAATATGAGAACATCCCTCTCTGTACTATGAGAATTTCCCCCTCTGTACTATGAGAATATCCCTCTCTGTACTATGAGAATATCCCCCTCTGTACTATGAGAACATCCCCCTCTGTACTATGAGAATACCCCCCTCTGTACTAAGAGAATATCCCTCTCTGTACTATGAGAATATCCCTCTCTGTACTATAAGAATATCCCCCTCTGTACTGTGAGAATATCCCTCTCTGTACAATGAGAATATCCCCCTCTGTACTATGAGAATATCCCCCTCTGTACTAGAAAGAATATCCCCCTCTGTACTATGAGAATATCCCCCTCTGTACTATGAGAATATCCCCCTCTGTACTATGACAATAACCCCCTCTGTTCCATGACAATATCCCTCTCTGTACTATGAGAATATCCCCCTCTGTACTATGAGAACATTCCTCTCTGTACTATGAGAATATCCCCCTCTGTACTATGAGAATATCCCCCTCTGTACTATGAGAACATCCCTCTCTGTACTATGAGAATATCCCCCTCTGTACTATGAGAATATCCCCCTCTGTACTATGAGAATATCCCCCTCTGTACTATGAGAATATCCCCCTCTGTACTCTGAGAATATCCCCCTCTGTACTAAGAGAACATCCCCCTCTGTACTATGAGAATATTCCCCTCTGTACTATGAGTGTACTAAGAGAATACCCCTCTCTGTACTATGAGAATATCCCCCTCTGTACTATGAGAATATCCCTCTCTGTACTATTATTATTATTATTATATTTGAGTTTGTAAAGCGCACAGATACCCTAGGGTTTCCCGGCGCTAACAGAGAAAAAGAGGCAGAGAGACAAGGTGGGAGACGATTAGACAGAGAAAAGCCAGGTTTTCAGGCCTTTCCTGAATTTCAGATAGCAAGATTCAAAGCGCAAAGAGATGGGGAGTGTGTTCCAGAGTGATGGCGCCAGATAAGAAAAGGAGCGACCACCAGCTCTGGTGCGTTTGAAACGGGGCACGGAGAAGGTGCCAAGAGAGGAGGATCTGAGGGTACGAACTGGACAGTACGGGTGAACTAGACTGGAGAGGTAGGGGGGGGGGAGTTGCCTGTTTTGATCCGGTGCATATAGCAGAGGGCTTTGAATTTTGCTCTTGATTCGATGCGCAGCCAGTGAAGGCTGCGCAGGGAAACAGTGGCAGAGGCAGTTCTAGGCAGGTTGCAGAGCAGGCGAGCTGCCATGTTTTGCACCACCTGTAGTTTACGTATAACCTCCTTGCTAGCCCCAAGGAGGAGTACGTTGCCGTAATCTAGCCTGGAGGTTACTAAAGCCTGGACCACAGTTCTTTGGGTGTCTGGCGGAAGCATCCATGCTATTTTTCTCAGCCACCGCATGATGTTAGTACAGGTGGCTGAGACTTTCACAACATGCTGCTTCATGGACAGTTGGTTATCAAATGTAACTCCCAGGTTGCGAGCCTTGGTGGATGGAATCGGCAGGGGACCCATTTGCTGAGGCCAGTGCTTAGGGCCCCTATGAGAACATCCCTCTCTGTACTATGAGAATATCCCCCTCTGTACTATGAGAATATCCCCCTCTATACTATGAGAATACCCCCCTCTGTACTAAGAGAATATCCCCCTCTGTACTATGAGAACATCCCTCTCTGTACTATGAGAATATCCCCCTCTGTACTATGAGAATATCCCCCTCTGTACTATGAGAACATCCCTCTCTGTACTATGAGGATATCCCCCTCTGTACTATGAGAATATCCCTCTCTGTACTATGGGAATATCCCCCTCTGTACTATGAGAACATCCCTCTCTGTACTATGAGAATATCCCCCTCTGTACTATGAGAATATCCCCCTCTGTACTATGAGAACATCCCTCTCTGTACTATGAGAATATCCCCCTCTGTACTATGAGAATATCCCCCTCTGTACTATGAGAACATTCCTCTCTGTACTATGAGAATATCCCCCTCTGTACTATGAGAATATCCCCCTCTGTACTATGAGAACATCCCTCTCTGTACTATGAGAATATCCCCCTCTGTACTATGAGAATATCCCCCTCTGTACTATGAGAATATCCCCCTCTGTACTATGAGAACATTCCTCTCTGTACTATGAGAATATCCCCCTTTGTACTATGATAATATCCCCCTCTGTACTCTGAGAACATTCCTCTCTGTACTATGAGAATATCCCCCTCTGTACTATGAGAATATCCCCCTCTGTACTATGAGAACATCCCTCTCTGTTCTATGAGAACATCCCTCTCTGTACTATGAGAATATCCCTCTCTGTACTATGAGAATTATTCCCCTCTGTACTATGAGAATATCCCCCTCGGTACTATGAGAATATCCCCCTCTGTACTATGAGAACATCCCTCTCTGTACTATAAGAATATCCCCCTCTGTACTATGAGAATATCCCCCTTTGTACTATGAGAACATCCCTCTCTGTACTATGAGAATATCCCCCTCTGTACTATGAGAATATCCCCCTCTGTACTATGAGCACATCCCTCTCTGTACTATGAGAATATCCCCCTCTGTACTATGAGAATATCCCTCTCTGTACTATGAGAATATCCCCCTCCACCCTGAGAGAATATCCATCTCTGTACTATGAGATTATCCCCCTCTGTACTATGAGAATATCCCTCTCTGTACTATGAGAATATCCCCCTCTGTACTATGAGAATATCCCTCTCTGTACTATGAGAATATCCCCCTCCACCCTGAGAGCATATCCCTCTCTGTACTATGAGAATATCCCTCTCTGTACTATGAGAATATCCCCCTCTGTACTATGAGAATATCCCTCTCTGTACTATGAGAATACCCCCCTCTGTACTATGAGAATATCCTTCTCTGTACAATGAGAATATCCCCCTCTGTACTATGAGAATATCCCTCTCTGTACTATGAGAATATCCCCCTCTGTCCGTGAGAATATCCCCCTCTGTACTATGAGAATATCCCTCTCTGTACTATGAGAATATCCCTCTCTGTACAATGAGAATATCCCCCTCTGTACTATGAGAATATCCCCCTCTGTCCGTGAGAATATCCCCCTCTGTACTATGAGAATATCCCCCTCTGTACTATGAGAATTTCCCTCTCTGTACTATGAGAATATCCCCCTCTGTACTATGAGAATATCCCTCTCTGTACTATGAGAATATCCCTCTCTGTACTATGAGAATATCTCCCTCTGTACTATGAGAATATCCCTCCCTGTACTATGAGAATATCCCCCTCTGTACTATGAGAATATCCCCCTCTGTACTATGAGAATATCCCCCTCTGTACTATGAGAATATCCCCCTCTGTACTATGAGAGAATATCCCCCTCTGTACTATGAGAATATCCCTCTCTGTACTATGAGAATATCCCTCTCTCTACTATGAGAATATCCCCCTCTGTACTATGAGAATATCCCTCTCTGTACTATGAGAATATCCCTCTCTGTACTATGAGAATATCCCCCTCTGTACTATGAGAATATCCCCCTCTGTACTATGGGAATATGCCTCTCTGTACTATGAGAATATCCCCCTCTGTACTATGAGAATATCCCTCTCTGTACTATGGGAATATCCCTCTCTGTACTATGAGAATATCCCCCTCTGTACTATGAGAATATCCCTCTCTGTACTATGAAAATATCCCCCTCTGTACTATGAGAATATCCCTCTCTGTACTATGAGAATATCCCTCTCTGCACTATGAGAATATCCCTCTCTGCACTATGAGAATATCCCCCTCTGTACTATGAGAATATCCCTCTCTGTACTATGAGAATATCCCCCTCTGTACTATGAGAATATCCCTCTCTGTACTATGAGAATATCTCCCTCTGTACTATGAGAATATCCCTCTCTGCACTATGAGAATATCCCCCTCTGTCCCGTGAGAATATCCCTCTCTGTACTATGAGAATATCCCCCTCTGTACTATGAGAATATCCCCCTCTGTACTATGAGAATATCCCCCTCTGTACTATGAGAATATCCCTCTCTGTACTATGAGAATATCCCTCTCTGTACTATGAGAATATCCCTCTCTGTACTATGAGAATATCTCCCTCTGTACTATGAGAATATCCCTCTCTGTACTATGAGAATATCTCCCTCTGTCCCGTGAGAATATCCCTCTCTGTACTATGAGAATATCCCCCTCTGTACTATGATAACATCTCTTCTCTGTACTATGAAAATGTCCCCTTCCCAACATGTGATGCTCCTCCTAATCTGTGAAGCCAGTGAATCTTAATACTATTATTAATAATATTATTAACCAATTGTGACCACTTTAAGTCGCAATAAAGGACTCGCACTACCGAGGTGACAGCAGGGATCCTAGCGCTTAGACAAGCGCTGTGAGCACTAACGAGGGAGGGAAAAGAAATAAAAGTAAACTCTCGAACGTTGGGCACAGATAACAGTGCTGCAGCCTGTGCCTTCTCCCACCGAGATACGAAGGGGGTTCGAGCACCCCATGGCGAGTCTGGAACTGAGTAATGACCCACAGCACGCGAGGCGCACGTGAGGCTCACGCGAGGCGCACGTGAGGTGCACGTGGTGGAGTGTAATCAACAGTTTGGATTTTTACCAGTCTGAGGTTTCTCCCATCCTTTCCTTGGCTGCTGAACTGCTGATTAGGGCTCTGCACTGACCCTCTGTGAGACGGGAGGGGTGGGGAGGGGGGGGGGGGTGAGGGGGGGCTGCACAGAGCCAATGAAAAAGAATGAATTTGCTTTTGCTCAAACTCAGTTATAATCTTTAAAGCCCTTTTCATAACACAGCACCACCTTTAGAAATGCAATACTTTAAGCCATAGTTTTCATTTTAGGTAGATCCTGCAAGACCACGCAGGCGCGATCTTTTGCGAGGCATGTTGTGGCTTGGACCCCGCCCATTGCTTCCCCATTGGTTGGCCTTCCCCTCGCTCCCATTATGTTGCTTCTTATTCATGACTTGGCTAGTCAGTCTTGTTGTTGTCCTTCCTACTAGAATTGCATGTTCAGTGTTGCTTTGATTGGCTGGCATTTCCACTTCTACTGCTTGCTTTTCAAGCACTACTTTATTAAGTCTCGCCTAGGCAGCGCTTGCGCTGTCTCTTCGAGACATGCTGCATTCAGGTATGGACATGAAGCTCCGCCCCCTCGGCACCCATATTTTTAGTTGCCTTGTAAATGTTGGCTTCTGATTCGTTAATAGGCTAGTCCCTCCTTAGTACCCCCTTTTCTACATTTGTAACCTTCTATGAGAACTTGCCCTTTTACTTGTGTTGTTACTAAGAATCGGCGTAGTTGGCAAAAACTCCATGAATTCCATGCTGCAACTCCATTCCTCTCACCACAATTAATAAAACATAAACGACTAGTAACTCTGAAATCACATGCTAAAATGCATATAATCATCTCACGAAAATGAAAATACAGCAAGCAGCGAGAGAGATGGTGATTTTGGGGTCCTCCCTAACCTAGGGGGAGGACCAAGCAGATGCCTTGAACGAAAAGAGCATATCGTGCAGAACGATTGGGTGGTGGTCCCATCCTCCTAAGACCACCCCAAGCACAGGTATGGGCAAAAATACGATCCCAACCAAAGGCCCTGCAAAGCATTATGGGACGATATTCTAGAGTGCAGTGAATATTATAGTATCCAATATCAAAACATTCCTCAAGGGGCAGGCTCTCGGGCTCAGCTGAGAGCTAATACTATAATATTCACTAAACTCTAGAATCTCGTCCCATAATGCTTTGCAGGGCCTTCGGTATAATATGCTCTTTGTGTTCAAGGCACCTGCTTGCCCTCCCCCCAGGTTAGGGGGACCCCAAAATCATCATCTCTCTCATTGACTGATATTTTTCAAAGCGCACTTTTGTTAATTGGTTACATGCTTTGTAACATGTAACAGTAAAATTGTTTTATCAATGGAATGTGGATACAGTAACCTATTCCGAGTTTTTGTATGAATTCCGTTGTGTACTAATAAAAGTTTTAAACAGAAATCTCACATACCTTCAGTAAAAAAAAGTACTTTTGCATGCTAAAATACATATAACCATCTCACAAAAATGAAAATATAGCAAGCAGTACCTTTAGATAAACAATACATAATTCAATCTTTACATGCTAAAATGCACAATCATCCCACAAAAGTGAAAATGAAAAATAGCAAGCAGTGAGAAACGTGATGATTTTGGGGTCCTTCCTAACCTAGGGAGAGGACCAAGCAGATGCCTTGAACACAAAGAGCACATCCTGCAGAAATGATTCGGTGGTGGTCCCATCCTCCTAGGACCACCGAAAGCACAGTTATGGGCAAAAATACGATCCCAACCAAAGGCCCTGCAAAGCATTATGGACGATATTCTAGAGTTCAGGGAATATTATAGTATCCAACATCAAAACACTCCTCAAGGGGCAGGCTCTCCCGGCTCAGCTGAGAGCTAATACAATGATATTCACTAAACTCTAGAAACTCGCCCCATAATGCTTTGCGGGGCCTTAGGTTGCCATTGTATTTTGGTCCATAACTTTGCTTGGGGTGGTCCTAGGAGGATGGGACCACCACTGAATCGTTCAGCATGGTGTGCTCTTTGTATTCAAGACATCTGCTTGCCCTTCCCTAGGTTAGGGGTGAACCCAAAATCATCACCTCTCTTTGCCTGATGTTTTTCAAAGTTCACTTCTGTGAATTGGTTATATGCTCATTAGTATGTAAAGGTAAAGTTGATTTACCAAAGGGTTGTGGGTGCAATGGGTGACTCTATTGCGTAGGGGAGTGGGAATTCTTGTATGAATTCTGTGTTTTCAATGAAATGCGTAGTTATCAAATCTCTGCAAGTTCTGCTAGCGGAGCGGAGTTCATTGCCCAGGGTTAGTCGTTATATGCTGTGGTTTTTTTTAATTCTGTGCGCACATGAGTTTCTCCTGCATGCTCTCCGCAACTGCTTTTCTATAACCTGCGGGGCACGCTTTGGGGCCCGGGCCTTTCTTTATGCAGGCTCACTGTATTCACTCTAATAAAGTAATCTGTTATCGTTTTAAAGCACACCGTGACGCACTTTCGCTGTAATGGTGGCTACACCCCTTTCTTTGGATGCTTCTCACCGTAATCTGCTTATTGTTAATCTCAATAATACGAGACACATCTAAAGAAAGGGGCGTGGCCACCTTTAAAGTGAAAGCGCGGCATGGGGGGCTTTTTAAAAAAGAAATATTTGTTTGTGAAGTTTTTTTTACCAGGGTGATGCATGCGGTGCTGGCTTATGTTGTTTTGGGCTTTAGCTGCATGGCCGCCGCTGGCCGTGCACCTTTATTTATTTATTAATGGCACCCATATGCTTCTAAATTGCTTAAGCTCGCTCGTCTCCTTGGCTGCCTCCTCCTCCCGCCTGCTTCTTATTTGAAGGAACGCGCCTTTCGCCGGTCCGTTGCATGCCACCATTTATTGTAGTATGGCCAGGTTCGAGTGCGTTAAGGTAGCCATGTTCTTCCTGCTACATTTCAAGTCTTTACTTAATCTTGTTTTTAACAGCAGTCCACGCGGCCCGGAGGGCTCTGGACAGGTTCATTTTCGCCCCACCCCTGTACTTGCATGAATGTGGCAGCCGCCTGCTTTTGTTTGGTTTTGCATATCAGCGCGGAGCTGCCACCTTCTCCCCCACTGCTTGTTATTGGAAGAGCAGTGCGCATTGTAACGACACGCAGTCTACAGCATGCTCATTTTTATTAAGACGTTAAGTTGGAAAACATGTCACGTAAACCCCTGTCCCTTGGTGTTGTCATGGAACTACTTCTGTTGCGTCTTTTTGCAGCAATGATAGAACTTCTTGTTTGAGCAGCGTAAGATGTTCTGTAGACATTGGACGCTGTCTAACAGGACTTTTGTTTTTTAATCGCAAAATATGCAGATGGATCAGATGCGGATATAAAATTGAGGGGCTATATTCTCACAACTATAGTGATCTCCTGATCACTGGTCTAGTTGTTTTGTCACCAGCCACTCCCCGGGGGCTGGCTTACACCCCACACCCATCCACCACAGGCATCTCTGGACATGTGACCCTGACAATAAAAGGGGCCGGGCGCAAGTGCTCTGGGCCAGTTCTACCAACTAACTAACTGTATTCACGCCAGGATACTATTTTAGTAATAGAGCGCGCTACAAAACCCTTTATATCGTACCCGTATCATCATTATGAGCGCATGAGGGCCTAGGGCCCTGCTACATTACGACGATCAAGACACCAGTGAAATTTAGGAGAAGAGAAAACTATAATTATGCACTGCTATAATTAAGACCTTCACTACTAATGCCTTAATTGTTGCGGTGCATAACTATAGTTTTATTCTCTCTGAACTTTCACTGGTTTCATGGTCGTGACGACATTGCAGCCTGCAGGCCTCATGGGGCGCAGATCCGTTTACACATGGCTGCTCTTCTGGCGAAATAGTGGGGGCGGGGTGAGAGGGGGAGGGGTGACTGCTACCGCCAATGGGCGACGCTCTCCTTATGACGGTGTACAGTCTGCTGCGAATTCGATGTTGGGGCATTTATTAACCCTTCAATTTATGTAGGCGTGCCTGGAACACATGTAACACCACACAATTAAAATAGTTGCGATTTCAGACCTTTAAGTGGCATACTAACATTCACTATTAAAAAGGCTTCCAGCAGTGCCGTAATGAAGGCAGAGACGAAATTCACAAAGGCTGTTGCGGGTTCCACTGTTGAGACTGCGCTGCTTAACCATTTACTTAAGGAGAAATGCTCAAGTATTTTTTTCTTGTAATAATAATAATAATAATTAAGTTTATAAAGCGTAGACAGCTACCTCCAGGCGCTTAGTCAGCAACAAGCTAAACTAAGTAGTAAAAAACAAAAAAAAAAGATTACTTATTAAAAAGCCATGTCTTTAGCTGTTTCCTGAAGACGGGCTCTGAAATTGCATTGCGAATAGAAAGTGGAAGCACACTCCACAGTTTTGCAGTTCTTGCTGAGAGGGTTCTGCCCCCGAGGCGAGCCTTCGCGAATCGGGGGACAGAGAGCAGGTTCAGCGTGTTCGAGCGCAGAAGCCGTACCTGCTTGTAGCGGGAGAATCTTAATTTAAGATAATTTGGGCACTTACTCTGCAGTGCCCGATAGGCCAAAGTCAGGGCCTTAAATTCAATCCTGCTTTCCACAGGTAACCAATGTAGACTGCGCAGATGCGGGGAGACATGCTGTCTAAAAGGAATATGTTTAATCAGCCTCACAGCCGCATTCTGCACAATCTGTAATCGCTGGGTCGCGTGCTTAGGTAGCCCGAGATATAGACCATTTGCGTCGTCCAACTTAGATGTTACAGTGGCATGGACTACTAATTTACGACAATCTTCAGGCAATGGGTCCAAGAACTTACGAAGATTTCTAAGTTTAGTAAAGCATCCCGCCTCTACCTGTTGGATATGCGCAGAGAAGGAGAGGGAATCATCCCATCTCACCCCCAGATTTTTAGCACTGGTACTGGGGGAGGGCAGAGGCCCCATTTCAGTAGGCCACCAGAGATTGGGCGAAGGCAGCGGCCCCTACCCAAGAAAATCACTTCAGTTTTATTTAGTTTTAATTTGTTCGTGTTCATCCAAATGGCGATGTCACGAAGACAGCCCTTAAAATTACCGAAGGCCTCCTCTGTCGTTTTTCGGTAAGAAAAGACCAGCTGTGTGTCATCAGCGTATGAAATCGCTTTGACCCCCCAGTTGGCTATTAAAGTAAAAAGAGGGGCTAGATAAACATTAACAAGCAAAGGGATTAGGGCAGAGCCCTGGGGAACACCACACCAAAGAGGTTTTGGTTTGGACAAAAACGGATGTCAGGTGACTTTCTGCGAGCCGGCGCTCAGATAGGACTGCACCCAGGCACACATCTTCTCGCTCAGGCCAATGCTTTCCAGTCTCTGAAGCAGCATGTCATGATCGACCGTGACAAAAGCTGCAGATCGATCCAGGAGCACCAGCATTGCTGATGCCCCTGAATCTAGTGCCCATCTAACTGATTCTGCCACCTCTATAAGGGCAGTCTCGGTGCTGAAACCAGGCCGAAAGTCTGACTATGTTTCATGCAGAATAGCATTGCTTTCAATAAAGCAAGTCAGACGACGTTGTACTAGCTTCTCTAGCATTTTCCCCGGTGCCGGTAAGAGTGAGATTGGCCTGAGATTGTTAAAATCAACTGTGGCTTCATTTGGTTTATTTTTCAACGGAAGCAGTGTAGCATGTTTCCAGCAATCAGGAAAAATTCCAGTCTCGAGAGAGGTGTTCCAAATGTGAATGAGAGTTTCTATCACAAAAGGTGAGATCTTTTTCCACAGTTTGAGTGGGCAAGGGTCATCCGGTGCCCCTGATTTACATTTTTCAATCTCTGCCAATGCCTCCTGTTGCGTGATTGGTTGAGAACAGGAAGGCGACTGAGCCCGTACAGAGGCCAGAGAGGATTCTGGCTTCTCTGTCGCAACAGGGACAGAAAATGTGTCATACACCTTTACGATTTTATTATTGAAGAAATTAGAAATAACTGACTAATTATCAAGAACAAATCGCCAGAATGCCACGGACGCGATAAAGAAAGTCTTGAAGTTCCGCACATAGGGGCCGATTCACAGAACTAACTTAAGAAAAAATCATAAATTTACTACTTTTGGTATTCACAGAAGGAATTTAGGGGCATATGTAGGTAATTTCCATTTTGCGATTCCCAAATAGCGATTTTTAAGGAATAGCTATTTGAGAATAGCAAAATGGAATGTAGGTAATAATTCGCAATTTTTTTGCGAATCTCTAACATTCCTTAATTGCGATAAGCAAATTGCGAATTGCCATTAAGGAATGAGTGTCCCATTCATTCCTATGGGCTAAGAGGCCCATAGGAATGAATGGGGATACTTTCTCAAATTGCGATTTACTATGAGAAAATTGCAATTTGAGAATCGCAATTCCAAGGGTGCCAGGGTGTCCAAAGGACACCTTTTGCACCCCTGGAATGTGCCTTGAAGTACATGTGGCGCACATACATGCCCTAAGGGCATGTCTGTGCGCCACATGGCTCTTTGAATTAAAAAAAAAATGCATTTTGAAAGGAAATCGCAAAATACCATCTACTTGGAGTAGGTGGTATTTTGCGATTCCTTAAGCCCCAATCGCATTTTAAAATTCACTCCTACATAGCATTTAAGGAATCGCAAAATTACGATTCCTTAAATGCTTGAGCAAAATAAGGAATCACAATTTTTGCGATTCCTTATTTTGCTAATATGCACCGACCTACCAAAGCACCGTTTGCGAATCCCAAACGCCTACCTACATATGCCCCTTAGTAGTCTTAAATGAAAATTTTGTCTTAAATTAGGATTTTGTCTTAAGTTAAACTTAACTTAAGTTTGTCTAAAGTTTAACTTAAGATAAAATTGTAGTCTTAAGTTTAACTTAAGATAAAATTGTAACTTTAGACAAAATAGGATTTTGTCTTAAGCTAAGATTTTGTCTTAAATTACAATTTTGTCTTAAATTTACGATTTTATCTTAAATTAAACTTAAGACAAACTTAAGTTAAGTTCAAGCATGAGAGCGCACCGGTACCTGCAGGGCTTGAACGGTAGCTCCTAAAAGACCCAGAGGGGGACTCGTGGCTCTAGAGACGTTGGTAAAGAGCATGTGACAAATCAGGTTATCCGCGTCACACGGCGAAATGCCACAGGCAAGGTTGACATTTGTGATTTTTTTTCCCACAATAAGAAGTACCAGGGCTTTCTAGCTCTTCCTTAAGAGCCTTTTCCAAGTGTGTGACGTCACACCAAGGCCCTGGTTATTAGCTGCATAACCCCGGAGCCTGAAGGAGGGTGTCTTTTATATCCGGCTGGATGAATATAACCACCTCGGGTTGAACAGTGACAAAACCGAGATCCTGATGGTAGGGACGGGTCTCATTCTCGGGGCTCCATTTCTGGGGCCCTACTCTGTGGGGGCCTCCTCTGTGGGAGCCTCACCTGTGAGGGCCTCATATGTGGGGGCCCCATCTGTGAAGGACTCATCTGTGGGGGCCCCATCTTTGGGGCCCTCCTCTGTGGGGGCCTCCTCTGTGGGAGCCTCATCTGTGAGGGCCTCATCTGTGGGGGCCCCATCTGTGGGGCCCTCCTCTGTGGGGGTCTCCTCTGTGGAGCGTCCTCTGTTGGGGCCTCATATGTGGGGGCCTCACCTGTGGGTGGAGCATCTTAGGACCTGGCCTACTTAGTGCCAGCTGTTAAGAATCTGGGCATCTGGCTGGAGAGAAGATCTCCATGACGCCCGTTCACTAGTGGCGGGAGATTCTGGGGTGCCTTCCGAGCCCGGCACAAAGAAAAGTCACACAGGCTCTGACCCTCTCAAGATTGGATTACTGCAACATCCTGCACTGGGTATTACTAAGGGCGCACTCAAGACACTACAGTTAGGCCTAAGTGCTGCCGCTATGCTTCTCCTAAGACCGCCCAAACTCGCATCCACATCTGAGCCTTGCACGGGCTCCCTTGGCTGTCCGTGGAAAAAAGGACTCAATTCAAACTATTGTGCCACGTGTGCACACTACTATTGAACACAGGCCCTCAGTATCTCAGACACCCGGCATCCCCCTACAAACTACGCCGCTCCCTATGGACACCCGGTGTCACCCTACGAACCACGCCGCTTTCTATGGACACCCGGTGTCACTTTATGAACCGTGCCGCTCCCTCCGAACACCCGATGTCACCCTACGAACCATGGCGCTTTCTACGGACACCCGGTGTCACCTTATGAACCATGCCGCTTCCTACGGACACCCAGGGTCACCCTACGAACCACGCCGCTCCCTACGGACACCCGGTGTCACCCTGCAAACAACACTGCTGCCTACTGACACCCGGTGTCACCCTACGAATCACATCGCTTCTACGGACACCCGGTGTCACCCTACGAATCACTTCACTTTCTATGGACACCCGATGTCACCCTACGAACCACCCCGCTCCCTACGGACACCCGGTGTCACCCTATGAACCACGCCAGTCCCTACGGACACCCTGTGTCACCCTACGAACAACGCCGCTCCCTACGGACACCCGAAGTCACCTTACAAACCACGCCGCTCCCTACGGACACCGGTCTGTCACCCTATGAACCACGCCACTCCCTGCGGACACCCAGTGTCACCCTACGAATCACGCCACTCCCTACAGACACTCGGTGTCACCCCACAAACCACGCCCCTCCCTCAACTCTGTCAGTTCCGGCCTTTCCACCGGCCCTTGGTATCTCAGACACCGGGCGTCACCCTACAAACCACGCCGCTCCCTCTACTCCATCAGTTCCGGCCTTTCCACCGGCCCTTGGTATCTCAGACACCGGGCGTCACCCTACAAACCACGCCTCTCCCTCTACTCCATCAGTTCCGGCCTTTCCACTGGCCCTCGGTATCTCAGACACCTGGTGTCACCCTACAAACCACGCCTCTCCCTCTACTCCATCAGTTCCGGCCTTTCCACTGGCCCTTGGTATTTCAGACACCGGGCGTCACCCTACAAACCACGCCTCTCCCTCTACTCCATCAGTTCCGGCCTTTCCACCGGCCCTTGGTATCTCAGACACCGGGCGTCACCCTACAAACCACGCCGCTCCCTCTACTCCATCAGTTCCGGCCTTTCCACCGGCCCTTGGTATCTCAGACACCGGGCGTCACCCTACAAACCACGCCGCTCCCTCTACTCCATCAGTTCCGGCCTTTCCACTGGCCCTCGGTATCTCAGACACCTGGTGTCACCCTACAAACCACGCCTCTCCCTCTACTCCATCAGTTCCGGCCTTTCCACTGGCCCTTGGTATCTCAGACACCGGGCGTCACCCTACAAACCACGCCTCTCCCTCTACTCCATCAGTTCCGGCCTTTCCACCGGCCCTTGGTATCTCAGACACCGGGCGTCACCCTACAAACCACGCCGCTCCCTCTACTCCATCAGTTCCGGCCTTTCCACCGGCCCTTGGTATCTCAGACACCGGGCGTCACCCTACAAACCACGCCGCTCCCTCTACTCCATCAGTTCCGGCCTTTCCACTGGCCCTCGGTATCTCAGACACCTGGTGTCACCCTACAAACCACGCCTCTCCCTCTACTCCATCAGTTCCGGCCTTTCCACTGGCCCTTGGTATCTCAGACACCGGGCGTCACCCTACAAACCACGCCTCTCCCTCTACTCCATCAGTTCCGGCCTTTCCACTGGCCCTCGGTATCTCAGACACCTGGTGTCACCCTACAAACCACGCCTCTCCCTCTACTCCATCAGTTCCGGCCTTTCCACTGGCCCTTGGTATCTCAGACACCGGGCGTCACCCTACAAACCACGCCTCTCCCTCTACTCCATCAGTTCCGGCCTTTCCACTGGCCCTTGGTATCTCAGACACCTGGTGTCACCCTACAAACCACGCCTCTCCCTCTACTCCATCAGTTCCGGCCTTTCCACTGGCCCTTGGTATCTCAGACACCGGGCGTCACCCTACAAACCACGCCTCTCCCTCTACTCCATCAGTTCCGGCCTTTCCACTGGCCCTCGGTATCTCAGACACCTGGTGTCACCCTACAAACCACGCCTCTCCCTCTACTCCATCAGTTCCGGCCTTTCCACTGGCCCTTGGTATCTCAGACACCGGGCGTCACCCTACAAACCACGCCTCTCCCTCTACTCCATCAGTTCCGGCCTTTCCACTGGCCCTCGGTATCTCAGACACCTGGTGTCACCCTACAAACCACGCCTCTCCCTCTACTCCATCAGTTCCGGCCTTTCCACTGGCCCTTGGTATCTCAGACACCGGGCGTCACCCTACAAACCACGCCTCTCCCTCTACTCCATCAGTTCCGGCCTTTCCACTGGCCCTTGGTATCTCAGACACCTGGTGTCACCCTACAAACCACGCCTCTCCCTCTACTCCATCAGTTCCGGCCTTTCCACTGGCCCTTGGTATCTCAGACACCGGGCGTCACCCTACAAACCACGCCTCTCCCTCTACTCCATCAGTTCCGGCCTTTCCACTGGCCCTCGGTATCTCAGACACCTGGTGTCACCCTACAAACCACGCCTCTCCCTCTACTCCATCAGTTCCGGCCTTTCCACTGGCCCTTGGTATCTCAGACACCGGGCGTCACCCTACAAACCACGCCTCTCCCTCTACTCCATCAGTTCCGGCCTTTCCACTGGCCCTCGGTATCTCAGACACCTGGTGTCACCCTACAAACCACGCCTCTCCCTCTACTCCATCAGTTCCGGCCTTTCCACTGGCCCTTGGTATCTCAGACACCGGGCGTCACCCTACAAACCACGCCTCTCCCTCTACTCCATCAGTTCCGGCCTTTCCACTGGCCCTCGGTATCTCAGACACCTGGTGTCACCCTACAAACCACGCCTCTCCCTCTACTCCATCAGTTCCGGCCTTTCCACTGGCCCTCGGTATCTCAGACACCGGGCGTCACCCTACAAACCACGCCTCTCCCTCTACTCCATCAGTTCCGGCCTTTCCACTGGCCCTTGGTATCTCAGACACCGGGCGTCACCCTACAAACCACGCCTCTCCCTCTACTCCATCAGTTCCGGCCTTTCCACTGGCCCTCGGTATCTCAGACACCTGGCGTCACCCTACAAACCACGCTGCTCCCTTCGCTTCGTCAGTTCCAGCCTTTCCACCGGCCCTTGGTATCTCAGACACCTGGTGTCACCCTACAAACCACGCTGCTCCCTTCGCTTCGTCAGTTCCAGCCTTTCCACAGGCCAGCAAAGGAGTCAAGCGAGGGCAGGCAAATGATGCACCAGAAGTTTCACTGCACAAGTAAACAGAAAAACACATTTGTTAAAGAGCAAAGAGGCAGGCCAACTAACAAAAGAGTTCTCTCTACCTGAACAGTAGAAACACGTGTAAGAGGGGCAGTCCTAATGGGAGGATACAAAACTCCAAACAGAGGGACAACTAAGTGTGTGCACCAATGAAAAGCCAGCATTTCCAAACGAGAGAAACTGGAACCAATGATAAAGATGGGCGTTTTTAGAAGCCCATATCCTAGATACAGCATGTCTCGAACAGACAGTGCAAGCGCTGCCTAGGCGAGACCTAAAAACACTGCATGGGTGCCACGGCTGGCTCTGTTGACTTTGCATGTGTTTGTATTCATATACTGGAGGTGAATCTTTTGTTCCTGAAAGTGTTGCCAGTTTTGCACCCACGCATGAATCCATGCCAGGACAGGGGGCGCAGAGCAGCTCCTGCAGACGGACTGGCCGTTTCCTGTGTTGGGTCATCCTGGACTTTAACATTTACTGACCAGGAACCTGCTTCCGGCCAGAGAGCCCCTCCCCCGCCCACATGTGCAACAGTTGCTCCAGGTGCGTACATTCCAAGAAGAGGCCCTTTTCTCTTTCTGCTTCCTGCTCTCCCTTCTCAACTTCCGGTTTCAATCGCACCTGATAGTACGCCAGGCAGGATGGGGCAGGATGAGGACAGGATGGGGCAGGACGCCGGGCAGGATGGGGCAGGACGCCGGGCAGGATGGGGCAGGATGCCGGGCAGGATGGGGCAAGGCGCCGGGCAGGATGGGCAGTGCGCCGGGCAGGATGCCGGGCAGGATGGGGCAGGGCGCCCGGCAGGATGGGCAGGGCGCCAGGCAGGATGGGGCAGGACGCTGGACAGGATATGGACAGGACGCGGGCAGGATACGGACAGGATTCTGGACAGGACGCCGGATCCTGCCCCATCCTGCCCGGCGTCCAGCCCCATCCTGCCCGGCGTCCTGTCCTCATCCTGCCCCACCCTGCCCGGGGTCCTGTCCTCATCCTGCCCCATCCTGCCTGACGTCCTGCCCCATCCTGTCCTCATCCTGCCCCATCCTGCCCGGCGTCCTGCCCCATCCTGTCCTCATCCTGCCCCATCCTGCCCGGCGTCCTGCCCCATCCTGTCCTCATCCTGCCTCATCCTGCCCGGCGTCCTGCCCCATCCTGCCCGGCGTCCTGTCCTCATCCTGCCCCATCCTGCCCGGCGTCCTGCCCCATCCTGTCCTCATCCTGCCCAATCCTGCCTGGCGTCCTGCCCCAGCCTGTCCTCATCCTGCCCCATCCTGCCCGGCGTCCTGCCCCATCCTGCCCGGCGTTCTGTCCTCATCCTGCCCCATCCTGCCCGGCGTCCTGCCCCATCCTGTCCTCATCCTGCCCCATCTTGCCCGGCGTCCTGCCCCATCCTGTCCTCATCCTGCACGGCGTCCTGCCCCATCCTGTCCTCATCCTGCCCCATCCTGCCCGGCGTCCTGTCCAGCATCCTGTCCGTATCCTGCCCGCGTCCTTTCCGTATCCTGTCCAGCCTCCTGCCCCATCCTGCCCAGTCCAGCCCGGCGCCCTGCCCATTCTGCTCGGCGCCCTGCCCCATCCTGCCCGGCATCCTGCCCCATCCTGCCCGGCGCCCTGCCCATCTTGCCCGGCGCCCTGCCCCATCCTGCCTGGCATCCTGTCCGGCGTCCTGCCCCATCCTGTCCTCGTCCTGCCCCATCCTGTCCTCATCCTGCCCCATCCTGCCCGGCGTCCTGCCCCATCCTGTCCTCATACTGCTCCATCCTGCCCGGCGTCCTGCACCATCCTGCCCGCCGTCCTGTCCTCATCCTGCCCCATCCTGCCCGGCGTCCTGCCCCATCCTGTCCTTATCCTGCCCCATCCTGCCCGGCGTCCTGCCCCATCCTGTCCTCATCCTGCCCCATCCTGCCCGGCGTCCTGCCCCATCCTGCCCGGCGTCCTGTCCTCATCCTGCCCCATCCTGCCTGGCGTCCTGCCCCATCCTGTCCTTATCCTGCCCCATCCTGTCCGGCGTCCTGCCCCATTCTGTCCTCATCCTGCCCCATCCTTGCTGGCGTCCTGCCCCATCCTGTCCTCATCCTGCCCCATCCTGCCCGGCGTCCTGCCCCATCCTGCCCGGCGTCCTGCCCCATCCTGTCCTCATCCTGTCCCATCCTGCCCGGCATCCTGCCCCATCCTGCCCGGTGTCCTGTCCTCATCCTGCCCCATCCTGCCCGGCGTCCTGTCCTTATCCTGCCCCATCCTGTCCTCATCCTGCCTGGCGTCCTGCCCCATCCTGTCTTCATCCTGTCCCATCCTGTCCTCATCCTGCCCCATCCTGCCCAGCGTCCTGCCCCATCCTGCCCGGCGTCCTGTCCTCATCCTGCCCCATCCTGCCTGGCGTCCTGCCCCATCCTGTCCTTATCCTGCCCCATCCTGTCCGGCGTCCTGCCCCATTCTGTCCTCATCCTGCCCCATCCTTGCTGGCGTCCTGCCCCATCCTGTCCTCATCCTGCCCCATCCTGCCCGGCGTCCTGCCCCATCCTGCCCGGCGTCCTGCCCCATCCTGTCCTCATCCTGTCCCATCCGGTCCGGCATCCTGCCCCATCCTGCCCGGTGTCCTGTCCTCATCCTGCCCCATCCTGCCCGGCGTCCTGTCCTTATCCTGCCCCATCCTGTCCTCATCCTGCCCGGTGTACTGCCCCATCCTGTCCTCATCCTGCCCCATCCTGTCCGGCGTCCGGCCCCATCCTGTCCTCATCCTGCCCTATCCTGCCCGGCGTCCTGCCCCATCCTGTCCTCATCCTGCCCCATCCTGCCCGGCGTCCTGCTCCATCCTGCCCGGCGTTCTGCCCCATCCTGTCCTCATCCTGCCCCATCCTGCCCGGCATCCTGCCCCATCCTGCCCGGCGTCCTGTCCTCATTCTGCCCCATCCTGCCCGGCGTCCTGTCCTCATCCTGCCCCATCCTGCCTGGCGTCCTGCCCCATCCTTTCCTCATCCTGCCCCATCCTGCCTGGCGTCCTGCCCCATCCTGTCTTCATCCTGCCCTATCCTGCCCGGCCTCCTGCCCCATCCTGTCCACATCCTGCCCCATCGTGCCCGGCGTCCTGCCCCATCCTGACCAGAGTCCTGTCCTCATCCTGCCCCATCCAGCCCGCGTCCTGTCCGTATCCTGTCCAGCGTCCTGCCCCATCCTGCCCGGCGTCCTGCCCCATCCTGTCCTCATCCTGCCCGGCGTCCTGCCCCGTCCTGCCGGACGTCCTGTCCTCATCCTGCCCCATCCTGCCCGCGTCCTGTCCATATCCTGTCCCATCCTGCCCGGCGTCCTGTCCTCATCCTACCCCATCCTGCCCGCGTCCTGTCCGTATCTTGTCCCATCCTGCCCGGCGTCGAGCCCCATCCTGCCCGGCGTCCTGTCCTCATCCTGCCCCATCCTGCCCGCGTCCTGTCCTTATCCTGTCCCATCCTGCCCGGCGTCCTGTCCTCATCCTGCCCCATCCTGCCTGCGTCCTGTCCGTATCCTGTCCCATCCTGCCCGGCGTCCTGCCCCATCCTGCCCGGCGTGCTGTCCGCCTCCTGCCCCATTCTTCCCGCGTCCTGTCCATATCCTGTCCAGCGTCCTGCCCCATGCTGTCCTCATCCTGCCCAGCATCCTGCCCCATCCTGCCCGGCGTCCTGTCCTCATCCTGCCCCATCCTGCCCGCGTCCTGTCCGTATCCTGTCCAGCGTCCTGCCCCATCCTGCCCGGCGTCCTGTCCCATCTTGTCCTCATCCTGCCCGGCGACCTGCCCCATCCTGCCCGGCGTCCTGTCCTCATCCTGCCCCATCCTGCCCGCGTCCTGTCCGTATCCTGTCCAGCGTCCTGCCCCATCCTGCCCGGCGTCCTGTCCCATCTTGTCCTCATCTTGCCCGGCAACCTGCTCCATCCTGCCCGGCGTCCTGTCCTCATCCTGCCCCATCCTGCCCGCGTCCTGTCCGTATCCTGTCCCATCCTGCCCGGCGTCGAGCCCCATCCTGCCCGGCGTCCTGTCCTCATCCTGCCCCATCCTGCCTGCGTCCTATCCGTATCCTTTCCAGCGTCCTGCCCCATCCTGCCCGGCGTCCTGCCCCATCCTGCCCGGCGTCCTGTCCTCACCCTGCCCCATCCTGCCAGGCGTCCTGCCCCCTCCTGTCCTCATCCTGCCCCATCTTGCCCGGCGTCCTGCCCCATCCTGTCCTCATCCTGCCCCATCCTGCACGGCGTCCTGCCCCATCCTGTCCTCATCCTGCCCGGCGTCCTGTCCAGTCCCCTGTCCGTATCCTGCCCGCTTCCTTTCCGTATCCTGTCCAGCCTCCTGCCTCATCATGCCCAGTCCAGCCCGGCACCCTGCCCATTCTGCCCGGCACCCTGCCCCATCCTGCCCCATCTTGCCCGGCATCCTGCCCCATCCTGTCCTCATCCTGCCCGGCGTCCTGCCCCATCCTGCCCGGCGTCCTGTCCTCATCCTGCCCCATCCTGCCCGGTGTACTGCCCCATCCTGTCCTCATCCTGCCCCATCCTGTCCGGCGTCCTGCCCCATCCTGTCCTCATTCTGCCCCATCCTGCCCGGCGTCCTGCCCCATCCTGTCCTCATCCTGCCTCATCCTGCCCGGCGTCCTGCTCCATCCTGCCCGGCGTTCTGCCCCATCCTGTCCTCATCCTACCCCATCCTGCCCGGCGTCCTGCCCCATCCTGCCCGGCGTCCTGTCCTCATTCTGCCCCATCCTGCCCGGCGTCCTGTCCTCATCCTGCCCCATCCTGCCTGGCGTCCTGCCCCATCCTGTCTTCATCCTGCCCTATCCTGCCCGGCCTCCTGCCCCATCCTGTCCACATCCTGCCCCATCGTGCCCGGCGTCCTGCCCCATCCTGACCAGAGTCCTGTCCTCATCCTGCCCCATCCTGCCCGCGTCCTGTCCGTATCCTGTCCAGCGTCCTGCCCCATCCTGCCCGGCGTCCTGCCCCATCCTGTCCTCATCCTGCCCGGCGTCCTGCCCCGTCCTGCCGGGCGTCCTGTCCTCATCCTGCCCCATCCTGCCGGGCGTCCTGTCCTCATCCTGTCCCATCCTGCCCGGCGTCCTGTCCTCATCCTACCCCATCCTGCCCGCGTCCTGTCCGTATCTTGTACCATCCTGCCCGGCGTCGAGCCCCATCCTGCCCGGCGTCCTGTCCTCATCCTGCCCCATCCTGCCCGCGTCCTGTCCGTATCCTGTCCCATCCTGCCCGGCGTCCTGTCCTCATCCTGCCCCATCCTGCCTGCGTCCTGTCCGTATCCTGTCCCATCTTGCCCGGCGTCCTGTCCCATCCTGCCCGGCGTCCTGCCCCATCCTGCCCGGCGTGCTGTCCTCCTCCTGCCCCATTCTGCCCGCGTCCTGTCCATATCCTGTCCAGCGTCCTGCCCCATCCTGTCCTCATCCTGCCCGGCGTCATGCCCCATCCTGCTCGGAGTCCTGCCCGCACCCTCCTCCACGCTCGCACGCCCCTTCAGCCCCCAGAAGGCGCCGACCTCCAGGATGTGTTTGACGCCTCCGTGACTCCGTCCTTTTGTGTCCTAATCCCCCGGGAGCGCTTTATTTTCCTAATCCCCTCTGGACGCAGCGGCCTCTGATCCTGCAAACACGATCGCAATCGAAGCATTTGTAAAATCACCGGCTCCCGCCAGGCCCTGTGTTAAAAGATTAATGTGTGTATTTGGGGATTAAACAGCACTACAGCCATTTGTTTAGCCTTCTTCTTCCTTCCATGTGATTTGTCTCACACCCGGAGGTGCCACGTGGCCCTCCGAGGGGGCGAGGGACGGGTCCTGTCGCTTCCTATGGTTAGACTTCAATCACCCTTTTACCTGATTGTCGCACTCGGGGCCGAGCCTGTGTCCACTTGAGACGAGCCTGTGTCCACTGGAGACGAGCCTGTGTCCTCTGGGGAAGAGCCTGTGTCCACTGGAGCTGAGCCTGTCTCCGCTGGGGCCGAGCCTGTGTCAGCTGGGGCCGAGCCTGTGTCCGTTGGGGCCTGTGTCCGCTGGGGCCGAGCCTGTGTCCGCTGGGGCCGAGCCTCTGTCCGCTGGGGCCGAGCCTGTGTCCGCTGGGGCCGAGCCCATGTCCGCTTGGGCCGAGCCTGTGTCCGCTGAGGCCGAGCCTGTGTCCGCTGGGGAAGAGCCTCTGTCCACTTGAGACGAGCATGTGTCAGCTGGAGCAGAGCCTGTGTCCACTGGAGACGAGCCTGTGTCCACTGGGGCAGAGCCGGTGTCCACTGGAGCCCAGCCTGTGTCCCCTGCAGCCGAGCCTGTGTCTGCTGCGGGCGAGCCTGTGTCTGCTGCGGGCGAGCCTGTGTCCGCTGGGGAAGAGCCTGTGTCCGCTGGGGAAGAGCCTGTGTCCACTGGAGCTGAGCCTGTGTCCGCTGGGGCCGAGCCTCTGTCCGCTGGGGCCGAGCCAGTGTCCGCTGGGGCCGAGCCTGTGTCAGCTGGGGCCAAGCCTGTGTCCGCTGGGGCCAGTGTCCGCTGGTGCCGAGCCTGTGTCCGCTGGGGCCGAGCCTCTGTCCGCTGGGGCCGAGCCTGTGTCCGCTGGAGCTGAGCCTGTGTCCGCTGGGGCCGAGCCTGTGTCCGCTGGGGCCTGTGTCCGCTGGGGCCGAGCCTGTGTCCGCTGGGGATGAGCCTGTGTCCGCTGGAGCTGAGCCTGTGTCCGCTGGGGCCGAGCCTGTGTCCGCTGGGGCCGAGCCTGTGTCCGCTGGGGCCTGTGTCCGCTGGGGCCGAGCCTGTGTCCGCTGGGGCCGAGCCTGTGTCCGCTGGGGCCGAGCCTGTGTCCGCTGGGGCCGAGCCTCTGTCCCCTGGGGCCGAGCCTGTGTCCGCTGGAGCTGAGCCTGTGTCCGCTGGGGCCGAGCCTGTGTCCGCTGGGGCCTGTGTCCGCTGGGGCCGAGCCTGTGTCCGCTGGAGCTGAGCCTGTGTCCGATGGGGCCGAGCCTGTGTCCGCTGGGGCCGAGCCTGTGTCAGCTGGGGCCGAGCCTGTGTCCGCTGGGGCCTGTGTCCGCTGGGGCCGAGCCTGTGTCCGCTGGGGCCGAGCCTGTGTCCGCTGGAGCTGAGCCTGTGTCCGTTGGAGCTGAGCCTGTGTCCGCTGGAGCTGAGCCTGTGTCCGCTGGGGCCGAGCCTGTGTCCACTGGAGACGAGCCTGTGTCCTCTGGGACAGAGCCTGTGTCCACTGGAGCTGAGCCTGTGTCCGCTGGGGCGGAGCCTCTGTCCGCTGGGGCCGAGCCCATGTCCGCTGGGGCCGAGCCTGTGTCCGCTGGGGAAGAGCCTCTGTCCACTTGAGACGAGCATGTGTCAGCTGGAGCAGAGCCTGTGTCCACTGGAGACGAGCCTGTGTCCACTGGGGCAGAGCCGGTGTCCACTGGAGCCCAGCCTGTGTCCCCTGCAGCCGAGCCTGTGTCTGCTGCGGGCGAGCCTGTGTCCGCTGGGGAAGAGCCTGTGTCCGCTGGGGAAGAGCCTGTGTCCACTGGAGCTGAGCCTGTGTCCGCTGGGGCCGAGCCTCTGTCCGCTGGGGCCGAGCCAGTGTCCGCTGGGGCCGAGCCTGTGTCCGCTGGGGCCGAGCCTGTGTCAGCTGGGGCCGAGCCTGTGTCCGCTGGGGCCAGTGTCCGCTGGGGCCGAGCCTGTGTCCGCTGGGGCCGAGCCTCTGTCCGCTGGGGAAGAGCCTGTGTCCACTGGAGCTGAGCCTGTGTCCGCTGGGGCCGAGCCTCTGTCCGCTGGGGCCGAGCCAGTGTCCGCTGGGGCCGAGCCTGTGTCCGCTGGGGCCGAGCCTGTGTCAGCTGGGGCCGAGCCTGTGTCCGCTGGGGCCAGTGTCCGCTGGGGCCGAGCCTGTGTCCGCTGGGGCCGAGCCTCTGTCCGCTGGGGCCGAGCCTGTGTCCGCTGGAGCTGAGCCTGTGTCCGCTGGGGCCGAGCCTGTGTCCGCTGGGGCCTGTGTCCGCTGGGGCCGAGCCTGTGTCCGCTGGGGAAGAGCCTGTGTCCGCTGGAGCTGAGCCTGTGTCCGCTGGGGCCGAGCCTCTGTCCGCTGGGGCCGAGCCTGTGTCCGCTGGGGCCGAGCCTATGTCCGCTGGGGCAGAGCCTCTGTCCGCTGGGGCCGAGCCTGTGTCCGCTGGAGCTGAGCCTGTGTCCACTGGGGCCGAGCCTGTGTCCGCTGGGGCCGAGCCTGTGTCCGCTGGGGCCTGTGTCCGCTGGGGCCGAGCCTGTGTCTGCTGGGGAAGAGCCTGTGTCCGCTGGAGCTGAGCCTGTGTCCGCTGGGGCCGAGCCTGTGTCCGCTGGGGCTGAGCCTGTGTCCGCTGGGGCCGAGCCTCTGTCCCCTGGGGCCGAGCCTGTGTCCGCTGGAGCTGAGCCTGTGTCCGCTGGGGCCGAGCCTGTGTCCGCTGGGGCCTGTGTCCGCTGGGGCCGAGCCTGTGTCCGCTGGAGCTGAGCCTGTGTCCGATGGGGCCGAGCCTGTGTCCGCTGGGGCCGAGCCTGTGTCAGCTGGGGCCGAGCCTGTGTCCGCTGGGGCCTGTGTCCGCTGGGGCCGAGCCTGTGTCCGCTGGGGCCGATCCTCTGTCCGCTGGGGCCGAGCCTGTGTCCGCTGGAGCTGAGCCTGTGTCCGCTGGGGCCGAGCCTGTGTCCGCTGGGGCCTGTGTCCGCTGGGGCCGAGCCTGTGTCCGCTGGGGAAGAGCCTGTGTCCGCTGGAGCCGAGCCTGTGTCCGCTGGGGCCGAGCCTCTGTCCGCTGGGGCCGAGCCTGTGTCCGCTGGGGCCGAGCCTCTGTCCGCTGGGGCCGAGCCTCTGTCCGCTGGGGCCGAGCCTGTGTCCGCTGGGGCCGAGCCTCCGTCCGCTGGGGCCGAGCCTCCGTCCGCTGGGGCCGAGCCTGTGTCAGCTGGAGCCGAGCCTGTGTCCGCTGTAGCCAAGCCTGTGTCCACTGGAGCCAAACCTGTGACAACTGAGGCCGAGCCTATGTCCCCTGGGGCCGAGCCTGTGTCCGCTGGAGCTGAGCCTGTGTCCGCTGGAGCTGAGCCTATGTCCGCTGGGGCCTGTGTCGCCTGGGGCTAAGCCCGTGTCCGCTGGGGCCGAGCCTGTGTCTGCTGGGGCCGAGCCTGTGTCCGCTGGGGCCGAGCCTGTGTCCGCTGGTCCCGAGCCTGTGTCCCCTGGGGCCGAGTCCGTGTCCACTGGGGTCGAGCCTGTGTCAGCTGAGGCTGTGTCCGCTGGGGGCAGGCCTGTGTCCTTTGGGGCCGAGCCTGTGTCCACAGGAGCCGAGCCTGCGTCCACTGAGGCCGAGCCTGTGTCCGCTGGAGCCGAGCCTGTGTCCTCTGGGGGCGGGCCTGTGTCCACAGGAGCCAAGCCTGTGTCCGCTGAGGCCGAGCCTGTGTCCTCTGTAACCCAGCCTGTGTCCGCTGGGGCCAAGCCTGTGTCCACTGGGCCGAGCCTGTGTCTGCTGTAGCCGAGCCTGTGTCCTCTGGAGCCGAGCCTGTGTCCTCTGGGGCCGAGCCTATGTCCACTGGAGTCGAGCCTGTGTCCTCTGGGGCCGAGCCTGTGTCCTCTGGGGCCGAGCCTATGTCCACTGGAGTCGAGCCTGTGTCCGCTGGAGCCGAGCCTGTGTCCTCTGGGGGCGAGCCTGTGTCCACAGGAGCCGAGCCTGTGTCCGCTGAGGCCGAGCCTGTGTCCTCTGGAACCCAGCCTGTGTCCGCTGGAGCCGAGCCTGTGTCCGCTGGGGCCAAGCCTGTGTCCACTGGACCGAGCCTGTGTCTGCTGTAGCCGAGCCTGTGTCCT
This sequence comes from Lissotriton vulgaris, assembly GCF_964263255.1. Classification (NCBI taxonomy): domain Eukaryota; kingdom Metazoa; phylum Chordata; class Amphibia; order Caudata; family Salamandridae; genus Lissotriton; species Lissotriton vulgaris. The sequence goes on from NW_028244578.1 coordinate 293,643, forward strand.
CTGGAGCCGAGCCTGTGTCCTCTGGGGCCGAGCCTATGTCCACTGGAGTCGAGCCTGTGTCCGCTGGAGCCGAGCCTGTGTCCTCTGGGGGCGAGCCTGTGTCCACAGGAGCCGAGCCTGTGTCCGCTGAGGCCTAGCCTGTGTCCTCTGGGGCCCAGCCTGTGTCTGCTGGAGCCGAGCCTGTGTCCGCTGGGGCCAAGCCTGTGTCCACTGGGCCGAGCCTGTGTCTGCTGTAGCCGAGCCTGTGTCCTCTGGAGCCGAGCCTGTGTCCGCTGGGGCGGGGCCCATGTCCGCTGGGGCCGAGCCTGTGTCCGCTGGAGCAGAGCCTGTGTCCACTAGCCAAACCTGTGACAACTGGAGCCGAGCCTGTGTCTGCTAGGGCCGAGTCTGTGTCCGCTGGGGCCGAGCCTGTGTCCGCTGGGGACAAACTTAAGACAAAATCCTAACTTCTGTGAATACCAAAAGTAGTAAATTCATTCTGTGAATACCAAAATAGTAGTAAATTTAGGATTGAGTCTTAAGTTCATTCTGTGAATCGGGCCCGTTGAGTTTCCATGCCCATCCAATCGTTGGCCTCTCTGCAGAGTGCACAGAGGAATGGTCATTGTGATTCTGTGTGAAAGTGTGTGGGGGAGGTTCAAATTATTGACAGGAAGAAAATCACAGAATACACTGTGCTTACAGGTGAGTGGGCGTGTGTTGGTCACATGTTGGGAATGGTCAAGTGAAGGAGTTGCTAGGAAGTAGAAAACAGATGAGGTGCGAGGTACTCAGATGGAGTATTTCAGAATGGAAATTGTCTAACCAAGAGACTGCAGAAGAGAGTGGTGTGACGAGGTGAGCAGGTGTGATTGAGACACTCAGAAGACCACTACCCCTTCCACAGACCTTAGTAATGTTTAATTAAAAATCTGTTCGCAGTGTTTAATTGACTGAAATAGTAAACTACGACAATTCTACGATAAATGGACGCACTCACCAGGCCGGTACTGCGGGTGTATCTTACTGTGGCTTGTGGACCTGATACAATTCAGCTCCTGAAGACTCGAGTCGAAACGTGTCATTCGCATGCCACAATATGGTGCACTACCAATTCCAACCGTGCCCATTTGTTGTAGAGACCCTACTTGCTTTTTCATATAAACATATATATATATGTCCATTTCTATCTCAGCAGGGATGGCACTGTGCTACTCCTATGCTTAAAGACTTTGATAGAAAAGCAGACATTTGAGGTGAGCAGATCTAGAGTGTCGCTGGTGCGCTGGTGTTGAGCGTGCTCTATACAGGAGCTGCTTTCCACCTAAACTTGAGAACTACCCAGAGTTCTCTGCTTCTTTTTTGCATAATTTATTCATCGCTCTATGCCTGAAAGGGTATTTTTTTTACTTATACTGGTGTTCCCTTGTGTCTGGACAAAGCTATACCTCTCTGAAGAGCTCTAATGAGAGTGAAACACTGTGTCAGGGGTTGCTTTTATTCATTTCAGGTTGGCTTTGTTGGTGTGTTACCAATCCAAAGCTGTAATACTGTGCCTGGAGTGATAAATGGCTTTTGTCATTTTACAGCTCGGCAGGGACAGCACTGTGCTAGTCCCATGCTTAAAACCTTTGCTGTAGAAATGGCAAAAGACTTTGAGGTGAGCAGATCTAGAGTGTCGCTGGTGTCGAGAGTGCTCTAACGGGAGCTGCTTTCCACCTAAACTTGAGAACTACCCACAGTTCTCTCCTTCTTTTTTGCATATATATATATTTTTTGTTTTTCTTTATTAAACTCATGCGCCCAGTGTTCTTAAGTCTCCATTGTAGGTGAACCCTTCAGTTTTATCTCTGATATCTTCCTTCCAGGCATGCCCTCTGAGAGGGATACGTAACTTTCAGATGTTTTTGAAACGCAGACTCACAGAACCTGTCTGAAAACAAGTCCTGCCCTGTGCACACACCAGTCTGTGCTGGACGGAGACCAGTCTGCACTTCCTCTGGGAGTCATGGGACCGAGATGGCCTCCACGAGGTCAGACACGCAGTAATAATAAGGCACGACAAACATCATGTGATTGTGCTTGTGCCGCTGTACTCCCCTGACAATGTCATCATCACAAGATACCGCCGGGTCAGTTATCCACGATAATCGATCAAGTGCTGCGTCCTTTGGCGGTCACATGAAAGGTCCTCGTAGTTAGGGGTTACAGACTTTATACAGCTGTTTTGGGATGTTTTGCAGTAACTTGGCATCACTAATAGGTGGCACCCTAAAGGTTCTCCTCTGCCTTGGCTTTTGGGCGAGCGTGCCTGGTCTTTGCCACACTCTCCCTCTGACATAGGTGCTCCTTACGCACACAGCTGGAGTGGGAATATTAAATCTGACCGCTCCAAAGTCCAACACTTTCCCTACTGTTGTTTACATATGAGTGGGAATAGTAAGTTCTGACCCTCCAAAGTACAACACTTTTTTTCTATTTTACTGTTGATTACTTCAGAGTGGGGATAGTCAATCTGACCCCCACAAGTGTATTTTTTTAAGTCATTTTCTTCTGTTTTTAATTTTTAAAGATTTGTTTTTAAAATTGATTTTAATATGTTAATTATGCATTTTTTTGTGGATATAATATTTGCATTCTTTTTTATTTAAATGTTATGTTATGTATTTTTTAATATTTGATATCTGAAGGTTTGGTTATGATTCATTATTCATATTTTATGATATTATGAAGGGTTATTTTATCACTTTTACAATATGTATAGTATCTTTTTACATTGAATTTAAAGTATACCATTTTATGTTATTTGTTGATTGATATGATTTTGTAATGTATTTTTTAGGTCTTTTTTTATAGTTAATACATTGTAAAATAAAATATTACATTTTGATATACTCTCCTATTGGTGATCATATTTTGGCCTTATACAGTTTTTTAGCCAACATTCTGTCTATCACATACAAAGTATAGGAAGATGATACTTTTACCCTTGACATTCCTGGCGAGATTTCTCGTTTTTAGATTTCTACTTCCGATATTTCATCGTACAAACATGATAATCCACGTTAGACTCTATTCACTGGGGTTCTCTATTGTTTTGCCAAACGTAGTGACTGTTTCTGATGGCCATCAACTTATGTGCGATACAAGAGGCCTCAGTTCGTTGAAGACTATAGGCTTCATAGGTTCCCAGGGAAGAGTTATGTCAAAGGTCATAGGTCGGATCAGTTTACTATGAAAAGTTAAGATAAAGGCAATAGGTCTGACTTAATTATTGTGACTCCTCACCATGGCAGCGTCCTGCAGAGGTAGAGGAAAGTAACAAGGGGAACCCGGGAAGCCTTAGGGATCCTCACTGCTTATATAGCAATAGTATCTGCCTCTATGAACATACTTCAAACCAATGTAGCTGGGTGTGGGGGTGTCTGGTAACATTGCAAGAGTTGCTCTGTCTTTTTTTTTCCAGTTTTATATAGCGCAAAGATATCAGGTATCAGAGCACTTTACATAGCACCAGTTTCATTACATAAGGACACATTCATTTGAATTAGGCACAGGGAGATTAAGTGATTTGCCCAGAATCACAGGATGTTGAGCGTCGTTGCCGGGACTCAAACCCGGGTCCCCAGCTTCGACATCGACAGCTATAGCTGTAAGGGTACATCCTCTCCCCAACTCAGTAACTCACAATGATTTTCACTGATCAGAGTTAGCTCTCACTGCAGAAAAGGTTACAGCCCCTAAGCTATACCTTGACTAAACAGGCTGTGCTATTCTTGAAACTTTGATATGCACCCAATCACTTTTATCGCATGTGTGTATCACGTATGAGAAAGCACCGAGCAGCTTTGTCACTGGCACCCACTGCGTCGTCATTTTGGTTTAATTGTGCGTCATTTTTCGTAATTAAATTATCACTTGATTGTTATTTATTGCGATTTTTTACTTAGGGACCAATGTGTTTCTTTGCTCAGTGAGAGAGTAGAGAGGTGTGGCTCACTGGTTAGAGGCGGCAGACCCGGAGGCTGAGAACGGCCCGGGACCAGGGTTCGATTCCCGACGCGGCAGGGTCGAGGACCAGGGTCAGCGGACTGATAATTCTCGCCTCGGTGCCCACTTTGGTCAGTGATCACACTCGGTAACTCTGGGCATTAAGCTTGCCTCATCTCTACAACGGCCCCCCACAGACGCCGGGGATGCCTGGCTTCACCTTGGAGATACCCAGCATGGGACCATCTCACAGGGAAAGCCAGGACGGGTTCCCCAGCGGTCATTCGCGCCAGGATACTCCGGTAGTAATTGAGCGCGCTATAAAACACCTTACATTTACATTTACATTTTGCTTGCAGGCTGCATAGGGTAATCAATGGCTCTACCGCCCTCTTCGTGACAACATTTGCCTGAGCACACGAGCACATCTGCCTGAAAATTTGTGTTCTTTTTTGCCTCGGCTGGTAGCAGTCATTTAGTTTTCCTTAGACCCCCCTTTCATTTATTTTGTTCCTCTTTTTGGTGTCCTGCAGCTCCACAGACAGTGCTACCAGGCGTCTCTCATATGCAGTGTATTGCACCCTGTGTAGGATAGCCATCTTGGAATGGTATTTTCGTATTACTGCTTTACTGTTCCAAGATGGCCACTATGATTAGAAGCATTATGTTGGCCACTTGGTCTTAGTACGAGTATCTTAGCATTTGAACATGACTGACCAGTGAAATATTTACTGAACAGCTACCTTGGAATTGTACTGTGCATGGTGTCACATTGTTATCAATTCAAGATGGCCAACATGTTGCTGCTTTTAAATGTGGCAGCTGTACTGGAACTTTAAAGGAATTATACACTATGTGCAATACCATTGTAAGATGGCCGCCCCCTACTATATTTAGTTATATTTTTGTGTTGCAAGCGTATGCCATTGAAGTTTAGCTGTCGGCATAGTTTCTTTTTTTATATTTTTATTCTTGTAATTTATCTTCTGTATGCTTGTTGAGTTTGTGTGCATGTTTTATTGTGGCTGAGTAAGTGTGTGAATGCAAGAACGAGTCAGCGGATCTCTACATTTAATCGTTTGTATTGTCTATATAGAAGTTGCTAGCAGGGCAGTTCATTCTTTTCTGCTTTTCCGTTTCCGCCACACACTCCACTCCTTTGTGTCTCCTTTCTGGCCTCTTTCCTACTTAACGTTTCATCCTTTCTCCTTTAATCCCATTTCCACCTTCTCACAACCCCTTCGAGCACTGTTATCTTATCATTTGTGTTTCTCTCTGTCTTACGATGTCTGCCACCATTTACTTCGGACCCTCACAACTCCTCACCCTCACCCCCTCACCGTCACCCCCTCGCCCTCACACCCCTTCACCCTCACAACCCCACACCCCCACACTCTCACACACCCTCACCCTCACATCCCCTCACCCTCACCCCCTCACACCCCTTCACCCTCACAACCCCACACCCCCACACTCTCACACACCCTCACCCTCACCTTCACACACCCTCACTCCCCGTCACCCTCACACACCCCCTCACCCTCACACACCCTCACCCTCACACACCCCTCACCCTCACACTCCCTTACCCTCACACCCACACACCCTCTCAACCTCACACACCCTCTCACCATCACACCCCCTCACCCTCACACACCCTCACCCTCACACACCCTCACCCTCTCACCATCACACACACCCTCACCCTCTCACCCTCACACTCCCCATAACCCTCACACACCCACTCACCCTCACACCCCCTAACACCCTCTCACCCTCACACACCCGCTCAGCCACACCCCCCCCCTCACCCTCACACCTCCTCACCCTCACACATCCTCACACACCCTCCCCCACCCTCACCCTCATACACCCTCACACACCCTCATAAGCCCTCACCCTCACACCCCCTCACTCTCACCGCAGTCACCCTCACCCTCACACCCCCTCACCCTCACAACCCCACCCCTTCACCCTCACACCCCCTCACTCCCACACCCCCTCACCCCCACACACCCTGACCCTCACATCCCCTCACCCTCACACACCCTCACACACCCTCACACACCATCACACCCCCTCACCCTCACACCCCCTCACACCCTCACACACTCACACCCCCTCACCCTCACACCCCCTCACCCTCACAACCTCACCCACCCCCTCACACCCTCTCACACACCCTCACCCTCACACCCCCTCACCCTCACACCCTCCCCCTCACACCCTCACCCTCACACACCCTCACCCTCACACCTCCTCACCCTCACCCCGTCATCCTCACCCTCACACCCTCACCCTCACACCTCCTCCCCCCGTCACCCTCACCCCCTCACCCTCACACCCCCTCACCCTCACACCCCCTCACCCTCACAACCCCACACCCTCACACCCCCACACCCCCTCACCCTCACCCTCACACACCCTCACACACCCTCACTCGCCCTCACACAACCTCACTCACCCTCACACACCCTCACCAGCATAGCATAACAAAACATAGCATAGCGTAACAAAACACAGCATAGCATAACAAAAGAAAGCATAGGATAGCAAAACAAAACATAGCATAGCATAACAAAACAAAACATAGCATAGCAAAACACAACAAAGCATAGCATAGCATAACAAAACACAACAAAACATAGCATAGGATAACAAAACATAGCATAACAAAACAAAGATTAGCATAACATAAAGCATAGCAAAACATAGCATAATATAACAAAACATAGCATAGCATAACAAAACACAACAAAACATAACAAAACAAAGCATAGCATAACAAAACATTGTATAACAAAACATAGCAAAACACAGAAAAGCATAGCATAACAAAACACAACAAAACATAGCATACATAACAAAACATAGCATAGCAAAGCATAGCAAAACATAGCATAGCATAACAAAACACAACAAAACATAGCCTAGCATAACAAAACACAACATAGCATAGCATAACAAAACACAACATAGCGCTTAGAGACCCTGGGGTGATAATACGCTATACAAATTGAAATAAATAAATAAATAGCATAACAAAACAAAGCTTAGCATAGCATAACAAAACATAGCATAACAAAGCATAGCATAGCACAACAAAACCTAGCATAACAAAACACAACAACACATAGCATAACAAAACATAGCAAAACATAACATAGCATAACAAAACAAAGCATAGGATAGCAAAACATAGCATAACATAACAAAACATAGCATAACATAACAAAACAGCATATCAAAACACAACAACACATAGCAAAACACAACAAAATATGGCATAGCTTAACAAAACACAACAAAACATAGCATAGCAAAACAAAACATATAATAACATAGCAAAACATAGCATAGCATACCAAACACAACAAAACATAGCATAGCAAAACAAAGCATAGCATAATAAAACACACAACAAACCATGGCATAGCATAACAAAACATAGCATAGCATAACAAAGCATAGCATAGGATAGCAAAACAAAACATAGCATAGCATACAGCATCACTCAGCACCACCACAGCATCACTCAGGGGCACCACAACATCACTATGAGCTACCACAGCATCACTGAACGCCACAGCATCACGTCTTCATCACAACAACATCACTCAGCGCCACCACAGCATCACTCAGCGCCACCACAGTATCAAACTGTTCAACCATTCAACAACAACTGGTTCAAATATGTTCTCTCAATGTTTCAAGCTTTATTACAAATGTCACAAAAAGATGTTAATATTTCACGTCTGTTCTCGGATTTTCGTCACAATAAAATACACTGAACATAATCTTCACAAAAGTTATTTACAAAAGTTTAAGCTATTGCCATTATAAATTACAATCACTTTTATTTAAATAATAATTATTTTAAAAAATTAAAAGCCATTGTTATTTGTAATATCAATACATCTAAGTCACGTAAATACAAAACATGTTGCATTACAAACGCTATAGGTGTCACATTTCCGAAAGTTATAACTATTGGCATTGTAAATGACAAAGCTATTAATTTCGCTTTTTTCAAAAACAAAACATAAATAAAAAAATTGTCATTTACAATACCAATAGCTCAAACTTTAATAATGCGAGACTATTGCATTGCAAATGCTTGTTTCCTGCGCTGCTTAAGAAAGAGAGGTGGAATGTATCTCTTGCGGAACTTTAATAAACAGTGTTTATTAAATACGGCGCGGTGCTTCGTGAGGATCGAAGTGTGGTGTGTTTGTGTGCGGGCGCGTGTGTGTATCTTTGTGTGCGTGGTGTGTGCGTGTGGTTCAGCAGCGCTGAGGTGGCACTCTCTCTCCCCCCAGGTTGGCAGGCATCTTTCCAGGAACAGCCACAGGGTTGTCGGTGCCCACGTGTGCCACTGAGTTGTGATGACGTGGCGTCCGGGTTTGGGCGGGAAGCACCCGCGCTGTTCCCTCCTCCGCCCCCCAGGGGGTGCCCCTTCCTTTCTTGGCCTCTTTCTAATGAGCTGTCACGTCGCTTGGCAGAGCTGCTGGAGCCGGTTCTACAGGTTTTTCGGCCTCAGAGCTGAACGGCCCATGACTGCCCCCGGCTCCCTCCCCCCCTCTCCAGTCCTGCCCGCCCCCTCTCTGATGATCAGAGTCTGTCAGGGTGACCCGGGGCAAGGGCACGGTGGTACAGGTGGGGCAGGTCAGGAGCGGCCCACACCCGCCCACAAAGAGTCTGACACACAGCGCGGAGGGATACTGTAAAGAGGTGTAAACTAACACACCGCAGCACCCCCAAACACGCGCCTGGATACCCTCTGGGGTGATTATGAGTGCGCTATACACATCAGCAGCCATAAGGTAACACACACCTGACCTTCACCCCCACCATCTCTGCCAACAGAGACAGGAGTCAGCGACCTCAGGGCGCCATCTAGTGGTGCCCTCAAAATTATGGGAAAACCCAGAAAGGTATATTTCGGGGGGTCTGGGCTTAGCCAAGACCTTTTAATCTTAGTATAACAGTGGCGGTCCGCTGTGTAGTTATATTTGGGTCACAGTTTCTATAGGATGAGAGTATTCTTGGTTGCACTAATAACTTTGCAGCACTTTGACGAATAATCCTGAAACTTTCAGAAAAAAAGTTCATCAACCTCATCCCTTTCTTAGAAAGTTTTAGGGTGATCCGAAAACCAAGGCTGAGAAAAGGGGAGTTGGGCTCCAACATGTTTTCCCCATGTAAATTCCCGCAGGAATTTTGGGAAGTGATTTATAAAAAAAAGGCTGAACAGAATGACACCAAATGTAGCACTGAAGTGCTTTTTTGTGATGTGTCTTTTTTTCGTTTTAGAGAAATGACACTTCAAAATATAGTGATAACTGGATAGTTGGTCCCTTGGGAGTCCGGTGGTACTCCAGCTTGTGTCAAATAAAAAAAAAAATGATTCTGATTGGCCAAGAGGCTTTTTCTTCCGATCAGTCCATGTGATGCTGCGGGGCCAGTGCCAGTCTCATGGTACCAAGCAATCTGATTGGCTGGCCAAACATGAACCGAAAGGTTGTGGTCGCCATTTCAGGACTCGGGACCCAGTATCTGTGTCAAGTGTTTTGGGAAAAAAAAACTACAACGGGGCAGAGTAGGGGTGGCCTAAACCCCGGGCCCCTGGTGGGGTTGGGGATCTTAGAAGGATAACCCCTACATCAAATAAAAACAAAAAATGTACCACCGGCCAATCGCTGGACCCAGTGTGGCCCGCTTTGTGACACCACAAGGCTCTTGCGAGGCCCATGGCATTGAGACCACGCAGCCGCCACTAGTGAACCTTACACACAACGATAAGAGGGGCGGACCAAAGGTGTTGTTGCACCCAGGGCACAAGTCCTAAAACAAGCATTGGAAATGCAATAGGTCTCCCATTAGAAAAGTTGGAGTTATTGGTATTGTAAATGACATATGTTATTTATTTGTTGGTTTTTAAAATTGCTAAATTGATGGCTTTGTCATTTACAATGCCAATAGTTATAACTTTCGCGAATGTGACACCTATAGCATTTGGAATGCAACATATTTTGTATTTACGTGACTTAGATGGCAGCTCTTGTCGTTAGGCCACATCTCTAGAGAGCAGGAGAGTGCAGCAGGGGAGAGAAGCACAGCACTGCAATAGGTGTTGCATTAGGAAAGTTTGAGCTATTGGTATTGTAAAGGACACATTTTTTATTTATGTGCTTGTTTTGAAAATAGCGAATTAATAGCTTTGTTATTTACAATGCCAATAGTTTTATCTTTTGCAAATGTGACACCTATTGTAACACAATATGTGTTGTGAGGGTGAGTGAGGGTGAGGGTGAGGGTGAGGGGTTGAGGGTGAGGTGTTGAGGGTGAGTGAGGGTGAGGTGTTGAGGGTGAGTGAGGGTGAGGTGTTGAGGGTGAGTGAGGCTGAGTGAGGGTGAGGGGTTAAGGGGGAGGGGTCGAGGGTGAGGGGTTGAGGGTGAGGGAGGGTGAGGGGTTGAGGGGGAGGGAGGGTGAGGGGTTGAGGGTGAGTGAGGGTGAGGTGAGGTGTTGAGGGTGGGTGCGGGTGAGGCTGAGGGGTTGAGGTTGAGTGAGGATGAGTGAGAGTGAGGGTGAGTGAGGGGTTGAGGGTGAGGGGTTGAGGGTGAGTGAGGGTGAGGGAGTGAGGGTGAGGTGTTGAGGGTGAGAGAGGGTGAGGGTGAGTGAGGGTGAGGGGTTGAGAGTGAGGGTGAGGGTGAGTGAGGGTGAGGTGTTGAGGGTGAGTGAGGGTGAGGGTGAGTGAGGGTGAGTGAGGGTGAGTGAGGGTGAGTGAGGGTGAGTGAGGGTGAGTGAGTGAGGGTGAGTGAGGGTGAGTGAGGGTGAGTGAGGGTGAGTGAGTGAGGGTGAGTGAGTGAGGGTGAGTGAGGGTGAGTGAGGGTGAGTGAGGGTGAGTGAGGGTGAGTGAGGGTGAGTGAGGGTGGGTGAGTGAGGGTGAGTCAGGGTGAGTCAGGGTGAGGGTGAGGGGTTGAGGGTGAGTGAGGGTGAGGGGTTGAGGGTGAGTGAGGGTGAGTGAGGGTGAGGGATTGAGGGTGAGGGGTTGAGGGTGAGGGGTTGAGGGTGAGTGAGGGTGAGGGTGAGTGAGGGTGAGGTGTTGAGGGTGAGTGAGGGTGAGGGGTTGAGGGTGAGTGAGGATGAGGGTGAGTGAGGATGAGGGGTTGAGGGTGAGGGTGAGGGTGAGTGAGGGTGAGGGTGAGTGAGGGTGAGGGTGAGTGAGGGTGAGGGTGAATGTGAGTGAGGGTGAGTGAGGGTGAGTGAGGGTGAGTGAGGGTGAGGGTGAGTGAGGGTGAGTGAGGGTGAGGGTGAATGTGAGTGAGGGTGAGTGAGGGTGAGGATGAGGGGTTGAGGGTGAGTGAGGGTGAGGGGTTGAGGGTGAGTGAGGGTGAGGGGTTGAGGGTGAGTGAGGGTGAGTGAGGGTGAGTGAGGGTGAGTGAGGGTGAGGGTGAGTGAGGATGAGGGGTTGAGGGTGGGTGAGGGTGAGTGAGGTTGAGGGTGAGTGAGGTTGAGGGTGAGTGAGGGTGAGGGTGAGTGAGGGTGAGGGTGAGTGAGGGTGAGTGTGAGTGAGGGTGAGTGAGGGTGAGGATGAGGGGTTGAGGGTGAGTGAGGGTGAGGGGTTGAGGGTGAGTGAGGGTGAGGGGTTGAGGGTGAGTGAGGGTGAGGGTGAGTTAGGGTGAGGGATTGAGGGTGGGTGAGGGTGAGTGAGGGTGAGGTGTTGAGGGTGAGTGAGGGTGAGTTAGAGTGAGGGTGAGTGAGGGGTTGAGGGTGAGGTGTTGAGGGTGAGTGAGGGTGAGGCATTGAGGGTGAGGTGTTGAGGGTGAGTGAGGGTGAGGGTGAGTGAGGGCGAGTGAGGGCGAGTGAGGGCGAGTGAGGGCGAGTGAGGGTGAGTGAGGGTGAGTGATGGTGTGGGTGAGGGGTTGAGGGTGAGTGAGGGTGAGGGGGTTGAGGGTG